>NC_092141.1:38149005-38487648 GCF_043159975.1 Macaca nemestrina
CATTTCCACAAAAAATTAAAAAATCAGCTAGGCGTGGTGGCTTCCACCTGTGATCCCAATTACTTGGAAGGCTGAAGGTGGAGGATTGCCTGAGCCTGGGAAGCACAGGATGCAGTGAGCCAAGATCACACCACTGCACTCCAGCCTGGGTGACAGAGTGAGACTCTGTGTCAAAATACAGACAAAAACACCAGGCATATAGATCAATGGAATAGACTGAGAGTCTAGAAATAAACCCTCATTTACAGTCAACCTATCTTTAACAAGAGTGCCAAGACATTGCATTAGATAAAGAATAGTCTTTCCAACAAAAGATATTGGGACAACTGAATATTCACATGCAAAAGAATAAAGTTGGCGCTTTACCTCATTCCATATATAAAAATTAATTCTAAATGGGTCATATATCTAAATATAAGAGCTAAAACTATAAAACTCTTAGAAGAACACATAGGTTTAAATCTTCGTGACTTTGAATTAGGCAGTGATTTTCTAGATACAGCACCAAATGCACAACAAATGAAAAAATACATAAATGGGACATTATCAGAATTAGAACTTTTGTGCTTCAAAGCACACCACCAAGAAAGTGAAAACACAACCCACAGAATGGGAGAATATTTTTGCAAATCATCTATCAGATAAAAACACTTACCTATGGAATAAAAAACTATTACAATTCAATAACAAAGACATATTATCCAATTAAAAAATGGGCAAAGGATCTAGGTATTTCTTCACAGTAGATATACAAATGGCCCATAAGCATAAGAAAATATGCTCATAATTTATATTTCAGATAAATATAAATCAAAACCACCTGAGACACTACTTTACACCTACTAGGATGGCCGAAATAAAAAGGACAAAAAGTGTGGGGCTAGGTAAGAAATTATAGCATGAAGCCAGGTGTGGTGGCTCATGTCTGTTATCTCAGCACCCTGGGAGGCCCGCAAGTGGATTACCTGAGATCGGGAGTTCAAGACCAGCCTGGCCAACATGGTGAAACCCTGTCTCTACCAAAAATACAAAAATTTTCTGGGCATGGTGGCAGGCACCTGTAATCCCAGCTACTCAGGAGGCTGAGGCAGGAGAATCGCTTGAACCCAGGAGGTGGAGGTTACAGTAAGCCGAGATGGCGCCATTGCACTTCAGCCTAGGCGAGAAGAGTGAAACTCTGTCTCAAAAAATAAATAAATTAAAAAAGATTATAGCATGAAACATTTATATATTTTCTTACAATGTCTTCTAATCAACTGTGGAAACAACCTTTTTTTTTTTTTTTTTTTTTTTTTGAGCTAGTGTCTTGCTTTATTGCCTAGGCTGGAGTGTAGTGACACAATCAGGGTTCACTGCAGCCTCAACCACCTGGGCTCAAGTGATCCTCCCATCTCAGCCTCCCATGTAGCTAGGACTACAGATGTATGTGTGCCACTACATCCAGCTAATTTATTGTATTTTTGAGGGGTAGGTGCAGAGACAGAGTTTTCGCCACGTTGCCCAGGCTCGTCTCAAACTCCTGGACTCAAGTGATCTGCCCATCTAAGCCTCCCAAAATGTTGGGATTACAGGTGTGAGCCACCACACCCAGCCAACAATCTGCTTTCTGGTCATTACAAAAGTTATTACTGCCAGGCATGGTGGCTCACATCTATAATCCCAGCACTTTGGGAGGCCAAGGCAGGTGGATAACTTGAGGTCAGGAGTTCAAGACCAGCCCGGCCAACAAGGTGAAACTTCACCTCTACTAAAAATACAAAACAATTAGCTGGGCGCGGTGGCACACACCTGTAGTCTCAGCTACTCAAGAGGCTGAGGCACGAGAATTGCTTGAACCCAGGAGGCAGATGCTGCAGTGAGCTGAGATCTGGCCACTGTATTTCAGCCTAGGTGACAAAGTGAGACTCTGACTTTAAAAAAAAAAAAAAAAAGCTATTATTTGTGTGTTAATAGCAAGAACAAAAGACAGACCATATTTCTTCTTTACTGAAGCACTCTTCTATTTCATACCTTGTCAGTGGTGTGTATTTCTGAATGGTTTTTTTAAACAAGTAAACTATGATTAAGACGAACAGACAGAATTACTTGGTATATAAAAGTAAGGCTGGGTGCAGTGGCTTATGCCTGTAATCCTAGCACTTTGGAGGCCGAGGCAGGTGGATCATGAGGTTAGGAGTTCAAGACCAGCGTGGCTAACATGGTGAAACCCCGTCTCTATTAAAGATACAAAAAATTAGCCGGGCATGGTGGTGCACGCCTATAATCCCAGCTCCTCGGGAGGCTGAGGCAGGAGAATCTCTTGAACCTGGGAGGTGGACGTTGCAGTGAGCTGAGGTAGCGCCACTGCACTCCAGCCTAGGAGACAGGGCAAGACTCCATCTCAAAAAAAAAAAAAAAAAAAGCCGGGCATGGTGGCTCACGCCTGTAATCCCAGCACTTTGGGAGGTTGAGGCGGGTGGACAGCCTAAGGCCAGAAGTTCGAGACCGGGTCTGTTCAACATGGTAAAACGCTGTCTCTACTAAAATACAAACAAATCAGCCAGGCGTGGTGGTGTGCGCCTGTAATCCCAGCTACTTGGGTGGCTGAGGCAGGAGAATCGCTTGAACCAGGGAGGTGGAGGTTGCAGTGAGCCAAGGTTGCGCCACTGTATTCCAGCCAGCGTGACAGAGTGAGACTCCATCTCCCAAAAAAAAAAAAAAAGATAAGATTTATTTCATGTTTAATGAATCTGGGGCCTCATGGTATGCTGCTGGGGAGTTTTAGAATACTTCGCCTTTCCTTCTTCACACGTACATACAATTCTAAATGATGTAATTCATTAAATTTTTAATTACTTACCAAAATCTACCCTTGTTAATATGCACCGCATTGGGTGGTCAGTTGTATGCCTTGTCATTGCACCACTTTCATAACAAGACGCACAAAGATCGTAATCGTAGCAAATTAAACACTTATATCTGTGACCTCGAAAATTTCCTTTTAAACATGCATCACAGCTGACACCTATAAAAAAAAGAAATATCTTTCGTTACCAGTTATAGAGGCCACTCTTGATTTCATTTTTATGAATGTTTCAGGTGCTCATTTAACCCCACATATCCTTTCCAAAATGACTAGAAATGACTTAGTAAAATGATATGGGAATTTTTAGCCATGTGCTGGATTCATTACTCTGATTTATATACTCCAGATGAAAATAATTTAAAATGACTGATACAGGCTGGGCACGGTGGCTCACGCATGTAATCCCACTACTTTGGCGGGCCAAGGAGGGTGGATTACTTGGGGTCAGAATTCCAAGACCAGCCTTGGTCAACATGTTGAAACCCCGTCTCTACTAAAAATGCAAAAATTAGCTGGGTTTGGTGGCGGGTGCCTGTAATCCCAACTACTTGGGAGGCTGAGGCACAAGAATTGCTTAAACCCAGGAGGTGGGGTTGCAGTGAGCTGAGATCGCGCCACTGCACTCCAGCCTGGGCAACAGAGCAAGACTTTGTCTCCAAAAAAAAAAAAAACCAAAACCAAAACCAAAACTAAAAGCAAACAAAAAACCACTTAAAATTAAATAAAGTAAAATGACTGACACAATGTAATCACCCTTTTCCCCCCTTAAAAAATGCCTTGATATAGGCCAGGCATGGTGGCTCAGGCCTGTAATCCCAGGACTTTGGGAGGCCGAGGTGGGCGGATCATGAGGTCAGGAGATGGAGACCATCCTGGATAACATGGTGAAACCCCGTCTCTACTAAAAAAAAAAAAATACAAAAAATTAGCCGGGCTTGGTGGCAAACACCTGTAATCCTAGCTACTCCGGAGGTTGAGGGAGGAGAATCGCTTGAACCCAGGAGGTGGAGGTTGCAGTGAGCCGAGACCAAGCCACTGCACTCCAGCCTGGGCAACAGAGCGAGACTCCACCTCAAAAAAAAAAAAAAAATTTGATAAGCCAGCAAGAAGGTAAAAACCAAGATGAAGAGGGACTGGTGACTGACTGGAAGCACTAAAGAGGGCTTTTCACAATGAGGGTATTTGCCAAAGCAGGTAAAAATCTAAGTTTAAGTTCCACAGCATTATAGGACAAAGGCCTACTAAAGGTGGGATAATTAACAGAAGATTCCTCATAAAACCAAGATCCTAATATACTCTCACAATGCATGGGTGGGCTAGAAATCCTCCCTAGGAGATTACAAAAATTACCCTAGTGAAAGCCCCCTGCCCTGGGGGCACAAAATAACAACAAAAAGCCATAACCACAAACCAGTCCTCATGGGTTTATAGCCCAAATTCTATCAAATGGTTCCAAAGACCTTGGGAAGAATTTTAAGTGGTCTTAAATTAGAATTGACAGCAAGCATCTGGCATATATTAACATCCAAGGAATAAGTTCATAATTTAAATCATAAAATACAGAAAAGCAAAGCACCATCAGAAAGAACTAGCAGGAGCAGCAGAATCAGTCCCGAGTTCGTATCAGAACTGGATATCAAATAATTCTTAACCTGTTAAAAGAAATAACTGGGTGTTGTGCCTAACACCTGTAATCCCAAGCACTTTGGCAAGGCAAGGCAGAGGGATGGCTTGAGGCCAGGAGTTCAAGACCAGCCTGGGCAACATAGAGAGATCCTGTCTACAAAAACATTTAAAAATTAGCTGGGCATTGTGGCCTGTGCCTGCAGCCCTAGCGACCAGAAGCTGGAGGAACGGGAGAATGGGGAGTCACAGTTTAGCGGGTAGGGAGTTTTGAAGTCTGGGATAATGGAAGAATTCTGGAGATGGACAGTGGTGATGGTTCCAAGAATGTGAATATACTTAATGCTACTGAATTGTACACCTAAAAGGGCTTAAAATAAATTTTATGCTATGTATATTTTACTGTAATAAAAAAATATGCCATTTGCAACAGCATTTTTAAAAAGTGCCTCTGAATAAATCTAACCAAAGATAGGTAGCCTTTTATGAAGCATATGAGTAAAAATGTATTCAAAGACACTAAAGGACTTTAAAAAATACAGATACCAACTTCATGGACTGGAAGGTTCATAATAAAATGTCAACTTATTTGTAGATTCAATACAATTATAACTAAAATTTAAAAAGAATTTTTTTGTGGGACATGGTAAGCTGACTCAAACGCTGATGGACAGTCAAGATGCTCCCAAGAAAAACGAGATAGAGGGACTTGTTTTATATATATATATAGAGCTACACTAATAAATAATAAGTAATACAATAACAAATTATAAAGCTATAATAACTATAATAAGAAGGAAAGGCACCAGCATAGAGACAAACTGGCCTATGGAATAGAATGGAAAGCCCAGAAGCAGAGGTTGAAATCTGTTTTACCACAGCAAGGTCACTAAAGAACACTGAGAAAAGAAGGGAGTGGACAATAAATAGTGCTGAACAGGTGATTATCTACATGTGGGGAAAACAGAATTAGATCTCTTCCCCATATCCCGTACACACAAAAAATCAATTCCACATGGTTTAAAGACAGATTCAAAAGAACAATGAAAAATATCTCTAGAAGACCATATACAATATTTTTATCAGCCTAAAGTAGAAAACAATTTCTTAAATCTTTCTTTCTCTTTCTCAAACACACACACACACACTCCAAATCAAAAAGTAAGAGATAAATCCAACTATGTTAAGAGTTTGTCTTGGTCTTTTAACAGCCTACACTGATTGGAAATACAAGGCTCAGAAACTGGTGATATGTACAATACACATGACAGACAAAAAGTTTGGTATTCAGAATGCATTCTGAACTCTTACATATCAGTAAGTAAATGATGAACGCTCAATAGAAAAATGGAGAAACCTGTCAAAGGGCACTCAAAGAACAACAAACATAAATGGCCAGTAAACATATGAAAAGACGCTCAGTCTCATTAGTCATCAAAGAAGTGCATGATTAACATCATGAGCTAGCATTTTACATTTACCAAACTGGTAAGAAACTATAAGTTTCATGATGTCAAGTGTTAATGAAGATAAAGGGCAGCAGAAGTGCTTATACCCTGCTGGTGGGAGTGTACGTCAGCACAACCACTTTGAAAAATTTCTTCATATTTTAGTCAAGTTAAACACATATACCTCCTATGATATGGTAATTTCACTCTTAAATACGTTCCCAGGGGGAATCTTTTGTCTGTGTGCCCCTAGAGAATGTAGAAGAATGTTGACGGCAGTTTTTGTAACTGAATTTTAAAAAGGCGACTCAGGGACCGGGCGTGGTGGCTCATGCCTGTAATCCCAGCACTTCGGGAGGCCGAGCGGGCGGATCATGAGGTCAGGAGATTGAGACCATCCTGGCTAACATGGTGAAACCTCGTTTCTACTAAAAATACAAAGAAAAATTAGCTGGGCATGGTGGCGGGCGCCTGTAGTCCCAGCTACTCGGGAGGCTGAGGCAGGAGAATGGCGGGAACCCGGGAGGCGGAGCTTGCAGTGAGCCGAGATCACGCCACTGCACTCCAGCCTGAGCAAAAAGTGCGAGACTCCGTCTCAAAAAAAAAAAAAAAAAAAAGACTATTCAGACTCAAAAGCTCAACAGTTCAATATGCACAGAATGTATTGGAAAAAGAATGAATCAAAGCAACAGGTAAGAACATCTGCCTCAGATGAATGAAAAAAAGTCTCAAAGAATACATATAGTATAAAGTTGAAAACCAGTATCTAGTTTAGGAAATCAAACATGTAGTAAAACTATAAAAGGAAAATGAGGGAATGATAAAATTTTGGTCAGTGGTTCCCTCTGGGGGTTAAGGGGATGAGGAGATGAGTGTGTGAAGCTTTTAGGGATCTTGAAATGTAACATTTTTACATCTGGCCAAGAGGATCTGTAGTACCATTCTTCTCCTTTGCATTTATTTTATGAAAATTCTCATATATCCAACCAATATTTTATTTTTAAAAGTTCTTTCCTTCCTTCCAAACAAAAAAACAAAAAACAAAAACATAAAGCAAAGCTGGAATTGTTTACAACAACCTTTGGGCTGTCAGTTCAAGGTGGAAAACCGGAAAACTAACATAGTTTTGGCAGACTGTAGATTTTTTTTGAGACAAGGTCTCACTGTCACCCTGCCTGGAATGCAGTTGCATAATCTCGGCTCACTACAGCCTCGACCTCCTGGGTTTAAGCAATCCTTCTACCTCAGCCTCCTGAGTAGCTGAGACCACTGGTGTGTGCCACCATGCCCGCATAATTTTTGTCAGGATGGTCTCGAACTCCTGGACTCAAGCAATCTGCCTGTGTCAGCCTCCCAAAGTATTAGGATTACAGGCATGAGCCACTGAGACTGGCCTAGGTTATAGATTCTTAATGTTTGTTGAATGTTTTTATTAAAAAACAAAAAACACCAAAAAAAAAAAAAAATCAGGCCAGGCACAGTGGCTCACGTCTGTAATCCCAGCACTTTGGGAGGCTGAGACAGGCAGATCACAAGGTCAGGAGTTCAAGACCAGCCTGGCCAACATGGTGAAACCCCATCTCTACTAAAAATACAAAAATTAGCTGGGCGTGGTGGCAGCCACATCCCAGCTACTCGGGAGGCTGAGGCAGGAGAATTGCTTGAATCTGGGAGGCAGAGGTTGCAGTGAGCCGAGATCGCGCCATCGCACTCCAGCCTGGGGCACAAGAGCGAGACTTCTCCTAAAAAAAAAAAACAAAAGCAACCACCAAAAAAAACCGAAACAAAAGGCCGGGTGCGGTGTCTCAAGCCTGTAGTCCCAGCACTTTGGTAGGCCGAGACGGGCGGATCACGAGGTCAGGAGATCAAGACCATCCTGGCCAACACGGTGAAACCCCGTCTCTACTAAAAAATACAAAAAACTAGCCAGGCGAGGTGGCGGGCACCTGTAGTCCCAGCTACTCAGGAGGCTGAGGCAGGAGAATGGCGGGAACCCGGGAGGCGGAGCTTGCAGTGAGCCGAGATCCGGCCACTGCACTCCAGTCTGGGTGACAGAGCAAGACTCCGTCTCAAAAAACAAACAAACAAACAAACAAACAAACAAAAAACCGAAACAAAAAAAATGGAATTCCCTGTTATTACTTAGCCATTAACAATAACCACTTAGACAAATCACTTAATGTTCTCTGCTCAATCTTTCTTCATCTATGAAGTTTGCTACGAGAATCAAATGAGGATTAAAATATATGAAAGTCCTAAATTCTAAAGTGGTAATATTAACTTATTCAGATGCAGTAAGATTTTTTTTTTTTGAGACAGAGTCTCGCTGTGTCGCCCAGGCTGGAGTGCAGTGGCACGATCTCGGCTCACTGCAAGCTCCACCTCCCGGGTTCACGCCATTCTCCTGCCTCAGCCTCCCGAGTAGCTGGGACTACAGGCACCCGCCACCTCGTCCGGCTAATTTTTGTACTTTTAGTAGAGAGAGGGTTTCATCACATTGGCCAGGATGTTCTTGATCTCCTGACCTCGTGATCTGCCCACCTCGGCCTCCCAAAGTGCTGGGATTACAGGTGTGAGCTATAAGATGATTTTATTACTTTCCTAGAATACAATTTGATCTTAGTACTATACAAAACCTTTTAAATTAGTTTTCAAAATATCCTTCGAGATCCTTGATCTCAAAAGCTGCAGTGAGACTCCCTAATCAACTTACAATGGCAGCCAAATGATGGCATCATAGTGGCAATTTTTCAGCAAATTCAACAAATATTGATTATCTAATATGTAATATGTTTTAGATGCTGAGGATATAGCAATGAACAAAACAAAGCCCTGCCCCCAAGAAACTAACATTTAGTGCGTGAAGACAAGCATAAAAATAAAAGTTGGCTAAGTGTGGTGGTGCGTGCCTGTAGACCCAGCTTCTCAGGAGGCTGAGGTGGGAGAATTGCTTCAGCCCAGGAGGTCGAGGCTGCTGTGAGCTATGATCATGCAACTGCACTCTAGCCTGCAGACAGAGTAAACCCTGACTCCAAAAAAAGAAAAAATGTTGCAGAGCATGGTGGAAGTAAGTGCTATGGAGAAACATAAACCAGTGAAGGACAGCTGTGGACAAAGAAAGTATTACTAAAAAAGATACTTGAGCAAAGAGACGGAATACTTAAAAATTTGCTTATTCAAAATAGCTTCCAGGCCAGGCGCAGCAGCTCAGGCCTGTCATCAATACCAACACTTTGGGAAACCAAGGCGGGCAGATTGTTTGAGTGCAGGAGTTTGAGACCAGCCTGGGAGACATGGAGAAACCCCGTCTCTACAAAAAACATACAAAAATTAGCCAGGTGTGGTGGTGAGCGCCTGTAGTCCCTACTACTCAGACTGAGGTAGGAGGATCACTTGAGCCTAGGAGGTTGAGGCTGCAGTGAGTGGAGATTGTGCCACTGTGCTCCAGCCTGGGTGCCAGAGTGAGACCCTATCTCAAACAAAAACAAAATAGCTTTCATGCATGATGATGCTTTAAGCACAACACTGAAAATAATGAATGTGGCAGGGGGGGAATACCTATGATACCTATTTAGGTTCACAAATGAAAGTTTAATATGATGGTATGATGGTATAATAATATTGACAAACAATTGTACTGTGAATTTAGGTGCCAGGAAGGTAAACCCAGCTCTGAACTTTTTGGTGTGTAGCCTGACATTATTCTGTAGGCCTGCCTTCTCTTTCTAGGTGGGGATGCCTCCTGGCAAGTATAGATGAACAAAGCTTAAGGCAACTGTGCATGGTGATATTGATAAACACTGTATCTTTCAGTAAAAAGATGCTGATACTTATCCCTTGCTCACTCTACTCTTGCGATTTAATTCAAAGCTACCTAAATGGTTCACATAAGGGATAGGGGGTGGTAGCCTCAGGCTTCACTTAAACCCAGCTAGAGTTCCGTAACTGTAAGCCCTTTAAAAAGGAAACAGGGTTTGTTTGTTTAAATTTACTGTCTATTTGCGATGAAATCATTTCTGTAATATATATTGTTTAGCTTCTCAAATACTGAAAGGCCTTTTATGATTCAAGATCAGTATTTCAAATACAGATACATCATACATATTTATAAAATATTTAAGTCAAACTTTAGGTAAGTTTACAGCAGGGTTTCTTACAACATAAGATTCACTTTATTAATAATCTCTGTGGCGGCCGGGCGCGGTGGCTCAAGTCTGTAATCCCAGCACTTTGGGAGGCTGAGACGGGGGGATCATGAGGTCAGGAGATAGAGACCATCCTGGCTAACACGGTGAAACCCCGTCTCTACTAAAAAAAAAAAAATACAAAAAACTAGCCGGGCGAGGTGGCGGGTGCCTGTAGTCCCAGCTACTCGGGAGGCTGAAGCAGGAGAATGGCATGAACCCGGGAGGCGGAGCTTGCAGTGAGCTGAGATCCGGCCACTGCACTCCAGCCTGGGTGACAGAGCCAGACTCTGTCTCAAAAAAAAAAAAAAAAAAAAAATCTCTGTGGCAGGCATGCTACAGAGGGTTTTTTGGTGATTAGCATACTATGAATAAGAAGTTGAGGTAAGTAAAAATGTTTTATAACATACAGTTTTTCCATATAGTCTGCTATCATCCTTTCTCATTGTTTTGTGTACGAAAACTCTGTCCTTTAATTCCTTCTGTTGTCATAAACTTGTTGAAGTTACTATTTAATTTGATAGAACATTCCATACCACCTAAGTCTCTAAATAAAAGTATACAAGCACAGACTTTTTCAGTTTCTCAATAGTAGCCCATTGTCCGCCTTAGAATGACTCTCACTCAATACAGAGGACCTCCTAAGTATATCTGTCAGAATTTGTATCATTTTATGACACAGATGAACAAAACCTGCTCCGCTACTGTCAACTACAGGTAATCGAACGTTCCTATGGGAGGAAATAAGCTAGCTCTTTGCTGCAGTCCCTTGGTTAACAATAGTGATTCTACCTGGTATCAGGAAGTCGGAGAAATCTGAAACAGAACAGATACATGGCATAGGTAAAACTATCAATTCCTTCACAGGAAGAATGAAGTTGCTTCTGATGAGGTATCAGTACACTGTATTTAAGATATTAAAAACTCAAAGTTCTGGCTGGACGTGGTGGCTCACGCCTGTGATCCCAGAACTTTGGGAGGCCGAGGCGGGTGGATCACCTGAGGTCAGGAGTTCAAGACCAGCCTGGTCAACATGATGAAACCCCATCTCTACCAAAAATACAAAAATTAGCTGGGAGGTGGAGGCTGCAGTGAGCCAAGATCACACCACTGCACTCTGGCCTGGGCGACAGAGCAAGACTCCGTTTTTAAAAAAAATCAAATCAAAGTTCTGAAAAGTATTATAACAGAAACAAGAGTTCAAATATTGTAAAATAATGCCTTGAGAGGCAAAGCTGAATAACCACTAGTTGTCTAGATAGCACTGATATCCATTACATTAAAAAACATTTAGGTTTCATTTACCTTACACTACACATATTCTGCAAAAACTGAGTTAACCAAATAATAACATGTGCAACCCATTACTGCATAATCTAGCTTAGTCACGGCTGGGCACGGGGGCTCACGCCTGTAATCCCAGGGCTTTGGGAGGCCGAGGAGGGCAGATCACCTGAGGTCAGGAGTTCCTGACCAGCCTGGCCAACCCGGCGAAACTCCATCTCTGCTAAATATACAAAAATTAGCCGGGCCTGGTGGTGCGTGCCTGTAATCCCAGGTACTCGGGAGGCTGAGGAAAAAGAATCATTTGAACCCGGGAGGCAGAGGTTGCAGTGAGCTGAGATTATGCCACTGCACTCCAGCCTGGTAACAGAGCGGCACTCCGTCTCCAAAAAAAAAAAAAAAATCTAGCTTAGTCATACTGTGTCATAAAGAAGTTGAGAAATCACTAGTTTGTAAAATGGTAACTTGGACAAGCTACATTATAAGGTTAAGGTGTTATATTTGTGATCCCCCATCCTTTCTCATTGTTTTGTATATTTAGAAGTTCTGGAAAACAAACGAAAGCTATGAACTAAAATTTTGAGAAAAGGATGCCCTCTAGTGGGAACACTTTTTTTTTTTTTTTTTTTTTTTTTTGAGAGGGAGTCTCCCTCTGTCGCCCAGGCTGGAGTGCAGTGGCCCAATCTCAGTTCACTGCAAGCTCCGCCTCCCGGGTTTATGCCATTCTCCTGCCTCAGCCTCCGGAGTAGCTGGGACTACAGGCGCTCAACACCTCGCCCAGTTAGTTTTTTTTTTTTAATATATTTTTTAGTAGAGACAGGGTTTCACCGTGTTAGCCAGGATGGTCTCGATCTCCGGACCTCGGGATTGGCCCGTCTCGGCCTCCCAAAGTGCTGGGATTACAGGCTTGAGCCACCGCGCCCTGCCTGGGAACACATTTTTAAAAAGCCACTGAAATAATATGTAGTCTTTTCTTTCTTATTTAAAAAAAAAAAAAAAAAAAAGGTTTCTAATATTCGTTTACAGCTTTTTAAAGGAGAAAAATCTCAGGTTGGTATACCTTTTACTTTTTAATAAAATTAGTTTTTAGCTAAGGAATAGAGAGTTGATGGGAAAGAAAAGGTCAGCAAAGGGCAAGTTACCTTCAAGAAACACAGGGAAAAAAGAATACAACAGGAAGTCGACCTCATCTGGAATTTGAAGGCCTTGGATTACACAGTACTTGCCATTGACAGCCAATTTTGACTTCTAGCTACCACGTGATGGGGCGGGGGTGGTGGAGAGAGGGAAGGCCTCTTTTCTACTTCTGTGAAATGTCTGTGTATTGTCTCTTCAAGGCCCATGCATCTCTCCAAGTGTGACTTTTTGAAAAAAGGGTATGTATCATATAGGCTGTATCATTTTGATGCTGAGAACTGCACAAAGAACAATACTATTAAATGATAGACCATCTCCAAGAAGAGACTCTGCATTTAAGCAGTTGAAAAATTGTGCAACCCTTAGAAGAGGATCTCAGATGAACACAAAGCCAAGTAAAAAAGATGAGCTAGGCTGGGCACAGTGGCTCATGCCTGTAATCTCAGCACTTTGGGAGGCTGAGGTGGGAGGATCACGGAAGGTCAGGAGTTCGAGACCAGCCTGGCCAACATTGTGAAACCCCGTCTCTACTAAAGATACAAAAATTAGCTGGGTGTAGTGGCGGGTGCCTGTAATCCCAGTTACTTGGGAGGCTGAGGCAGGAGAATTCCTTGAACCCGGGAGGTGGAGGTTGCAGTGAGCCAAAATTGTGCCAGTGTGCTCCAGCCTGGGTGAAAGAGTAAGACTCTGTCTCAAAAAAAAAAAAAAAAAAAAAAAAAAAGACAAACTATAGTATAAGTAACTCAATTAAAAGTAGAAGTAACCAGAATTATTTTGCTTAAAGAAAATGGTCAAAGGATACTTCCAGATGTGAAACTGCTGGAGGAAGGAAATCTAAGACAAAGTTTATAATGCTTCATAAACTGGGAGCCTACGTCAAGAATGGAGAGTTTTTTCATCTTCTACTTAAGAATCACAGAGGAAATATAAATCATCCCTTGCCAAAACAAAAAGAAACTCTCCGATTTGTCTGTGTGTTTTTTTTAAGAGCTTTCCTTAGTTATTTTTAGAAATAGGAAGAGAATAAAAAGGTATATTAAACATACATATAACTCTATATATGCGTATTTTTTAAAACCTATGCCCTGTGTTTAAGGGACAGACTCAAGAGGAGAAATGGGGTATTGAGACCCATTCAAACAGACTCTTCAAGAGTAAACCTATAGCTAAAGAGATTCCACAGCAGAGAAAGAGAAATGAAAAACGGGGAGAGCATGATCCAGAAGCAAGATCCAGAAGAAAGAGAACCAGGAAGCTCAGTAAGTAGGTTTTGCCATGTGTACTCCTCACACAGTAGTCTTACTTGAATGAACTATATGTTCATTCAGCATTTAAAACATTTAAAACAACCCTTTCTTACTGGAAATTGGCTTTTCTACTTTTTTTTTTCCAGGTGGAATTCTGCGAGTTCTGTGATACGTAACAACAAGGAGAATCCACCCATCCTTTCATTATTTATTATCTATTATATGCCAAGATACAGCAGTGAACAAAAATATTTGCTGAGGATACAACAGTGTATAAAAATTCTTGCCACACGGAGTTCCTTCTAGTGGTTTAATAGCAAGTTCCTTCACTTTTAATTATGTACCTAATGACTTACATATATTACTTTGCCAATCTTCACAAAGTCGTGAGGTAGGTGGAAAGTGATAAAACTTCTTTTGTGGCTATAGCTGATTTAAAGCTGGTTCAAATCTGCCCAACAAAGTGAATAGAAACATGGGTGAAATACTGTATTTAAAGAGTTCTTTATGAACTTTGTGAAAGACGGAAGATTAATTCATTTCTAAAAGTTTTCAGTATAGAGGAACTTGGTCCTCTCTGGAATAACTGATTGGTTTGCCTGATTTTAAAGAACTGATCTACACTCTTTTATTTGTTCGTAGAAATGCATCCCTGTTTTGAAAACAGAAACTTATCTTAGCAACAATGGACTTGCTCATGAGTGAGCTTAGGAACAGCCTTTCAGAGCCTCTTATCTGGAAATAGAGAAGCTTCTATATTACTCAATCTACTATTATACTCTGCCATGATTAGAGCTGTTTTCTGACTCATAAAATGAAGGAAGAGGGTAAACAGTGCCTGGGACAATGTGGGAATTCAATAATATCTATTGAATGAATGAAGTAAATGAAAAGAAGGGGATGTTTTCCTAGGGTAATTAGATAAGAGCTCAAAAAGAGAGAAGGGAAAGGGGGAGGGGATTAATGTGTGTCTATAACAGACTTTTTTTTTCGGAGATGGAGTCTCACTCTGTCGCCCAGGCTGGAGTGCAGTGGCGCTATCTTGGCTCACTGCAACCTCTATAACAGACTTCGTGATGTAAGAACTACTGAATAATGAAAGTAGAGGGGGAAAAAGAAGGCCCTGAACAAGTACTTGTTTTCTATAGCAGAAAAAACAATTAAGTAGATAAAAATGCTATACCAAATACCTCCAGGAGTAAGCCACCAGGTGGCAACAACAGCCCAGGAGAACTAGGTCGCAAGTTTTAACAGGTGGTTAGTGGGAAACAGGTTTTGAAGAAATGAATCCTGTCAGCCATGGTTTTGTGATAAAAAGTTTATATGTAAAAACCAAAAATAACGCCGGGTGAGGTAGCTCATGTCTGTAATCTCAACACTTTGGGAGGCTGAGGCGGGAGGACTGCTTGAGCCCAGGAGTTTGAGACCAGCCTGGGCAACATAGCGAGACCTCATCTCTATTTTAAACACACACACACACACACACACCCCAGTATTTCCATATACATTTGCAATTCAGTTTAGTTGCTTTAAACAATGCACACTAGATAGAAACTGCTCTGTTTTGAAAAGTCTGCAGACAGGTCTGTGGGAGCAAGGCAGAGAGAGCTTGGTTTAGGCTCCAACTTTCCCCAAAAAAGAGCTCTTTTAAGGGAAGGTGATGATTTTTAATCTGCTAAAGACTTAGTCACTGAACTGTTGATTCTTTTACAGATGGATAAACGGAGGCACACAGGCACTAAGTAATTTGCTCCAAAGGCAGAGTCATTAAGTGGCAAACCGATGATTAAGGGTTGCCTACTGAAGCATATCTTTTGATAATAATCTTTTTTTCCCCGGAAGTAGATGCCTTCAGAACTGTATTTATTACGATATGGAGATATATATTTCATGCCTTGTTTATTGTTTTTCCCTTGACTTATTTTTTAAGAAGATTCTTCCAATTACCTAACTTCTCTGGAATGAAATCCTGAAATTGAGGAATTACTCTTGAGGCAGGTGCTTATAGATATTTATTTTCAGAGGTTTATCACCAAACAAAGCTCTACTTAAAGTCACTATTTTAAGTTCTTACTCTAATGTAGTGTTTTCTCAACTTTTTGAAAATTACAGATACAACTTACAGGCAATGCAAAAGACTATGTACTACTGGGCATCGAAAACAGAGTCTAAGAGTTGTTTAGAAAGCCTTCCCATCATATACTTGGCTAATAATGTATGCACAGCAACAGGTGACCTCTGGCCTGAAAAGACACGCTACATGTAAGAGAATAATGTCATTTCAAACAATGAAAGGGGGGAAACACATTTAATGTCTCCCCTCCCCCACCCCACTTGCTCTGTCGCCCAGGCTGGAGTACAGTGGCGCGATCTCGGCTCACTGCAACTTCTGCCTCCAGGGGTCAAGTGATTCTCCTACCTCAGCCTCCTGAGTAGCTGGGATTACAAGCGCAGGCCACCATGCCTGGCTAATTTTTGTATTTTTAGTAGAGATGGGGTTTCACCATGCTGGCTAGGCTGGTCTGGAACTCCTGGCCTCGAGATCCGCCCACCTCGGCCTCCCAAAGTGCTGGGATTATAAGCATGAGCCACTGCACCCGGCCTAAACACTCTTATACTGACTTTCTGCAACTGTTTGAGGGAAAGGAGAACTGGAAATCCTTAATGTACCACAAGATGTATAAGGAGGGAGCAGAAAACATACTGTTTGCTAAATTTTTTTTAATGTTATCTAAACTAGAAATGTCTGCACATGTAATTGTGACAGATTCCCAGTCAAGTAAGGCACATGACAGCTCCTTGTATTGAGGCAGGAAAAGATCTGCCCTGGATCTGTATTTTAAGACCATTTCTCATTGACTTAACATTACTATTTCTAACAACCAAAATTTTTGAGCACTTATAATACCCACTTAGTGCTTAGAGCCTAAATGGGGAATAAGGATAAGTAAATAAGCATTTAAAACAGTATGAAGACTAAGGGATAGAGGTCTACAGAAACACAG
Source organism: Macaca nemestrina (assembly GCF_043159975.1). NCBI lineage: Eukaryota > Metazoa > Chordata > Mammalia > Primates > Cercopithecidae > Macaca > Macaca nemestrina. Next base: position 38,165,779 of record NC_092141.1, read on the forward strand.
CCAAACATATGAAAATGATGAAAGATGACTTGTTTTAGTTGGGGAAGTACAACAGACTCACCCTGACACAACTCTTCATACCAAGCAGTTCCTGAAGTCCTCTATAAGACACTGAAATACAACTTCAGGTCCCTTTGTTCTAATGTGCTCTACATACAGAGCAGTTATTCTAAATCCAGTCTCAAAAACTCACCACAGACATGAATTAAGTCACTTTCCCGTTTTGCAGGCTAACCAATTTAAAATGTTACTAAGTCCTCCAAAATCTTACCTTCAACTGTTAAATTACATTTCTTTATGTCTGCGCCAGTTTCTTCAGGGATTTTAAAATAAAGGGACCTCCAACAAACATCAAACTCTGGATAGGAGTAGGAATAATTAATACAAAGTATAGAGAATACCCTAGTCCTGGGGGAAAAGAGATGTGGTTTATGTCTAGTTTAGGAGGCATGCAAGTCTGATTTTAGACATGTTTGGTTTGAGGTGATGAGACTTGCAAGCTGAAAGATAAACAGTTGGTTAGGATGAGCTGATCTTTGGGAGACTTTCTCTGAGAGAGGATGTCTAAGAGTGATATATGGTAGTATGGAAAAGGAAGAAGGAAGGGACTAAGCATAAAGATAAAATGAGGAAAATGGATAGTGCTTATACAGTTTGAAGTGAATCTCAAATAAACCAAGGTATAGAAACACAGTATAATTACAAAAAATGTAAAAGGTTTTTTTTTTTTTTTTTTTTTTTTTGAGACAGTCTCGTTCTGTCGCCCAGGCTGGCGTGCAGTGGCGCGATCTCAGCTCACTGCAAGCTCCGCCTCCAGGGTTCATGCCATTCTCCTGCCTCAGCCTCCCGAGTAGCTGGGACTACAGGCGCCCGCCACCACGCCTGGCTAATTTTTTGTATTTTTTAGTAGAGACTAAAAAATTAGTTTCACTGTGTCAGCCAGAATGGTCTCGATCTCCTGACCTTGTGATCCGCCCGCCTCAGCCTCCCAAAGTGCTGGGATTATAGGCGTGAGCCACCGTGCCCAACCAAAATTTAAAAGTTTTTAAACACTGGCTTTAATATTCATTTCTTCTTTCCTCCACTTACAATGTCTAGCTATGAGCCTGAGCAGTATGACCCTAGCAGGGCACCATCCAGAAAATGCATTCATGTTAATAATGCATCAAGAATGACTGAAATGCAATACACAAAAAACAGTTCACTCATGTAAAAACAGTATGGCAATAACTCCAACTCAGAAAATTCAACAACACACTTTAAGAGCATGTAAACAAATATCAACTTCATCAGGATTTGAATCTTGCCTGTCTATAAAGAGATTGCTTACCTGATCTTTGCTTGCCCCGTCAATGAAAAAAAGAAAAAGCATCATCTCTCTACATTACAGGACCATCGCAGGCCCATAAACATAATCCCTTTGCCCTTCCTCTACATTTCAAGAACATTTGAAGTAAAGTAGGTTGATGGTTGGTTAGTACTACCGTTTCTCAGCTCCAAGCCTGCTCTGCTGGGTCTAGGAAATGGGTCTCAACCAGGTGCCATGTTGCCCCCTAGGGGTCACTTAGCAATGCATGGAGACACTCTCAGTTCTATTAGTGGGACAGGGAGGGTTACTGGCATCAATTTCGTAGAGGCTAGGAATATTACTAAACATCCTACAAAGCACAAGACGGCCCTCTGGCCCAAAATGTCTACGATGCCAAGGATGAGAAACCATGGTCTAGGAAGTGCTGACTCATTTATTCAGAATCCCTTAGCAGCTTGCTTCTGGTTTACACTGTGCCCATGAGAGGCTTCACAGGGAGAGAACAAAATGGGAAGAGGTTAGCATCCTTCTAGCAGCAGGGCTTCTTCCATCCAGAGCTCCAACACTAGCATCTTCGGGCACTCTTATCACCAGCTAGTTGCATCCTGCTCAGAAGGCCAAATACCAACTGTGCAGAGATGTGCAGGTGAAACTTTGAACCCCCTAAATTCTAGCAACTTGTTTTTCCTTTTTTGCAATGATGGTTTTACATCTATACTGTCCAGTAATAGCCATTAGCAATTAAAATGCCTTGTCAGGTGACAGGACCTAGAAGCAGTGATACAACAAGTTTACCAACCAAGTACCAAGTAAGTCTAAAGAGCATCCTCCACTAAGAGGAACCAGGGCTCCTCACAGAAATGAAGGATTCTATGGGCTGGGCAGGGCAAATACATGAGCCTGTAAATATATCCAGTTCTAAATGAATCATCTAGAAATGTCTGAGGAAGGATGGGGACATATCAAAAGTACACAGAAGAAACTTTAAAGGGGTTTCACCAGCCAAACCTGGGACAATTTGAGCATCAGGATAAATAATAAAAGTAACAGACTGGCCGGATACGGTGGCTCACGCCTGTAATCCAAGCACTTTGGGAAGTCGAGGTAGGCGGATCACAAGACCATCCTGGCCAACATGATGAAATCCCATCTCCACTAAAAATACAAAAATTAGCTGGGCGTGGTGGAGTGCACCTGTAGTCCCAGCTACTCAGGAGGCTGAGGGAGAAGAATCGCTTGAACCCGGGAGGTGGAGGTTGCAGTGAGCTGAGATTATGCCACTGCGCTCCAGCTTGATGATAGAGTAAGACTCCGTCTCAAAAAAAAAAAAAAAAAATTTTCTCCCTCATGGAAGTTAGAATGAAACTGGGAATATAATACAAGTATGCTAAACCATTTAAACCAAATGAGAACTGGGGAGAAAAAAGCCAAACTAATGAGGGCCATTTTTAATAAAAATAATACCATTTTATTATCCCCAAATGAAAAATTAACACTTCAGGCCAGGCGGGGTGGCTTATGCTTGTAATCCCAGCACTGTGAGAGGCTGAGACAGATGGATCATAAGGTCAGGAGTTGAAGACCAGGCTGGCCAACATGATGTAACCCTGTCTCTACCAAAAATGCAAAGATTAGCCGGGCATAGTGCCAGGCGCCTGTAATTCCAGCTACTTGGGAGGCTGAGGCAGGAGAATCGCTTCAATCTGGGAGGTGGAGGTTGCAGTGAGCAGAGATCACGCCACTGCACTCCAGCCTGGGTGACAGAGCAAGACTCCATCTCAAAAAAAAGAAAAGAAAAGACAAGAAAAATGAACACTCCAAGTTACTCCTCGAATGTTTCAGGAATGAATACCTGGGCCATCAGGTGTTTCATGTAAGGATGAAAGAGGAAGGAAACAGAAATTTGTGTTAAAAGGAAGGAAGCTGGGGCCACATGTAAAGAAAGTAAGGGACATACCTGGGCAGGAAGAGAGGAAAAAACATTCGATGAGGAAAGAGAGACCAGTACAAAAAAAAGAGAAAGTAAAATTTTCCTATCTGAGTGAAGAATATTACGAAAACTGGCCAGGTGCTGTGGTTCCCACCTGTAGTCCTAGAACTTTGGGAGGCCGAGGCAGGAGGATCACGTGAGCCCAGGAGTTTGAAACCAGCCTGGGCAACACAGGGAGACCTCGAGCTACAAAAAATGAAAACATTAGCCAGGCGTGGTGGTGCACACCTGTGGTCCCAGCTACTTGGGAGGCTGAGGTGGGAGGATCACTTGAGCCCTGGAGGTTGAGTCTGCAGTGAGCCATGATATGCCACTGCACTCCAACCTGGGCAACAGAGTGAGACCCTGTCTCAAAACAATAATAATAATAATAATAATAGTAATAGTAATAATAAAAGTTTAAAATAATATTAAGAAAATAATATCCAAAATTTGGAAATGAGCAGAAGAGATGACTGAGTCTCTTCCACGGAATGCAGGATGTTGTGTAGACTCTCTGGGAATTGTCTGATTATGTAGGCGTGTGCATCGTAATTGGATTTTCATTTTGTTTTCTTTTTCTGAGAGGGATCTAGCTCTGTCGTCCAGGCTGAAGTGCATGGTGCGATCACCTGAGCTCAGGAGTTCAAGACCAGCCTGGTCAACATGGTGAAATCCCGTCTCTACAAAAATACAAAAATTTGCAGGGCATGATGGTAGGTGCCTGTAATCCCAGCCACTAGGGAGGCTGAGGTGGGAGAATTGCTTGAACTCAGGAGGCGGAGGTTGCAGTGAGCTGAGATTGCACCATTGCACTGCAGCCTGGGTGACAGAGCAAGACCCTATCTCAAAAATAAAATAAAATGAAATAAAATAAATGAGTTTTAAAAATAAAATAAAATAGGCAGGGTGCAATGGCTCATGCCTATAATCCCAGCACTTTGGGAGGCTGAGGCAGGCAGATCACTTGAGGCCACGAGTTTGAGACCAGCCTGGCCAACATGGAGAAACCTCATCTCTACTAAAAATACAAAAATTAGCTGGGCTTGGTGGCACACACCTGTAATCCCAGCTACTCGTGAGGTTGAGGCAGGGGAATCACTTGAACCAAGGAGGCGGAGGTTGCAGTAAGCTGAGATCACGCCACTGCACTGCAGCCGAGGCGACAGAGTGAGACACCGTCGTACAATACAATACAATGCAATACAATACAACAAAATAAAATAAACAAAATCAAAATTGTCCCTGCTGACATTTCGTATAGTGAAAGAGACATACATTTAATGAGTCATTTAAGAAATAAGCTGGATGTGTTGGCTCACACCTGTAATCCTAAGATTTTGGGAGGCCAAGATGAGGGGATAGCTTGAGGCCAGGAGTTCAAGAGCAGCCTGGGCAACAAAGCAAGACCCCATCTCTATAAAAAATAAATTAGTGGGCCAGGCACGGTGGCTCACTCCTGTAATCCCAGCACTTTGGGAGGCCGAGGCTGGTGGATCACTTGAGGTCAGGAGTTTGAGACCAGCCTGGCCAACATGGTGAAACCCTGTCTATACTAAAAATACAAAAAATTAGCCAGGCATGCTGGTGGGGGCCTGTAATCCCAGCTACTCAGGAGGCTGAAGCAGGAGAATTGCTTGAACCCAGGAGGCAGAGGTTACAGTGAGCCGAGATCGCAACATTGCACTCTAACCTGGGCAACAAGAGCAAAATTCCATCTCAAAAAAAAAAAAAAAAAAAATCAACTAAAACTAAAACTAAATTAGTGGATGCAGTAGTGTGCACCTGTTGTCTCAGCTACTCAGGAGGTTGAAGTTAGAGGATCACTTCAGCCTGGGAGATTGAGGCTGCAGTGACAGTGCCACTGCATTGCAACCTGGGCAAAAGAGTGAGACCCTGTCTCAAAAAAAGAAAAAGAAGTATAACTATTTTAAGACTCCAGTGCCAATCAACATGGAGTAGTCCACTATAGCTTATTTGTATTGCTGGTTATAACTAAACACTCTGGAATAAATACAAAAAGCAACTACCTGTGCACTCTGAAAAGTAAACAAATGCAGAGTCAAACTTGGAGAAAGGGGCCCACATGGGAGTGAGCTTCCGTGTGTGTGTGTGTGTGCCTGTGCGTGTGTGTGTGTGTGATCTGAGGATAGGCACACAGTGAGCTGTGGCAGTGCAGTGTGGACAGCTAAAACTCCCAGACAAGCCCTGTCTGTGTAGATCGAGGAACTCAGAAAGTGAGTCCCTGGGTCTCAGAGCTGGAAGGGAGAAATGTCCATTTATTCCCTCTCTCTCTTGCTGTGGCAGTGGCATGGGCAACTAACCCTCCTTGAGAAGCCCCATCATTCTGGCCCTAGGACAGGCAGGAAGTTGAGAAGAATCCCAGAGAGGAGACCTAGAGAAGCGTTCTCCTACTTCTGTGCACGAACAAGCATCTGTCCAGGGCTCATTCCTGAGGTGCATAGACACAGAATACCCCAAAGCAGCACAGCAAAAGCCTCGAAAACCGAACAACGACATAAGGCACAAGTCCAAGTCTAACCCCCAAAGGGCACAGATAGACGTAGGATGATCTACAGCAGCACAGGACAGGCTTTGAAAACTGTCGTGACATTGGAATCCACAGGGAGAAAAGAAGGCGAGACAGACCTTGCAGTCTGAATCCAAGCAGGATGACCGAATGCTGAAAACAACAACTAAAATCAGCGTTCTCTGGAGGATTTTAATAGAACCAGAGAGTCACAAAGGAATATTCCAACTGTTCAGCATACAAACTGGTATTATTCAACACACACAGAGTCGCGGAAAAGTGACCATTCTCAAGCGAAAAAGATAATCAACAGATACCAATGCCAAGACGATGGAATTACCAGACTTTAAGACAGCTATTATCATCATGCTCTATAAGATAAAAGTGAGCACGCCTGCAGTAAACGTTAAGATACAAGTTCTCAACAGAAGAAAAATCTATGAAAAAGAACCGAACAGAATATAAACTGTAATGTAAACTCAATGTAAACAGAATGTAAACTGATAAAATATATCCGAAATAAAAAATTTTACTAGATGGTATCAAGAATAGGATAAAGATTACCAATAGAGCAAAGAGTTAGTGAAGATGGATCAAGAGAAATTGTCCAGGCCAGGTATGGTGGCTCATGCCTGGGAGGCCAAGGTGGGTGGATCGCCTGAGCTCAGGAGTTCAAGACGAGCCTGGCCAACATAGTGAAACCCCATCTCTACTAAAAATACAAAATTAGCCAGGTGTGCTTGCAGACACTTGTAATCCCAGCTACTGGGGAGGCTGAGGCAGGACAATCGCTTGAAACTGGGATGTGGAAATTGCAGTGAGCCGAGATCACACCAATGCACTCTAGCCTGGGCGACAGAGTGAGAATCCATCTCAAAAAAAAGAAACAGCCCAGGCGCAGTGGCTCACGCCTGTAATCCCAGCACTTTGGGAGGCCAAGGCGGGTGGATCACCTGAGGTCAGGAGCTCGAGACCAGCCTGGCCAACATGGAGAAATCCGTCTCTACTAAAAATACAAAAAAGAAAAATAGCAGAGTGTGGTGGCAGCTGCCTGTAATCCCAGCTACTTGGGAGGCTGAGGCAGGAGAATTGCTAGAACCCTGGGGACGAAGGTTGCAAAGGTTGCTGTGAGCTGAGATGGCACCACTGCACTCCAGCCTGGACGACAGAGTGAGACTCCGACTCACCAAAAAAAAAAAAAAAAAAGGAAACAAACAAATGAACTGAAATACCTAACGGTAAAAGGCTAAATGTATTCCCCTTAAAATCAGGAGCACGGCACACATGTCTACTGTCACCATTCCCATTTAATGTATTAATAACATCATATTGGCAGTTACAGTTAATACAATCAAGCAAGAAATAAAAGGCATAGGCATCAGAAAGGAAGAAGCTGTTTCTATTTGTAGACAACACTGTCTACAAAGAATCTATTAAAAAAAGACTCTGAAAACGCATGAATGAGAAATGGGCAAAGTTATTCAAAGCCACAGTTTTTACTTCAAATCTTCTAGCTCCAGATCCTTATATCAAATTGCCAACTGGATATCTTTACCTGTATGTTTCCCAGGAACTCCTAAGACTCAGTATTTCCAAGCCCAAATTATTGATGTCTGCCCAAACTTGGTCTTTCAAAAAAATTCCCTATTCATCTGGTAATGCCACCAATTTACTTATTCTAATATAGCTTCCCAATATTGATTTATCCATCTATCCATGCTAAAAAATGAAGATTTGTCTTAGACTATTCCTCTTACCTGCCCCATATACTTGGTCATTAGGCTATCAGTTAATCTTGTTATGAAGCCAACTGCCCCAAACGTAGAAGCTTAAAAGACAATAATCTACAGGCTGGGTGCGGTAGCTCATGCCTGTAATCCCAGCACTTTGGGAGGCCAAGGTGGGAGGATCACGAGGTCAAGAAATCGAGACCATCCTGGCCAACACAGTGAAACCCTGTCTCTACTAAAAATGCAAAAATTAACTAGGCGTGATGGTGCGTGCCTGTAATCCCAGCTACTCAGGAGGCTGAGGCAGGAGAATCACTTGAACCCAGGAGGCGGAGGTTGCAGTGGGCTGAGATCGTGCCACTGCACTCCAGCCTGGTGACAGAGCAAGACTCCGTCTCAAAACAAACAAACAAACAAACAAAAAAACAAAACAAAACAAAACAAAACCCTGCTTATGTTAAGAGTACGAAAAATAGGGCCAGGAATGATGGCTCATCCCTATAATTTTGGCACTTTGGGAAGCCGAGGAGGGAAGACAGCTTGAGTCCAGGAGTAAAATAGTGAGACTCTGTCTCTACAAAATAATAAAAACTTAGCTGGATGTGGCACACACCTGTAGTCCAGGTACTCACGAGGCTGAAATGGGTGGGTCACTTGAGCCTGGGAGGTCAAGGCTGCAGAGAACTGTGATCACACCACTACACCCTACACCCAGCCTGGGCTACAAGGTGAGACCCTGTCTCAAAAAAAAGAAGTACCAAAAATCTATAGCTGTTTCAGGAATAAAATACATGCAGTTAGTGAGGTTTTTCTTCCCCACTGCTATGACTAATTTTTGGTTGAGATACTAAGCCAGATGTCATTTTAAGTCTGTGGCCCAACCAAAGAAGGGAATCATACTCTCCAAAGAATGGTACCTTCCCACTCTAATTGCTAAAATAAAATGTTGCTTTATGAAAATCAATTCTGTAGGCATCAATAAGTTATAAGAGCATGGCTTATTTAAAAAAAAATAGTGGGCCAGGTTACCTACACGAACTGCAAAGCAAGCAAACTGAATTTTCTTATCCAAGAGCCCATCCTCATACTTACAATTTCCCATGACTACGTGGAAATTCTTTCACTTACCGGAAAGACCTGATTGGCACTTTCACTGAGAGTTGAGTCATCTGGGCTGTCGACAGGTGTTTGATGTGTAGACTTGGAATCAGACTGACTTACATCCTCTTCAGATTGCTTTATACAAACAAAATAATTTAGAAATGATAAATAGTCCATATGACATCAATCAAATGCACCGTAAGCTCTGGGAGCTCTTTTCGCAGGGGTTAACTACAATGAAGTATTAGAATAGTCTTAACAGGCACAGAATGAAGAAAACAATGCAGGTGAAAAGTACTGAGTCAAATTACATCTTCAAATCTTAAGTATACACTCAAATAGATTTTAATATACAGTTATTCCTATTAAAAATGTGAATATATCGACTGGACATGGTGGCTCACACCTGTAATCCCAGCACTTTGGGAGGCTGAGGCTACCAGATCACGAGGTCAGGAGTTCGAGGTCAGCCTGGCCAATATAGCGAAACCCCGCCTCTGCTCAAAATACAAAATATTAGCCAGGCGTGGTGGCGGGCACCTGTGATCTTAGCTACTCGGGAAGCTGAGACAGGAGAATTGCTTGAACCCGGGAGGCAGAGGTTGCAGCAAGCACAGATGGTGCCACTGCACACCAGCCCAGGCGACAGTGCGAGAGTCTGCCTCAATTGAAAAAAAAAAAACAAAAAGTGAATATATTGAGCTCAAAACAAGCTGGAAAAGATGTGAATACCAATTTCCCCTCTCACAAAACTTCAGTGTGCCTAGTCCACTGGCTAAATCTCTGTGTAGAGATAATTAGTTCAGTTGGCTACTGCAGGTTTGTAATAAACCTGAAAAACTAGTGCAGCAGAGTTCAACCATGAATAACACCGGTAAGATGCTCCAGTTAAAGTTTCTTCACACAGCTTATTTCATTCCTTTAGAAATCTAAAGGAGCAAAAGTAATTCTCTATTCTGCATGGGTTATAAGTTATATTACCTTGTGAAAGTATTGTTATCACCATGAGATTTATTTATGTAATTCCTTCTCTCTTTCCCAAAATATCTGGTTAGACTCTTGGGCCAAATGTAGGAAGTAAATAATAGTTTAGAATATCTGACTTCATACTAAAAGGTGACCACACTGACCTTATAATTCTCCCAGAGCCCAGACTGTGAACCTCACTCCCTGGAGGAACGGCTGATTCCAGGTGTGGGGAAATGCACAAGATAAGCACAGAACACCAGTTTCCTTATTCTGCTCTCTGGTACAACACCAGCCAAGGTTCTCATGTCAAAAGGACTCAGAAACCAACATGAAGATGCACCCAGCGTTCACTGCAGCCAGCATTCAACGAAGGGAAAAATTAAGCATCAATAAAAATAACTGCCAGGCGCGGGGGCTCACACCCATCATCCCAGCACTTTGGGAGGCAGAGGCAGGCGGATTGCTTTTGAGCCCAGGAGTTGAAGACCAGCCTGGTGAACACGGCAAAACCCCGTCTCTCCCAGAAACACAAAAATTAGCTGGGCATGGTGGTGTACCTGTGGTCCCCGCTACTAAGAGGCTGAGGTGGGAGGATTGCTGAGGCCGGGAATCAAGGCTGCAGTGGGCAGAGATTACACCACTGCACTACAGCTTGGGTGACAGAGTAAGACCCTGCCTCAAAACAATAAATGAATAAATAAAAATAAAATAAAAACAACTGCAATGAAATGAAACACAAATATGTTAAAACGTGTAAGTTTATAATGTACTAAAAAAGAAAAAATCACACACACAAAGTTCATTGGTCAATTTTGGGAGATGCTAGGGAACTAATTATTTTGAAAACTAGGAAAGAATCAAACATACATCCTGCCTTTCCTGTATGAACCATACCTTGAGTAACTAACTGATCAAACACTTTCTCTTTATGAAAGAATTCCAGCTAACAAAGAAAGAAGAAATAACAGTTAGAATAAGACCATTTCATGAACACCTGATGAAATTATAAAAGTAGGCCAGAGTTTCTCAACCTCAGTGCTACTGACTTTTTAGGCCTATTAATACTTTGCTGTAGGGGGCTGTGCTGCGCCGACTCTTACCCCTGAAGGTACCTATGGTGTTCCCTCCCCCACGCTGTGACAATCAGTGTGTCTCCAGACATTGCCAAATTACCCTGGTAGTGAAATGCTGACACAGGCAATGATCAGTGACCACTAACATCACAAACACACACACACACACACACACAAATACAACTACACATTATGCCTCCTGATCAAAGCATGCAATGCTGAGAGTTTAATCTGAATCAGATCAACCACCTAAATTTAACTACCAGTTTTTGGAAATTCAGGGAACAGATGAACATGGTCAGTGAAACTATGGGGATAATATCAGCAAAATCAAAATCTGAGAATTCTACAGGACAAATGACCCGGTTTCGTCAGTAAATCACAAGGGGAATCTGTAAATGACAAAAGACTTAAGAGACATAGAAACCAAGTTATATACAGAGCTTGATTAAATCCTTACAAACAGGACGAGAAAAAAAAAGAATGGAACAACAACAACAAAATTAGGTGGGGCAACACAGGGAAACCTCATCTCTAGAAAAATTCAAAAAACTAGCTGGGTGTGGTGATACACCCCTGTGGTCCCAGCTATACGGGAGGATCCCTTGAGCCTGGGAAGTTGAGGCTGCCATGAGCCATGATCATGCCACTGCATTCCAGCCTGGGCAACAGAGAAAGATCCTATCTCAAAAAAAGAAAAAAAAAAAAAAACCGGGCAAACTGTCAACTTCTGAGGTGTGATGCTGGGATGGCAGTTATGTTTAAACAAGATGACTTAATCATTTTTTAAGCTGGGCGGTAGGTGTATGACAGTTCTCCTCCTTACAATTGTCTGTTGCTTTTTAAAGTGGGTCACATTAGCTCCATGACCAAAAAATAATCACCATCATCATCCTCCTCCTTCTCCACCTACATCCCAAGGAATGGAAAAAGAAACTGTATTTTCTCAGATTCTGAGGTGGGAGAAAGACAATAACTAACATACTAACTCATTTACTCATAAACATATTGCTATGGGGTGAAGCGTGTGCCTTACCCACTCCCCAAAAAATTTCGTATGTTGAAATTCTAACCTCTAGCTCCTCAGAATGTGACCTTATTTGGAAAAGGTTATTGCAGACATAATTAGTGAAGATGAGGTCCTACTGGAGTAGAGAGGAACCCTAATCCAGTATGTCTGGTATCCTTACAAAAAGGGGAAATTTGGCCACAGATACGCACACAGGTAGAACACCATGTGAACATGAAGACAGAGATCCGGGTGATGCACCTACAGGCCAAAGAATGACAGAGATTACAGCAAACCACCAGAAGCCAGGGGAGAGGCAAGGAACATACAGTTCCTCACAGTCGTCAAAGAAACCAACTCTAACAACATGATGTAGAACTTCTAGTCTCCAGATCTATGAGATAATGAATTTCTGTTGTCTCAGCCACCCGGTTTGTGGTACTTTGTTGCAGCAAGCCTAGCAAACGAATGCACATATATTCTATAGTTTGAAGAAATAATTCCCAGAAAATCATATTTAAAATGGTTAAATTAAACAAAATAAAATAAACCAAAAAAAGAAAAGTCCCAACTACCTGAAATACTTAATTGTCTTTGGAAACTGACTTAAAAATAGCTCATACAGTCAACTGCCACTGGCTTTAGTTCTTTTTTTTTTTTTTTTTTTTTTTTTTTTTTTGAGACGGAGTCTCGCTCTGTCGCCCAGGCTGGAGTGCAGTGGCCGGATCTCAGCTCAGTGCAAGCTCCGCCTCCCGGGTTTACGCCATTCTCCTGCCTCAGCCTCCCGAGTAGCTGGGACTACAGGCGCCCTCCGCCTCGCCCGGCTAGTTTTTTTTTTGGTATTTTTTAGTAGAGACGGGGTTTCACCGTGTTCGCCAGGATGGTCTCGATCTCCTGACCTTGTGATCCGCCCGTCTCGGCCTCCCAAAGTGCTGGGATTACAGGCTTGAGCCACCGCGCCCGGCTGGCTTTAGTTCTTTAAAAAACAGTACAAAAATAGAAGATGCTTGGCTGGGTGCAGCAGCTCACACCTGTAATCCCAGCACTTTGATAGGCTGAGGTGGGTCGATCACTTGAGTCCAGGAGTTCGAGACCAGCCTGGGTGACATGGTGAAACCCTGTTTCTGCAAAAAATTAGCCAGGCATGGTGACACGTGTCTAGTCGCGGCTATTCCGGAAGCTAAGGTGAGAGAATCACCTGATTCTGGGGAGGTCAAGGCTGCGTTGAACTGTGATCGTGCTACTGCACTCCATGCTGGGTTCCTGGGTGACAGAGTGAGACCCCGTCTCAAAATAAAATAAAATAAATAAAAAATAAAAACAAAGATGCTGAAGAGAGGATAAACCAGAGATCTCTGAACTGCTAATGAAAATAATGTTTCTGTCTGCTCTGAGATTTTTTCTTTTTTTTTCTTTTTTTTTGAGATGGAGTCTCGCTCTGTCGCCCAGGCTGGAGTGCAGTGGCCCCATCTCCGCTCACTGCAAGCTCCACCTCCCGGGTTCATGCCATTCTCCTGCCTCAGTCTCCTGAGTAGCTGGGACTACAGGCGCCCGCCAACACACCCGGCTAATTTTTTGTAGTTTTAGTAGATTCGGGGTTTCACCGTGTTAGCCAGGATGGTCTCGATCTCCTGACCTCGTGATCCGCCCGCCTGGGCCTCCCAAAGTGCCGGGATTACAGGCGTGAGCCACCGCGCCCGGCCGCGAGTTTTCTTATTCCAAAAAAGTCTCAAGCGATCCTCCTGCCTCAGCCTCTCAAGTAGCTGGGACTCACAGGCACATGCCACCACACCCAGCTAACTTTTTTTTTTTGAGACGGAGTCTCGCTCTGTCGCCCAGACTGGAGTGCAGTGGTGTGATCTCCGCTCACTGCAAGCTCCGCCTTGCGGGTTCACGCCATTCTCCTGCCTCCGTCTCCCGAGTAGCTGGGACTACAGGCGCCCACCACCACGCCCGGCTAATTTTTTGTATTTTTAATAGAGACTGGGTTTCACAGTGTTTGCCAGGATGGTCTTGATCTCCTGACCTCGTGATCCGCCCGCCTCGGCCTCCCAAAGTGCTGGGATTACAGGCGTGAGCCACCGCGCCCGGCCCAGCTAACTTTTAAATGTTTTGTAGAGATGGAGTCTTGTTATGTTGCCCATGCTGGTCTTGAACGCCTGGCTTCAAACAATCCTCCCACCTCGGCCCTTTAAAGTTTTGGGATTACAGGTATGAGCCCTTGCACCCAATTATATGCTTTCATGTATACTTACCAACAGAGGTTTAAAGGGGGGGCTCCACCTTTCCAGCCAGAAGTTCTTCCCAGTTAATGTGTCTAAAGAATGGATGAGCCTAGGGGAAAAAAAAGCAGAAAGAAAAGTTGAGGGGAATAGACTTTGCTGGATTGAGAAATTAATCACCTTTTTGAAGTTACAAGTCACAAAATAAGCTAAACTTAAAAGCAACTACATATAACTCTGAGAAATACATAAAACTAGCACTATCTTCCCCACAAAACACCAAACATGCCAATCCCTACTTGAACTTCTCCAGGGTCCCCAGGCCCAGCTCCCAGATGAGAAGCAGCTTGATAGAGGAAAAAAAGCCTGGATAAAGAACCTTAGTCAAACTGATTTTTTTCCTTTTTAGACTTTGCTTGTCTACTTTGCCTTGACAAAATATAGTTTACTGGCCGGGCACGGTGGCTCATGCCTGTAATCCCAGCATTTTGGGAGGCTGAGGCAGGTGGTTCACCTGAGGCTGGGAGTTCGAGACCAGCCTGGCCAACATGGTGAAACCCCTTCTCTACTAAAAATACAAAAATTAGCCCAGCATGGTGGTGCACACCTGTAATCCCAGTTACTAGGGAGACTGAAGCAGGACAATCACTGGAACCTAGGAGGCGGAGGTTGCAGTGAGCCAAGATCATGCCATTGCACTCCAGCCTGGATGACAGGGCAAGACTCCATCTCAGAAAGAAAAGAAAATAGAGTTTACTAATTACTACTGAATAATTGTTTAAGGGTCTGTAATCCCAGCACTTTGGGAGGCCAAGGCAGCTGGATCACCTGTGGTCAGGAATTCCAGACCAGCCTGACCAACATGGTGGAACCCTGTCTCTATTAAAAATACAAAAATTACCCAGGCGTGCTGGCGGGCGCCTATAATCCCGGCTACTCCAGAGGCTGAGGCAGGAGAATCGCTTGAACCTGGGGGGCTGAGGTTGCAGTGAGCCAAGATCGCGCCACTGTACTCCAGCCTGGGTGACAGAGCGAGACTCTGTCCCCCCCCCCCAAAAAAAGAAAGAATTATAAAAACCAATATGAAAAGAAAGTCGTTAGATAAATCTGTACTTCGCCTTCAAAAACTGAAGACTTTTTTTGTTCAATATATATTATTCAAAATATACATTAAATTCTATCTAGTTAAATCCTAGTCATTGAATCTTATAGTGTTGGTGACCATTTAAGAACCTTACCTTTTTTGGCCGGGCGCGGTGGCTCAAGCCTGTAATCCCAGCACTTTGGGAGGCCGAGACGGGCAGATCACAAGGTCAGGAGATCGAGACCATCCTGGCTAACATGGTGAAACCCCGTCTCTACTAAAAGTACAAAAAGAAAAAAAAACTAGCCGGGCGAGGTGGCGGGCGCCTGTAGTCCCAGCTACTCGGGAGGCTGAGGCAGGAGAATGGTGTAAACCCGGGAGGCGGAGCTTGCAGTGAGCTGGGATCCGGCCACTGCACTCCAGCCTGGGCGACAGAGCGAGACTCCGTCTCAAAAAAAAAAAAAAAAAAAAAAAAAAAAAGAACCTTACCTTTTTAAGCAGATCTCTGGCTTCTTGTGTGAGGTAGGGAGACAGTTGTTTTCTTTCCATTCTCCCCAGTGAATGGGGGCTAAGAGTAGAAGACAAGTGAAAAATATTAGCAGGGAGTGAAAAATATTAGCATATAAGAAACAAATTTTAAATAACAATATTATCTATTTCCTGAATTAGTTATGCATGGGGATCAGAAATGTATGCTGTGAAACAGGCTAACTGCTAAAGACCTTTATTTTGTTTTAGAGACAGGGTCTCGCTATGTTGTCAAGGCTAGATTCTATTAATAATCCTTGGCTCCAATGATCCTCCCGCCTCAGCCTCCTGAGTAGCTTGGGCTACAGGCACGCACCACTGTGCCCGGCAGAAGTGCAGTTTTTAAGCAACAGGACAGAGGAAGTAGCAGTGTCCTGGAAGGAAGCCTGTGTTTCCACCATTAACTTATTGTGTGATAATAAGTGAGCTATGTGATTTTATACTTTAGTTTCTCCATTTATAAAATGAGGACTCCTGAGTAGCTGGGATTACAGGAGCACACCACCATGCTCGGCTAATTTTTCTATTTTTAGTAGAGACGGGGTTTCACTATGTTGGCCAGACTGGTCTCAAACTCCTGACCTCATGATCCACCCACCTTGGTCTCCCAAAGTGCTGAGATTATAGGCATGAGCCACTGAGCCTGGCATAGGAATTCTTTATACTACCCTTGAAACTGTTTAAGTATGAAATTATGTCAAAATAAAGTTTTTCCGGGCAGGCACAATGGCTCACAACTGTAATACCAGCACTTTAGAAGGCCAAGGCGGGCAGATCACCTGAGGTCAGGAGTTCAAGACCAGCCTGGCCAACACGGTGAAAGCCCAACTCTACTAAAAATACAAAACAATACCCCGGTGTGGTGGCGCATACCTGTAGTCCCAGCTAAATGGGAGGCTAAGGCAGGAGAATCGCTTGAACCTGGGAGGCAGAGGTTGCAGTGAACTGAGATTACACCTCTGCACTCCAGCCTGGGCGAGAGGAGCGAAAGTCCATCTTCAAAAAAAAAAAGTTTTTCCAACGGCAATAGTCACAAAAAAGTGGCTACATTCTGCACCTTTCTGTTCCATGTTACATGGTACTGTGAAATCTTTCTCAGAGAACTGAACCGTGTTTGGTAGAAATAGATACTTGTGGCCGGGCACAGTGGCTCATACCTGTAATCCCAGCACTTTGGGAGGCCAAGGCAGGCGGATAACGAGGTCAGGAGATCAAGACCCTCCTGGCTAACATGGTGAAACCCCGTCTCTACTAAAATAATACAAAAAATTAGCCGGGCATGGTGGCGGGCAACTCTAGTCCCAGCTCCTCGGGAGGCTGAGGCAGGAGAACAGCGACAACCCAGGAGGCGGAGCTTGCAGTGAGTTGAGATTGGGCAACAGAGCCAGACTCCATCTCAAAAAAAATAAAATAAAATAAACAAAGAAATAAAGTACATTTTAACTTTTAAACTCCTGCCACGGGCCAGGCGTGGTGGCTCATGCCTGTAATCCCAGAACTCTGGGAGGCCGAGGCGGGTGGATCACCTGAGGTCAGGAGTTGAGACCAGCCTGACCAACATGGAGAAACTTCGTCTCTACTAAAAAGAAAAAATTAGCCAGGAGTGGCGGCGCATGCCTGTAATCCCAGCTACTGGGGAGGCTGAGGCAGGAGAATTGCTTGAACCCGGGAGGCAGAGGTTGCGGTGAACCAAGATCGTGTCATTGCACTCCAGTCTGGGCAACAAGAACGAAACTCCATCTAAAAGAAACAAAACAAAACAAAAGAAAAAACTCCTGCCGCAAGTTTTTAAATCTTACGTGAATGAAAACACAAGGATGCTGGGATTATTTACCTGCGGAGAGGGAGAAAAAAATCAAAAAGGTCCTCTCAACACAAGAATGAAGCAAAGCTTTTAACATCTGCCTGTTACCTGTTTACTTCCCGTCCTTTTTTTTTTTTTTGAGATGGAGTCTCGCTCTGTTGCCCAGGCTGGAGCACAGTGGGGCGATCTCGGCTCACTGCAAGCTCCGCCTCCTGGGTTCATTCTCCTGCCTCAGTCTCCTGAGTAGCTGGGATTACAGGTGCCCGCCGCCACGCCCGGCTAAGTCTTTTGGATTTTTAGTAGAGACAGGGTTTCACCGTGTTAGCCAGGATGGTCTCGTTTTCCTGACCTTGTGATCCGCCCGCCTCAGCCTCCCAGAGTGCTGGGATTACAGGCGTGAGCCACTGCGCCTGACCCTTTACTTCCTGTCTTATGGCCAGCTAGGATGACTGCAGTCAAGTAGGTCTGGTTTCTCTTAAAGAGCCAAACTCACGAATTTAGATTTTTAATTTAAGTGGCAAGAAATGATGTCATGCATGCTGATTTCCCTTCTGAAAGGAATTAGGCTAATCAGCTATTATTGTTCAAATGCAATGGTACTCAAAATTTATTTTAGATCCCTCTCCCTCCCATCCTCAGAATGTAAAAGCAAAAATAAATGTAGAGCCAGTAATACCCCTTCTTATGAAACACAGTAAGTTTCAATGACATTGTCTTACTATGAAGAATACGTTCCTGAAAGTCACACTTGAGTATTATTTATATCCCAGTTTGTTTCCAAAAGAGGTTCTGCAGCATACGACATAGTAATATAGTCCGGGCACAGCGGATCGCACCTGTAATATTAACACTTTGGGAGGCTGAGGTAGGCAGATCGCTTGAGCCCAGGGGTTCAAGACCAGCCTGGGCAATATGGCAAAATCCCACCTCTACAAAAAAAAAAAAAAAAAAAAAAAAAATTAGTTGGATGTGGTGGTGGCACACCTGTTGTCCCAGCTGTTCAGCAGGCTGAGGCGGGCAGATCAATTGAGCCCAGAAGGTCAAGGCTGCAGTGAGCCATGATTGCACCACTGCACTCCAGCCTGGGTGACAGAATGGACCCTATCTCGAAAAAACAAAAATGTGTGTGTGTGTATATATATATACCTGTATATACACACACACACACAGACACACATACACATATACACACAGATACTATATATATATGCACACACTATATTTACACACCCTACAAATATATATACACTTACATATATATATAAACTACAACAAACAATTAGAGTAGAAAATTAAGTTGAAATAGTTTTAAAAGGACAGAAGGCATAAGCCATAAAAGCCTACTGAGGCCAGGTGCAGTGCCTCGCACATAAAATCACAGCACTTTGGGAGGCCAAAATGGAAGGACCACTTAAAGTCAGGAGTTCAAGACCAGCCTCAGCAACGAAGTGTGACCTCATCTCTACAAAAAATAATTTTTTTAAAAAAATAGAGTCTATTGGCAAGGTGTGGTGGCGCATGCCTGTAACTCCAGTAGTTTTGGCGGTCGAGGCGGGCGGATCACGAGGTGAAGAGAAACCCTGTCTGTACTAAAAATACAAAAAAAAAAAAAAAAAAAAAATTAGCCGGACGTGGTGGCAGGTGCCTGTAGTCCCAACTACTATAGAGGCTGAGGCAAGATAGTAGCCTCAACCCGGGAGGCGGAGCTTGCAGTGAGCAGGGATGGTGCACTCCAGCCTGGGCAACAGTGCAAGACTCCGTCTCAAAAACAAAACAAAACAAAAAAAACGGGGAAACGAAACAAAACAAAAACAAAAACAAAACAAAAAGGCAGGCCGTGGTGGCTCACGCCTGTAATCCCATCACTTTGGGAGGCTGAGATCATGAGGTCAGGATATCGAGATGATTCTGGCTAACACGTTGGAACCCCATCTCTACTAAAAAAACAAAAAATGAGCAGGGCATGGTGGCGGGTGCCTGTGGTCCCAGCTGTTCTGGAGGCTGAGGCAGGAGAATGGCGTGAACCCGGGAGGTGGAGCTTGCAGTGAGCCGAGGTCCTGCCACTGCACTCCAGCCTGGGCAATAGAGTGAGACTCCCTCTCAAAAAAAAAAAAGCAACAAACTGGGTATATGCCTTTAGAAGTGGTATGTACATTTCCAGCATTATAAATGAAAAGAAATGAGTGGCAATAGTTACTTTGGTCCCTAGATTTTTGGTATCTTAACTAGTTTTAGATCTCTTCCACTGAAGAGATTGCCTGTTGAACGTTGTTAGGAATGGAAGCACTGAAGGCAAACTGCTTGGTTTTG
The DNA here is from genome assembly GCF_043159975.1 of Macaca nemestrina. NCBI lineage: Eukaryota > Metazoa > Chordata > Mammalia > Primates > Cercopithecidae > Macaca > Macaca nemestrina. The sequence continues at coordinate 38,185,417 of NC_092141.1, forward strand.
AATTTTGTTCTATCCCTTGCACCCTGCCTGGGTTCAAATCCTAGCTCTGCTTAGTAAGTTCTTTTAAGGTGATGATCTTTGAGCAAATGTCTTAGCTCCTGTTTTCCCAAGTAAATGGACACAATAGTTGCTACCTTGTGGAAGGATTCATGTAATTGACCAGTGTTTACCAAGTAGCATCAGCCTTCAGTTTTAGTCATTGGTGACTCTGTATTTGGACTGTGAGAGGGTTGGGGTGGGGGGTGGTGTGTGTGTGTAGCACTTAATTGCATGCAGAAAGGAAAAGATAGTTTTGATAAGGGAGAGGCCACTTTTCTCTGCTTTTGTGTCAAAAAGGAAGAAGGGAGTTTTGGAAAGGCATACGAATTCTGTTCAATACTAAGCTCTCTTCCTCAAAATCAGAGGTACACAGAATGTGTAATAATTTACAGAATTTCTTGACTTCAACAATTTGATTTTTTAAAATTTATTTTTATTTAGGTTTAGACTGAGCTACAGTTAATCTGTGGCGACCTTCTGGATGCACTGGACAAACACCTCATTCCAGCAGCTACCACTGGCAAGTCCAAGGTTTTCTATTATGAAATGTAGGTTCTATACTAACAACTAACAAGTGTACTTCAATAATTTTAAACACTCTCAAGAATAATTGGCTTTGTTTCTTTTTTTCTTAGATATTTCCTATTATTTTTCTTATTAAATATAACCAAAAATCCCACAGAAATTAACTGAGGAGCTTCCAAGTATCAACAAAATTATCACTCGATAGACTAGAATTAAACAAGCAAGTGGTTCGAAGAAATGCCACAAGTGTATGAATCATAACATAAAATTTCTACACGAAACCTTCAGCCAGGACTGTGCAATGTGTGGCCATTTGGGGGAGGGAAATGAGATAGGTTCCATGAAAGCAAAAGAATATAAATAACTAAAGCAAAAGCTAATGCATTTTTATAATAGCCTGACCATCTTTTGATTCCAACATCAACTATCCTTCTAACATTAAACAATTATTTTTAAATAAAAATTGGAAACCTACATAAAAGAAAGTCATGATTCTAAAAAGGCCAACTTTGAATCTTACATTTTCCTTTCTAGTATATAACCTACATTTCATAATAGAAAACCTTAGACTTACCAGTGGTAGCTGCTGGAATGAGGTGTTTGTCTAGTACCTCCAGCATGTCGACACAGATTAACACCAGCTCAGCCTCGACCTGAAAAAATAAAAATAAATTTAAAAAAATCAGATTGCTGAAGTCTAGAAATTCTGCAAATTATTACACATTCTATGTACCTCTGATTTTGAGGAAGAGAGCTTAGTATTGAACAGAATTCTTTTCCCTCTCCAAACTCCCTTCTTCCCTTTTGATACAAAAGCAGAGAAAAGCTGCCTCTCGGTCATCAAAAGTATCTTTTCCTTTCCGCATGCAATTACGTGCTACACACACACACCACCCCCCACCCCAGCACCGCCTCACAGTCCAACTACACAATCACCAATGACTAAAACTAAACACTGATGCTACTTGGTAAATGCTGGTCAATTACGTGAATCTTTCACAAGGTAGCAACTACTATGTCCATTTACTTGGGAAAACAGGAGCTAAGACATTTGCTCCAAGATCACCCCCTTAAAAGAACTTACTAAGCAGAGCTAGGATTTGAACCCAGGCAGGGTGCAAGGGATAGAACAAAATTCAAACCCAAGCAGTTTGCCTTCAGTACTTACATTCCTAACAAGGTTCAAGAGGCAATCCCGTTAGTGGAAGAGATCCAAAACTAGTTAAGATACCAAAAATCTATGGACCAAAAAAACTATTGCTACTCATCTCAATTCATTTATAATGCTGAAAATGTACACCACCTCTAAACGCACATTCTTAGCGTGCTTCCTGTTTTTTTTCTTTTTCTTTTTCTTTTTTTTGAGACAGAGCCTCACTTTGTCCCTCAGGCTGGACTGCAATGGCGCAATCTCAGCTCACTGCAACCTCCGCCTCCAGGGTTCACCCCATTCTCCTGCCTCAGCCTCCCGAGTAGCTGGGACTGAGAGGTGACAACCTGCTAGCAGCCCTCGCTCTCTGCGCCTCCTGGGCCTCGGCGTCCACTCTGGTGGCGCTTGAGAAGCCCTTCAGCCTGCCACTGCACTGTGGGAGCCACTCTGGGCTGGTCGAGGCCAGAGCTGGCTCCCTCTGCTTGCCGGGAGGTGTGGAGGGACAGGCGCGGGCGGGAACCGGGGCTGCGCCCGGCACTCGCGGGCCAGCGCGAGTTCCCTGTGGGCGTGGGTTCGGCGGTGCCCGCACTAGGCACCGGGCAGTGAGGGGCTTAGTACCTGGGCCAACAGCTGCACAGGGTGCGCCATGTCCCCGCAGTGCCGGACCGCCGGCGCTGCCCTTGAATTCTCTCCGGGCCTCAGCTGCCTCCCCAAGGGCGGGGACTCGGGACCTGCAGCCTGCCATGCCCGAGCCTCCCTGCACCCCTCCGTGGGCTTCTGCGCTACCCGAGCCTCCCAGAGGAGCGCTGCCCGCTGCACCGCGCTGCTTGGTCCCATGGACCGCCCAAGGACTGAGGAGTGCAGGTGCACCGCGGGACTGGCAGGCCGCTCTGCTTGCAGCCCCAGTGAGGGATCCACTAGGTGAAGCCAGCTGGGCTCCTGAGTCTAGTGGGGACATGGAGAACCTTTATGTCTAGCTGAGGGATTGTAAATGCACCAATCAGTACTCCGTGTCTAGCTCAAGGTTTGTCCTGAAATATTCTATAGCCTAATCCACGTGAGCAAAAGACAAAAATCTACCAAGATGTAAAATGTGTACTATATATACAGTCATCTGAGTACTAGACTGTGACCTCAAATGCCAACGACTATGGCCAAATTACTAACAGACATAAGCCTGAGAACTAAGCCAGACACTCAAACAAGCCTCCCTTTTCAGAGACATTTTCTAGAACCATAAAAATAAAAGGCAAAAATTAGGACATATTCAGGAAACAACAACCTCCTTCCCCCAGATAATTTCTGTTGCATAAAACCCAAAGATTAAAAACTATGACATTGGATTAAAGAAACTTGAGTCTTTCAATAAAAAAAGAATGAGACAAATTTAACCAAAAACACTCATCATTTTTCTTGAAAATACAATAATTCCCTTTTATCTGAGAGGGATCCATTCTGAGACCCCGAGTAAATATGCTGAAACCATGGATAATAGCAAACCTTATATATACTATATTCTGTTCTATACATACATACTCATGGTAAAGTTTAATTTATAAATTAGGCACAGTGAAAGATGAATACCAGAACAATTATAACACACTCTAATAGAAGTTATGTGAACGTAGTCTCTTTATCTCTCAAAATATCTTATTGTGCTGTACCACTGGTAACTAAAACTGCGGATAAGGGGGGACTATTGTACAACAGTCTCACCTTTTGCCAGTATTTCTGAATCATTTTTAGCTTGTCTTCTCTTCCCTTGTTTCCTTCTTTCTGTTCAAGGCTGCTGATTCTTCTCCAGGAGGCTCTTCTAGCTCCAATCACATTCTTACATGTAACAGAGAGGAGGTTTCTTTCTTCAGCTGTCAGCTCCACATCCATCCCTGCTACTTTCTTCATTGACTCCACCATTTCTATAAGGGAGAAGCAAAATCAGTACACCTGCAGAATTAGCATCACATGGATGCTGCCTAAGGGTTTTCTGCCTGTGTCGTCTGCAGGGGTGACATCATGTCTCCCCTGGACAGGAGCCCATTAAGCAACACTTGGAGCAGTCAAGGAGTGCCACACCGGAATGTGGGGGCCAGTGATGTCAGGGAGTGCTCGGCAGCAAGTCCCAAGGTCCTCAGGGCGCCCCAGGGCCTTCCTTGGAAATCGTACTGCCGTCAGTGCCCTGGCACCATAGGCCTGTGATGAGAGTGCAGCCTGAGCGATCTACAAACTGCCTTCAGGGTCTCTCTTCCATTGTCCTGGTGAAGAGCACAGCCCTGATCCATGCAGGCCTCCTGACCCACACCCTCGTGTTCTCTCCCAAACACACTTTCTTATCTGTTCAATACGGACAGACTGAGAAAGCTAAAAATTTCCCAAATGTTTAAGTTCTGCTTCCCTTTTGATTATAAGTTCTGTCTCTAAATCATTCCTCTTTTCTTTCATTTTCCTAGAAACATTCAAGAGAATGAAGGTACTCCTTCAATAGTTTGCTTAGATGTTTCTTCTGCCAAATTTCAGGTTCACCGTTCACAAGCTCTGCCTTCCAGAAAACACTAGGAGCACAATGCAACCAAGTTCTTTGTCACTTTATGACAAGCGTCACCTTTCCTCCAGTTTTCAATAACATGTTCTTCATTGCCATCTGAGACTTCATCTGAATGACTTTTCCCTTTCATATTTTTATTTTTTTAAGAGAGTGAGACTCCCTATGTTGGCCAGGTTGGTCTTAAAGCCTCATCCTCAAGCGATCCTCCCATCTTGGCCTCCCAAAGTGCTAAGATTCCAGGCATGAGACACTACGCACGAACCCCTCCATATGCTACTGACATTCTGTCCAGCTCTCCTCTTCTGAGCCCTGGCCAGAGTCACCCTTAACCAAGAGTCACAGGGAGAAGATGACCACCCACATGCCAAGAGACAGGCCTGGAACAGAGCCTTCCTGCACAGCCTCTGAGGGACCCATCCTGCTTGATCTCGGACTCATGGCCTCCAGGACTGTGAGACAATAAGATTCTGTTGTTGAGAGTGCCCGGTCTGTGGTCCTGTAAAACAGCCCTAGGAAACTAACACAGCCTGTTAGCCCACAGATGGTGAAGGGATGGAATGTGCAACGGAGCTCCAGGCTGACTGTCTACAGCTTCCAAAGTGCACTATGGGACTCTCAGGTGGGTGTAGGTATGCAAGATAATTTTGGGTGGTGCAGGATGAATAATTTCAATTGACATCAAAATGTGTGTATCTTGCTGGGTAAATCAGGGGTCCTGACCTGTTAGGAACCAGGCTACACAGCAGGAGGTGAGCAGCTAGCCAGTGATCAAAGCTTCATCTGTAGAAACAGCTGCTTCCCATCCCTCGCATTACCCCATGAGCTCTGCCTCGTGTGAGATAATCAGTGCCGTCATATTCTCATAGGAGCATGAACCCTACTGTGAACTGCTCATGCCAGGGATCTAGACTGTGTGGTCCTTATGAGAACCTAATGCCTGATGATCTGTGATCGTCTCCCATCACCCCCAGATGGGACCATGTAGTTAAAGGAAAACAAGCTTGGGGCTCCCGCTGATTCTATATTATGGTGAGTCGTGTAATTATTTCATTATATATTACAGTGAAATAATAATAGAAATAAAGCACACAATAAATGTAATGGGCTTGAATCACCTCCGCATTATCCCTTCCCCTTCTCCCAGGTCCGTGGAAGAGTTGTCTTCAAGATAACTGGTCTCTGGTGCCAAAAAGTTTCGGGACCAATGATTTAAATGTTTGCAAGAATAGTTAAGCAACTTAAGCTTTACATGCTACAAAAAATACAGGTTTAAATACTAATAAAAATAGGTGCAAATGAAAACATTCTTTCTGTGGTCCAGGGAATCTTAACCATTCTATCAGAAAGACTTGCTGCTTGGAGCTGTAGCTGTCCTCCCACATCCTGTCCACTGTAAAGCCCTGCAACACACACACACGTGCCCCCCACACACACATGCACACAGATGCACATACATAAATACATTCAAATGTACATACCTGCAAACACACACGCACACACACACAGATGTACATACATAAGTACATGCACATGTACATACCTGCACACACACACACACACAGGCACACACATGCACGCACACACACAGATGCACATACATAAGTATATTCACATGTACATACCTGCACACACACACACAAACATACATACATACACATGCGTATACCTGTATGCACACGCACGCACATACACACACAGACACACACACACACAGACACACACGCACGCTGTGCTTCATGCCCTCACTAGGGTGGCCAGGGAGGGAATGCGTGTTTTTAGGAGAAATGAAGACAACTCAGACCCCTCACTCTCCTGGTGATTGCACAAGTGCCTTCTCTGCAGACCATGCTTCAGTGTCTTTCTTGGTTCTCCCTCTTACTGAAAGACAGAAGCAGAGGCCCGGCACATACTCGGCTGCTTAGGGCTCAAGCCAAGTTCTCAAGCTTCCTGGGGAGCCTCATGAGATGAAGGCACTGCACAGCCTCCCTAAAAGAGGTGTCGGCTTTTCCTGGATCCTTGAGCCCAGGAAGGCGATAGGTGAGACATAGCAGTTCATCAGAAGACACAAGCAAACTCCAGTGAGAAAGGGCAAGGGTCAAAGATTTGACTCTCCCGGAGAAGGGGTTCTCGGGCTATAAGCAGCAGGCAGAAGACTTCATTGCATGCGCAGTGAGGTGACGGCGAGCTCCAGTTTTCACTGGGAACTGAGATCAACAGTGACCTGATCCCCTACTCATGCTCGTCTCTCCCTGTCTCTCTCTTTGCCTTTTGTGTCTCTCTCCCTATCTCTCTTGTTCCTTTTCCTCTCAACCTCCTCTGTCTCTCTCCCTATCTCTCTTCCTCTCTCTCTCTCACTCCCTTCTTCCCATCTCTCTTTCTCTCTCCTTCTTTTCCACTTCTCTCTCCCTCCTCATCTCTCTGCCTGCCACTGTTCGGGCTCCTGGGGCCCCACGTGGATGGGCGGACACAGGACTCCTAGGCTACCCGTCACAGCGCAAGCACAGGGCTGCAGGCCCTTGGTCCCCCACCTCCCAGCATCCTCAAAAAGAGGGGTGTGGGGTGTGCCCGTGCTCTCCTGGGTGGGTGCCCCACACTCCAGGAAGCAGAAACTGCAAATGACAGCTGGCTTGAGTGGCGCACCCATGGGACTGCCAGCTTCCATCGTGCCATCTGCTGAGGCCAAAGCAGAGGACAGCAGCCCAGGCCAGTCTCTGCAGCAGGGTGGGGGTAGGGGTGGGCTTGGGGTTGGGGGTGGGGATGGGAACCGCCAATGCAAACTGGCCCCTGGCTGGTTTCCTACCCTTCACCCTACCATGCAAGGCCTGTCCCACCCCTACCCGTGTCTCCCACCACCTCCACCCCTAGGCTGCCCCAGACCCAGGCTCCAGAGGTCTCCCAGGATCCAGGAACTAAGGGCAACCACTGGGTTCCACAGCCTCTAGTCCATGAGTCAGCCACCCCTCTGTGTGCTGACAAACCTTGGCTCTCATGCCCCACCCCAAGCCAGGACACACCCCCATCCTCCACCAGCATTATTCCCGCCTCCTGATTTTAGCCCTCACAACCCTGCTTCCTAGTAACCTTGCCCCCTCCCAGCCGGGTCCAGGCAAGCCCAAAGGCCAGCACCCTCGCCCCACCCTTCCTGGGGGCCACTCTACTATCTGCTTGGCCAGATGTCTTCACCTGGCTTTACCAAGCTACAGCAAATAGCAGGGATGAGCCCCCGGCCTCTGCCAGGAAGATTTGCCAAAATACTCTCTATTTAGAAGCAGGAAGAGTGATGGGGCCTACGAAAGACCCCAGCATTGTCACCCAAGCAGCAAGAAGGGCAAGGAGCCCAGTTTTCTGCCCTTACCCTGGGAGGACGTGGCCAGGGCTCCACAAGGTCCTGGAGAGGGGTGGGCAGGAGAGCAGATCCAACTTCCTCTTGAGGAAGCAGCCACCACCCCCAGGAAGCAGCAGATGGGGGTGCACAGGCAGAGCCCCCAGGGCTGTAGAGCAGGGCCAGCAGATCTGTACTCAGCCTCAGCCCTGGGGAGCTGCAAGACAGGCTGAGACCCGGATAGGTTTGGCTCTGTGTCCCCACCCAAAACTCATCTGGAATTGTAATCCTCCTGTGTCAAGGGAGGAACCTGGTGGGAGGGGATTGGATCTGGGGAAAGTTTCCCCCGTGCTGCTCCCCTGAGAGTGAGGCAGTTCTCAGGAGAGCTGATGGTTTCAAACTGTGGCACATCCTCGTTCTCCACTCACTCCCTCCTGCCGCCTTGTGAAGAAGGTGCCTGTTTCCCCTTTACCTTCTGCCATGATTGTAAGTTCCCTGAAGTGCAGGTCAATTAAACCTCTTTCCTTTATAAATTACCCAGTCTCGAGTATTTACAGCAGTGTGAAAACAAACTAGTACCCCTTCCCTGAGGTGCCTTCTCCTTAGGCATCCAGCTGCCCCATGCTCCTGTTCTACCCCCTGGTCTTTCTTTTGCCCTCATGAGGCCCAGGTGATCCACATGGCCAGCCCCAGCCCCATCCCACTGCAGCCCGTGTGGCTGCTGGAGAGGCCGCGCTCCTTTCCTCACCCCGAGGGGCCCTGATATGCTCTTTGGATCCTGGAGGAAACTGACCCCCTATTCTCACACTGGTGCAACTTCTTCCAAGACCTCAAAGCTGGACAACGTGAGTCAGTCTTTTTGAATGTCTCCACTTGCTAGGGCTGTCACTGGGACAGTCCTAGAGGGTAGTGCCACTGGATAAATGGATGAACAGATGGACAGTAGTGCAAGGACGATGTCCCTGTCTGTACTGACCTGGGTCCTTCCTCCAATAAGAAGCCTTCCTGAGTGAGTTTATACAGTCATCCCTTGGTATCCAGGGAGGATTAGTTCTAGGGTCCCGGGGATGCCAAAATCCATGGATGCTCAAATCTCTGATATAACATGGCCTAGTATTTACATATAAGCTATGCATATCCTCCCATAGACATTAGACCATTACTAGATTATTTATGATCTGTAACATAATGCAGATGCCACATAAACGGTTGTGATACTGTATTCTTTAGGGAATGATGACAAGAACAAAGTCTGCACATGTTTAGTAGAGACATAACCATGCAATTTATTTTCTGAATATTTTCCGTTTGCTGTTGCTGAATCCACAGATGCAGAGCTCCCGGTTATAACGGCCAAGTGTGCTTTGAGAGTAGGGTGGGTGAGGTTGCTAATGAGTACAGGGGAGCAGGTGTCGATCAGAGGTCCCTGCATTGGGGCATCTGGACTCCCTATCTCGGGACTTGAGACTCCGTTTGAATGGCACAGGCAGACTCAGCCCAGGTCAAAGTCCACCCCTTGAAGCTTCATTTTATCCCAAGCTCTTTCTGGACCCTGGAATTTGGCATCCCCTAGGCCCTGGCAGGAAGGACAGATGAACCAGATTTGAGATAACATGTCTAGAATACAGTGAGGCCCTACTGTGTTCCCAGCACTTTCCCCACAGGATCCTCTAGCTAGGGTCATGGAGAGAAATACTCAGTTAAAATATCAGAAACTTAAAAAGAGATACCATTAGAGACACGCAAAAGACCATTAGGTAATAGTATTAGCATTTGTATTCTGAGATTCAACAGTAGTGGTCACTTCCCTCCACCCTTATGTGTATCCCAGACCACCCTGGGCGAGGAGGGCTGAGGTTAGGCAACACCCGTGGATGCTCTGATACTGGTCCTGGACCTCGGGGGTGACAGTGATGAGGAACTGGGTGCACACATGAGTGGGGCAGCCAGGCCTGGCCAGAGAAGGCACACACACGTGCACAGATGTGTTTACCCATGTACAGGTGTGCACGCATGCACACAAACACATTACAGGCAGGCATGTGGCCGCCTCAGGCAGCGGAGGACCCCGTCTCTGGGCCCTGCTGACCCGGGCAAGGCCCCACTGTGATGCGTGCCATGACCTCAGAGTGTCACTGGTGCTTAGCACCAATCCGCTTTCAGGCCTGCCTCTGTGTTCTACAGCAGTTACACGTGCACAGTGGTATCAGCTACACACGCACAGTGGTATCAGCTACACACGCACAGTGGTATCAGCTACACACGCACAGTGGTATCAGCTACACACGCACAGTGGTATCAGCTACACACGCACAGTGGTATCAGCTACACATGCACAGTGGTATCGGGAAACAGTTTTGTGGACTCAAAGGCTTTCTACCTGAGAGGCATAACGCAGGTCAGCTGATTCATCAGAATCAGGTGAGTGTGACCTGCTGTCTTCCCTCCAGGCTGACTTGGGGACAGTGGCTATGCTGTGGGTGGTGCTGGCCTCTGGGCAGCTACCGAGGAGGGTCATCCTTGAGCACTCACCGGGTGCCCGTTCTACACTGCCAGTGTAGACGATTGGCTCTTTCGTCCTCATGGTGGCTTCATAGAGTGAGTGCCATTCCCTAGTGTACCCATTCGACAGGTGAGACGTCTGGGGTCAGAGAGGCGGTAACCGGCCTGGGAATCCAGACATGAACCTGGGTTTTGCTCTCACCCTTGCTGTGTACTGTGCTGGAATTCAGGCCTGAACCCTGTGACCTCCCTGCCTTAGATCCCAAGTCTTCCCAGTTTTCCCATCCCGATGGGGCAGAGCCTGGTCCTGGCAGAGTCACTGGGATGGATCCACTGTAGGTGTGGTAGATAGGAGGGTCCTCAGAACACCTCTGTGCTCTAAGTTGGGTCCTGATGGTGGCTGTAGGCCCCACTGAACACACAAAGTCCCTTGTCCGCGGGAGCCTTCTGCCCTAGGGCAGCTGTGGAAAATGAAGGAGCCCTGGAGGGCTGGCTGGGGGGAGACCATCTTCCCTTCTGTTCAAAGGGGTCCAGGCACTGGCGTTCTCTCCAAGTATTTCTTGCTCTGTCTGGTCCTCTGGAGGCCTCACCCTTCTTTTGTCCCGAGTGTTCCCAGGAGGAACGTTCCATCTAGGTGTTCTCCAGGATCAAGGACCCATGGTCCTTCCTCAGTAACCCAGGAAAATGAAGCCCCCTCCTGTAGGGACAGCTCAGAATGGTGGAGTCCACGGTCCCTCCCCAAGTGAGGGTTTCCACTAGCACAATAGATCATTTTCATACCCCAAACCGAACACCCTCCTGCTCAACTGGCATTATTCCTAAAGTGGCTTCTCTGTTCAGACTGAAGGGCCACGGGAGCCAAAGTGATGAGCGGAGAAGAACAGAGCAGTCAGGAGAGATCTTGATTCCTGTAGAAAACTGGGCATCTCTGTGGTCCCTGAGCATCTCAGGAGGCCGATTGTACAGAGACCTCTGATCGCTGACCCCAGTCTGCCTCCACATCCCTGGAATAGCCCACCATCGGCCCTTCACCCTTGGCAGGTGGACACCATTCAACCTGCTGGGGCAGGTGTGTCCCCATTTCATGGCAATTGGGGACAACTGGACTCTCTGTCCAGGTCGCACTGTCCTCAAGTCCTTGGGATGATGCCCACCCCTGCTTGGGGCTTGAGACTCCAGAGACTCATGCAGGTGTGGGCCACTGAGTCTGGCCCCTTTTTACCTGGGGACGGTGGTGGAATGGGGGTTACGCAGCCAGCCAGCATCTGGGAGCCCGGTGGGAGCGGTTCAGGTTTTCTCTGAAGCTCTCGGGTACAATGTAACGTTTAGATGATTTTTGGCTCACAGGATGGAAATCGCAGAGGATGCAGACAGTTTGCGGACACAGGAACGAGATAACATCATTATGAACTATGAGAAGGTACAGGTCGGTCTGCTCCTTGGAGGGAGGCCTCTTCCAGTGCACCCTGGTCAAAGGGTCCTGGGCTCCCTAGGAGCACAGGGTGGGCACGGGTGGCCACTACCTCCAGGCCCTTGCACTCTTTATCTTGGACCCCTCACCAAGCCTCCCTCTGGGTTACAGGGATACCGAGCTGGGCTGCCCGAGGACATGGGGCCTGAGCCTGTTGGAATCTACAGCAGCACTGATCGCTTCGGGATTCTGCAGTGAGTCCTCTGTGCTCCCCTCACCCCTGAAGCACCTTTCTCAGCTCAGGGATGGGTTTGCTTTCAGAAAGGCCTTTCTGAGGCAGGACTGTCTCACCACGTCAGGTCAACCTCCTTTCCAGGGTCAGAACTCCTCCCTGACTCCCCTGCAGGTCCAGCCCGAGGTTGCTGTTAGGCCAGAGGTGCGGGGCCCATCTAGGGAGCGGGTGGGAATGGAGACTGGGTTAGGTCAGGCCCCTGGACTCTCAGCAGTTCTGTTCACAAGTTAGCACAAGAGGAGCGGGGCAGCCTGAGGGTCTGGCCATGTCTACTTGGAGACAACCCCAGTGAGATCCATGTGTTGTGGCCACAGGGTGAGGGGACGCCTGGCCTAGCCTCAGGGCTGTTGTCCAGCAGGTCTCTGAGGGCCCACCTGCCCCTGTCCTCCCTCATTTCCCTAGAGCTACAGCCCTCACTGTCCCCATCGGGAAGATGGAAAGGCATGGAGACAGTGGGGGCTTTGGCCCTAGGGGAATGGGGGAGAAGACGGGCAGGGCCCCGTTCTGGGCATCTCATGTTAAGGCCAGGGAGGCAGCAGGGCTTGTGGCTACAGACCCTGGGTCTGGTGCTGGGAAGGGAGCTGGGGCCAGGTAAGAGGAGCCCAGCCAGGAGTCCATCCCTTAGGGATCATAGGATGGAGACACAGAGGATCCCGGGGGAGGTAGGGTGGGAGGGAGCTGATGAGCGGTGCCACTTCTGAAACGCAGGGTGTGTGGGTCAGGTGCAGGGAGAGGCAGGTGGATGCTGGGAGGTCAGAACTTGCAAGGGCCTTGGGGCTGTCAAGTGGGATGGGCCCCTGGTGCACCAGGAGTACACCGGGCAGCTCTCAGGGCAGGCTCCCTTGACCCTGGTGGGGTGATGCAGTCACTCCCTGAGGGACTCCTGTGAGGGCCCAGTCGCCCACCCTGGGCGGCCCCCATCCCATCTCAGGCCTGACCTTTCTCAGCTCCAGCAGAAAGCACCACCTCCAGTCCAGGACAGGCAGCCCCATTGTGCAGCCTGACCGCCCCCCACGCCAGGGGCCCCAGTAACCCCACCCAGACTGGCCCCGCACTCCTTCTTCTCCCAGCTCCTGCCCCTCCTGGGAGTCAGGCCCACAGGAAGTCCCTTGTCCTCCCTTCCCTGTGTCTTCTCCTGGGCTGAGCCCTGAGCTGGATAGGGACAGAGCCTGTCCTTTCTGGGGGTTGACTCCCAGTCTGGGGCAGCTCCAGGCCCTGTGCAGGTCCTCAGTTCTGCCTGGCTTGCCTTACAGTGAGACAGAGCTGCCTCCTGCCACTGCTCGGGAGGTGAAGGTAAGAACCTGATGCATGGAGGGGCTGGTTCAGGGGCGTGGGGACTGGGCGAGTGGTCGGTGAGGCAGAGGAGGCAGCTGGCCCGGGTGGTGGCCGGTGAGGGCAACATGCTCTCACTGGGAGGGGCAGCAGTCCCTGCTGGATCTGACCCCAAGTTGCGGTAACTTGGGCAGTTTGATAACATTCCAAAATGAGAACCACAGTTGTGGCCTGGGGGTGGCCAGGACCCCACCCAGAGGCTGAGACCTGACCTAAGACTGGTGTGTCTGTGGCCTGAGGATGGCACGTCCCGGGGTCCCAAATCCAGCCCACTGGCGCTCATTTGCACAAAGGCTCTCAGCCCTTAGGGTCTGCCCTTCCCTGGTTCCCTCCAGCTGGGTCCACCAGGGCTCCAGAGCCCAAGACCCAGCATTCATGGGCAGCTCTGGGAAGCCTGGCAGCTCCCCTAACGCCAACATTTCTCATTTGACATTTCTCATTTGACAGCAAATGCGGCGGGAGATAACACGAAAGAGCAAGTGGATGGAAATGCTGGGACAATGGGAGACATATAAGAACAGTAAAAAGGTAATTGGAGGGAGAGGCCCCCGGAACCACTCTCTGCAGAGACAGGGGACAGGCACCCATGGCTGTGGCCTGGCGCCATCAGTCTCTCAGAGGGCGGGTGGCACACTGTCCTCACCCAGAGGACTGCAGGCCTGGTCGGTAGTTTGCCTGCCTATTTGTGCAAGCATCACCTTGCTGGGAAGGAATCTGAATCTAGGGCTGGGACCACCTGGAGCTCAAGGCTAGGGATGCCCTGGTGACCCAAAGGCAGGAGAATGTTCAGATCAGAGTCCCGACTCTGAGTGTCCATGCACTTTTTCAATCCTGGGAAGGGAGACCCTGTTCCAGCTTTATGTCACCTCTAATGAGGAATCATGGCGTCAAAACCAACCATTTCCAGAATCCTCGGGCTCTGGTCCTCACTGGGGTCGCCCCGTGGCCTGTGACACGAGGTTGTTTTGTGCCCACAGCTGATAGATCGAGTATATAAGGGCATTCCCATGAACATCCGGGGCCAAGTGTGGTCAGTCCTGCTGAACATACAGGAAGTCAAGTCGAAAAACCCCAGAACATACAAGGTACGCTCAGGCAGAGCACAACAAACAGGACAGGCCATGTCAGGAGCCCAGGTCTCCAGCTGGAGGGAGCATCAAGCCCAGGCTGGGGGGTGAGTGGGATGGTCAGATGCACATCCTGGGCACGGACGGTGACATAGTCACCACAGACAAACTCGGCTCCGGTGACCCTCCCCGGCTTTAGTAACAAGCCAAAAAGTAGCTTTGTGCACAAGGAAACCTTTCTGCTTTCCTTCCTTCCCGGAGTGCTGACTGTGGGCCGACTGCCATTTGGGGCAGGGAGTCTTCCATCTGTTCTGAGGCTGCTTCCTCCTGTTGGCCCTGCCCTACAGGTCATGAAGGAGAAGGGCAAGAGGTCATCTGAACACATCCACCAGATCGACCTGGACGTGAGGGGGACACTAAGGACTCACATCTTCTTCAGGGATCGATACGGAGCCAAGTAAGCCTATGGGAGCCACAGGATCACAGCAGACATGGATTGAATGAAAGGGATGGGGCGTTCCCCAGAGCAGAAGCCAGGGTCACCTAGGAGGGAAGACAGAGCTGCCAAGAGGTCTCCTGGCCCAGGGAGCAGCTGGCCCCATGAAACAAGCACCTCCCTGGTTCCAAGCCCTGGGCCAGACTGGAACACGTGGGGCCAGAACCCAGGAGGATCCTGAGGAGACAGAAGGCAGCAAACAAAATCATGCACAATGGTGAAAGGTGCTCTCCCTGACCCACGGGGACCCACGGTAGGACTCACGGGAGGGGGGCAGGACAGAGGACCCTAGAGCCTCCCGAGGTAACACTGACATCACCAAATGCTGGGGCAATAAGGGGTCCTGGAAACTGTCATCCTTTTCTGCTGGGAACGTGACATGGCACAGCCACTTTGGCAGCCAGTTGGGCAGTGACTCACAAAGCTCAATGGACTTCAACCATGTGTCCCCAAAGTGTCTCAGATATTGAACCCACTGATTTGAAAACTGACATCCACATAAGATGTTCACTACTTAATTCATCATCACTCATACACGGAGACGTCGGGGATGGCCTTCAACACGAGAATGGGGAGAGCAAGGCTGGTCCTCCCTCCAAACGGAAGACCCAGTGAGAAAAGGGAACGAGCCAGTGATGGCCGGATGAACGTGGGTGGATCCTAGATGCATTTTGCTGAGGGAAAGGAGCCAGACACAATAAACTACCACGTAGGATTCCCATTCCTGGGTCATTCTGGAAAAGGCCAAACCATGGGGACTGAGAAGCAGTCTGGGTGGCTAGGTGCTGACAGATCGGGGAGAGGCCGGGTGCATAGGGGCCACCCTGGAGACTTGGAAGATGAAGGAGTCACTTTAGGAGGGGCTGAAGTGGTGGCCGGGAAACTCTGCCCATTGGTTTAGAACCGTGGAGGAACTGTACATCCAAAGACTGAACTGGCGTGTGTGCAAACTGAAAAAAAATAAAGAAAATCATTCAGAGTGAAAAGGATCAGGCAAGTCACTGTACAACTGGGCTATCTGCATGTCACAGATGTGGATTTTCCTGAAACATTTCCTCAAAGGACCTGAAGAGCTCACTGCTTATCTGATGAATCATCTGAACCTGAAATGGGGTTTGTTGTTAGGCTTTGTGGACAAAGTGAAACCAACGGCATCTGTACAAAACAAACAAAAGCCTCCTTTCTCTGTTTCCTAGGCAGCGGGAACTATTCCACATCCTCCTGGCATATTCGGAGTATAACCCGGTGAGTATTCCCGGCAGTGACGTTCCCGGGCAATATTTCCCTGTTCACAGGAGTGGGTATCTGGTGGGGGTGCTGTCGTTTCTTTTAAAGTTAGTATTTGTGACCACCAGGATATAGGATGTAGGACTCCAGCTCACTGCTGGCATAAACCTCCAAGCAAGGGGGTGGTCTCAAGGGGTCAAGCTGAGACACAAAGGAGTCGGGGCCTGGACTCCTGGTGTCACCTGGGTCTGACCACCACTTCTCAGAACCAGAAATGACGCCCTCCTCCTGGGGCTGCCCCAAACCCCAGGAGCTTGGCAGAGTCACACGCAGGACGGTGCATCAGGAGACATTTTGGACAAAGTGCTGAAGTGCCTGATGGACTTGGCTCTTGTCATGAAATGAATTTGCACCCTGAGGAAGCCTCTTCTTCAGAGGAAGCCTCCCCAGTCACCTCTGCCCTCTCCAATGACATGAGTCCTCCCAGGTGACCTCAGTCCTCCCAGGTGATGTCCTTTCACGGTGACTCTGGCTCTTGCAGGAGGTGGGCTACTGCAGGGACCTGAGCCCCATCGCGGCCTTGTTCCTCCTGTATCTGCCTGAGGAGGATGCATTCTGGGCACTGGTGCAGCTGCTGGCCAGTGAGAGGCACTCCCTGCAGGGTAGGTGGACAGCTGCCCCCAAGACTTCATGCAGTGAGTCCCGGGGGCAGCCACCCTGGCCAGATGATCTCAGCTTTCAGCCAAGGCACCTTCCTTGTGTTGCCAGCTTGTTGGGAGCCTTTAGGATGTCTCTGCTGAGGGTCCCACGGGAATTCGCGGCTGACCCCCAAACCCCAAGTCAGACGCCTTTCATCCCCATCAGCGGAGGGCATCTCATCCTCCCTGTGGCCACCCTCTGTGTCCTGCTGCCACGCCCTCCGGCTCTCTGTGCAGCTGTCTCCTCTCTGAGAGTCCTTCTGCCCTCCAGCTACCCGGGCTCCAGTTGCCCTTGGTGCCCACAAATGGGCCGACCAAGCCCAAGTGGCAGCATCTCCCCATCCCGTGTCCCCGGGCCCGACCTCACTCTCAGGAGATGACCAGGAAGCCCAGCACCCACCCTGTTCCGGCCACCTTTTTGTGGCCTCAAAGTCAGGCTTGCCCTTTTTGCACCCTGGTCCAGGAGGCGTCCAGGGGAACCTCCAGCCAGGCTCCAGGGGATGTTCCTGCCCCACCTCCCCAGGGCAAAGGCTGCATGGTGAGGTCATCAGATGGGAGGGTGGGAGGCCTTGCGGTTTGGGGGCCTCTGCAGCTGCCCAGCTCTTCCAGCTGATGGCTCCACATCTTGGGGGAAGGCTCTGATTTCATGACGGGCTGGGGGCTTCTCAGGGTTCCACAGTTCAAATGGCGGGACAGTCCAGGGACTCCAAGACCATCAGGAGCATGTGGTCCCCACGTCACAACCCAAGACCATGTGGCATCTGGTGAGTTTATGGTCCCCTCCGCTCTTCCCCAGAGGCCCTGCCACTCGTGGGGCTGGAGGAACGGGGCCTGGAGCCCCTGGTGGGGCTGGTGATTGGCTGAGTCCAGCCAGGGCCTGACCCGGGACGTCGGGTTCTCCATGGGCTGGGAGTTGGATTCCTTTCCTGCCCTGGAGGAGACAGAGGCACAGGGATGGGGGCCCAGCTCCCGCAGAGCAGGGCAAAGGGCAGTGTGTCCACCGGGAGTGTGGGAAGGGGCCGGTGTTGTGGGGAGCCCAGAACAGTGTTCTGCACTAGGGGAAGGGTCTTCAGAGGCCCTGGAAGAGGGAGGTTTTTAGGGCAGCCCAGGGGGCCCTGAGCACCTCTGTTCCTCCCATCAGGACAAGGAAGGTCTTTGCGCGCAGGGTTCCTCGTTAGGCTGGCTTCTCCAGATGTTGAATGACGGGGTAAGAAGGCACAGGGAGACCCTGGCTCAGGGACCCTCCTTGCCCTGCAGTGCCCTGCTTCCCCAGCCCGGGGGTCTGGCTCACCCACAGCCCACAGGAGGCTCCGCCCACAAGGAGGTCCCCACAGGAAACCCAAACAAAACCCTCTGCCCAAGAGGGGTCATCCCAGGGCAAAGGCTGGGGCTCAGGCCCAGTCTCATGGGCAGACAGGGCAAGGACCCGACTTGAGAGGGCTCAGGGAAGCCTCATGCCCTGGGCAAGCCCCTCTCTCCAGGAGCCACATCCCCCCTCAAATGAGTGTCCCCCATGAGGAGCTGCAAGACCTTGTCTGACCCAGCGCCCTGGAGGGCTCAGGCGACCCTCATGGCGAAGGTCACTGACTCTGGGGACTGAAGCCCCAATGGACCCAGCTCGAGCTACCAGCCCCAGCCTGGAAGGGCCAGGTTTTCCCACACCTGCTGTCCCCACAGATCTCTCTTGGGATCATCCTGCGCCTGTGGGATGTGTATTTACTGGAAGGAGAACGAGTGTTGATGCCGATGACAAGCATTGCCTTTAAAGTTCAGAGGAGTAAGTCTACATGTGCCCAGTGGGGCCTGGGAAGCCCTGGGGTCAGACCCAGACTATCCGGAGGCCAGCTTCCTCACACTGTCCTCATGATCCTCTGTTCTGGTCTGGAGGGAGGTCTGGCCAGGTGGGCTGGGCAGGGGACTGAGACACCGAGCCCATCCCCCACATGACCCAGATGAAAGTCAGGAGTGTCGTGAGCACTTCCTTGCCCAGGTGGCCCTCCAGCCACAGGCTCTTGTGCACATCTGGGCCCCTGGGGTGGCCACAAAAGGATCCAGCACTGCCCAGTGGGAGACTGAAGTGGCCACGAGGTCTCAGCTGTGCCCCCTCCCAGGGAACTCTCCTGGCCTGATTTCCACCCTGTCCTTAGAGCGCCTCATGAAGACATCCAGGTCTGGCCTGTGGGCACGTTTTCGGAACCAGTTCTTCCATACTTCAGAGTTGGATGATGACGCTGTGCTCAAGCATCTTAGGACCTCTACGAAGAAACTAACGAGGAAGCAAGGAGACCTGCCACCCCCAGGTGGGCTCCAGTGCCATGTCCCCTCCCATGTCACCCTCTGGGGCAGTCAATAGTGGGGGAGTGCCCGAGACCCGCAACCCTACTACCTGGGCCTTCCTCTTCACCTTTTTTTCTCCTCTTCCTCCTGGACTCTAAGTACAGGAGGCCACCAGTCCTCAGGGCAGGCGCTCAGTGCGTGTGTACTGGATGTGTTGTGCATGCAGGAGGAGAATGTGGGCATGACCGTCCAACAAGCCCCCTCTTACTATCCGCAGTGTCTCTGTCTCCCCTTTATAGGACCCTCTAGGGCACTAGATGAGCCAGACCCATTTGTGGGAAACCCCGCCCCTCCATGCAAGCAGCCACAGCCTCAGAGAGCAGCAGAGGCCCCTCACTGCTGCACGCTCCTCCAAGGTTGCCAGGACAACCAGCCTTGAGCCAGGGAGACAAGGGAATCGGGTGTCCCTGACCCCAGAGCATTCAGGGAGAGGGCACAGGCAGGACCCCGGGCCCAGAGCCAAGTTTTCAGCCAGATGTGGGAACGGTCAGTCCTGGCATGGACTGGACAGCCCAGGAGGGCAGAGGATGACCCATGTCAAGGCCCAATCACCCACTGCGTAGACGGTTCCCCATGAGAGGTTGCAAGGGGCTGGGTGACATCCAAGTCCCCTCCCACCTGAGTTCTCACTAGGGGTTGTATCCCTGGCCCAATAGCCCTGGGACGAGGGTGTGTGGTAGGAAGCCCCCAGCCAGTCTGAACCCTGGGGGCAGTGCCAGGAGACACCTGTCATGCCCTGACAGCTTCCCCACGCCTGTTGGCACACACCCCTCCCTCTGGGATCAGCAGACTACAGGCGTGTCCTCAGTGTCAGACCACGGGGGCCCCACAGAGACCCCGAGGACTCCACAGACCCAGGCAGGTGGGGCCCAGCCAGGAAAGGCCTGCATGGGCTCATTAGAGACGCTGACCACGTCTGTTTTCCTTTCAGCCAAACCCGAGCAAGTGTCCTCAACACCCACGCCTGTGCCGGCTTCACATGGCAGGATGACCCTCTGCAATGGGGACAGGCAGGCCCCTCCAGGCCCACCAGCCCGGTTCCAGCGGCCCATTTGGCTAGTTTCCCCACCATGGGCACCTCATTCTTCCACATCCTGTCCTGGTGGGGCTGTCCGGGAAGACACCTACCGTGTGGGCACTCAGGGTGTGCCCAGCCCAGCCCCGGCTCAGGAAAGACCTCAGGGTTCCTGGAGATTCCTGGAGTGGAACTCGATGCCCCGGCTCCAGACGGACCTGGATGTAGGGGGCCCTTGGTTCCCCCATTATGATTTCGAACAGAGCTGCTTGGTCCATATCCCTTCTGAATGTGTCCTGGACAGCCCCGGGACTGTGGGACAGGGCTAGCCTGGGAAGCCCATGTGGACCCTGACACCAAGCCTTGCCAAGGCCATCAGGACTGAGGGAGATCGGGAGACATCCCACTGCAACAGAGCACCCCATCTGCGGACAAGAGACTTGCACCCAATTTTTACAATGGCACCGTATCCCAGGAAGACCAGCTGGCCACCTGCTGGCAGGCAGAACACCCTGCGGAGGGGGTGAGATTGGCTTTCACTGCACTGAGCCACAATGTGGACATGGACTTCCAGCCCTGCACTGCACCCAGCACTGATTCCAACCAGGACACCTCCTTAACAGCTATGCACGAGCAGCAGTGCGCTCCCACCTCAGGGCCTTGCCTCTGCCACCTCTACTTGGAAAGTTCTCAGTTCCCTCCAGGCTTCTAGAAGCATCTGGGCCAGGGCTCATGGCTGGATAATTTCCCGAGGCTTAACAACCCAAGCCAGCTTTGCCTCTTCGCTTTATTTTTTGTTAAACTTATGAAAATTGATTAAGAAAGTGTGCAGCTTGAAAGACCTTCACAGATGGAACACACCAGCCCCCAGATCACAAAGCCAACCATGCCCAGCCCCTCCCAGCACCCCCAGCCGTGTGACCAGCTTTCTGAATTCTGACGACACCGTGTGCCTGCCTTTGTATTTTCAACTCATAGATGGTAACCCTCTTCCTGGTTTAAAATAAATGTTTTCTGTTGAAATTATTTTAGAGATACAGAAATATTGAAAAGGCACTACAGTGTCCTCCTATACCTTCCATCCAGCTGCCCCTAATTATGACGTTTTGCAGTACCATGGCACATAAGAAATTTAGGCCGGGTGTGGTGACTGACACGTGTAATCTCAGCAATTTGAGAGGTCAAGGCGGGAGGTTCAGGTTCACTTGAGTCTGGAAGTCTGAGACCAGCTTGGGAAACACAGGTGAACCCTGTCCCTAGAGAAAAGTCAAAGAAATTAGCCAGGCCTGGTGGCGTGTGTCTATGGTCCCACCTAGTGAGGACCTTGAGGCAGGAGGACTGCTGGAGCCCATGACTTCCAGGAAGCAGTAAGCCATGATTGCACCACTGAAGAATAGAAAGGTAAATATTTGAAGTGTTACTTTATGCCACTAGGGAAAGCAAGAAGACTGTTATACCATCAGTATTAAGGTATACAGTTTTCTAAAAATTTATCTCCACAGTTCAATAAGAAAAAATTCCTGCACATTATATTTGAT
The DNA here is from genome assembly GCF_043159975.1 of Macaca nemestrina. NCBI lineage: Eukaryota > Metazoa > Chordata > Mammalia > Primates > Cercopithecidae > Macaca > Macaca nemestrina. Next base: position 38,206,910 of record NC_092141.1, read on the forward strand.
AGAGCAAATAAAGAAAAAAATAAAAACATGAAAGGAAATGTCAGTATTAGACTCATGCACTTTTCAAAGCATTACTAAAAAGCATCTCACATTTCTGTTTAAAAACACTTGTACCATTGCATAATTAAGTACGAAGATGAGAGTTATTTGAGGTGTTTAAAAGTTGGTGGTGCCACATCTAACTGGTGTAACCTAGATAAAAATCACTATAAAAAAGTTCAAATTCCATGCAAATGTAAAGATTATACAATCTTATTAAATTGTTAGACATTTTTTCCCAACTACCAAATGGGATAACATCATGTCGATAATTAGCAATAAGAAAATTCTATCTGCACAATCTTCAAAGTCCATTTTTAAAATTTTATACACATCATCTCTCATTTAGAAAATGAATATTTCAATATGCTTATTACACCTACGAAGAAAAATGTTCAATTTTATAATCTCAAAATTTTTGCTAGTCATTAAAATAAATCAAAGCATTCAGCATCAAAGGATATACAGATACACACTCTTAAGTAATTCATATACCAGGGCCAGAGTGTTAGAGACCTAATCTGCTCATTTCGTAAGACAGGGGACCCTTGTAGTATTTATTTTAAAAAGAAATAGCCCCATTCAACAAGGGAAAGATCATAATTTAAAATTAGAAACTAAAAGAAAAATAAGCCTTAAAGCTTCAGTGTATGAATATCTACCATTAAAAAGAATGAGAAATAGACACTCGGGACATCAGACATACTGACCCTTCAAAGGAACATGGATACAAATATGTAACACCCAATCAAATGGTACCAACACCATGATCCTGTGTGACAGCAAACAGTGACCAAATCTAAAGAATTCCCAAAGTTGTATTGAAATATATTTTTCTGAAGGTTTTTAAGTGAGTTACAAAACAGCCTTACTTCAATTTTACTGTGTCCCAGTAAATAAAAATGAAAATAAATAAATGGGTGATAGGAATTCAGCAGAAAATGAGAAACAAAGTGATCATCACAAAATGTATAATTGGGGCCAAAATCCAACTAACTAAAGGTGTTGAAAATATAAAGAGTTTCCTACAGATTAATTTTATTCACTAAATGTATACCAGGATTCACTATCAATATTAATATTCTTTTATATATTGATAATATCTGAAAATTTTCCAGAACAGAAGACCCAAAGCCACTGACTGAAGAACCACTGTAAATCAGAGTAAATAAACATATACACCAAGGGACGTTAATAAAACTACAGAAAACTAAGGGAAAGAAATGAACATTTTAAAAACAAAAGGGAAGTTATCAAACGAAAAACTAGATAACTAAATAAAGCCAGAAAACATTTTTTAAAAGATTTCCATTAAAGGGGACACCAAACAATTTTCCTTGGGTAATAGCAAAATGATTCCAGAAGGAAGCTCAGAACTGAAGAAAAACATGAAGAGCGATAAACATGGAGGCACACTGAATATATAATAAACATATAAAACATTAATGCCTTCACACTCATTTACAATGCAAATGACCATTTACATTAAAGATTAAAACACGGGTTGGTTTGTGAATGTGTGTAGCTTTCTGATAAAACTATAACAAAGACTGGAGAAGCAACAGGTAAAAGTCGTCTCTACGGTTTCATTCTACATTTTGTGTTCAGTGGTACACACAGGCCGGGGGAGGCGGCTCACGCCTGTGATCCCAACACTTTGGATAGCCAAGGCGGGCAGATCACTTGAGGTCAGGAGTTTCAGAGCAGCCTGGCCAATATAGCGAAACCATGTCTCCACTAAAAATACAAAAATTAGCTGAGTGCAGTGGTGTGTGCCTGTAGTCCCAGCCACGCAGGAGGCTGAGGCAGGAGGACTGCTTGAACCTGGGAGGTGGAGCTTGCAGTGAGCCAAGATACTGCCACTGCAGTCCAGCCTGGGCAACACAGCAAGACTCTGTCTCAAAAAGAAAAAAAACAAAAAAGGGATACACTCAGTAGACTCAATTTACTGATAAGAAAATTATAATCCGTATAGCAACCACTATATAAATATAAATACTTATCTATATAGGAAGAGATATGGCCAAAAAGACAATTTAAGGCAATTTAATGTAATTAATTAAATTTAAATGCAGTACTAACCGTTGCATTGTTAAACTGATTAAAATACAGCGCTAAAAACTAATCACAAAAAACCAGAAGAGAAGTAAGAGGGAAAATCAATGTTAAGAACAAACAGCAGAAGACTTCTACTTCTGTCCAAGACAGACTAAGATAGTGAAGAGAAAGGCACAAGGGAAAGTGGAAAAGTCTTGAACAGAATGGCAACAAATATGAAATTTATCAAAATTTGAGATGTAGGCTGGGGCAGTGGTGGCTGACGCCTGTTAATGGCTTGAGTTCAGGAGCTTGAGACCAGCCTGGGCAACATGGTGAAACCCTGTCTCTATGACAAATACAAAAACATTAGCCAGATAAGGTGGCGTGCACCCGTAGTCCCAGCTACTTGAGGGGCTAAGACAGGAGGATCGCTTGAACCCAGGAGGTTGGGGCTTCAGTGAGCCGAGATCACACCACTGCCCTCCGGCCTAGGTGACAAATTGAGACCCTGTCTCAAAACAACAACAAGAGTGGCAAAAACAAAAACATAACACAACTTGTGGGATTCAATAAAAGCAACAGAGAGGAACTTACAGCACATATATTTTCATTAGAAAAGAATATCTAAAAGAAAAGACCTAAGTTTCCACCTTTTTAAGTTAGAAAAGAAGAGGAAAATACATAGTAAGTAGTAGGAAGGAAATAATAAAGAGCAGAAGTTTAACAAAATAGAAAACAGGGAGATGGCATAAAAAATTAACAAAGCCCAAAACTTTCTTTAAAAAGGTCAACAAAACTGAACAATTCTATTTGGACTGGTCAAAAAAATAAAAATTAAAATTAAAACAAAGAAAAATCCAGAACACAAATCACCAGCATCTGGCTGGGTGTGGTGTACACTGGAGCACAGTGGGGCGATCTCGGCTCACTGCAAGCTCCGCCTCCCGGGTTCATTCTCCTGCCTCAGCCTCCCGAGTAGCTGGGACTACAGGTGCCGCCACCACGTCCGGCTACGTTTTTTGTATCTTTAGTACAGACGGGGTTTCACCGTGTTAGCCAGGATGGTCTCGTTCTCCTGACTTTGTGATCCACCCGCCTCAGTCTCCCAGAGTGCTGGGATTACAGGCGTGAGCCACCGCGCCTGGCCCTTTACTTCCTGTCTTATGGCCAGCTAGGATGACTGCAGTCAAGTAGGTCTGGTTTCTCTTAAAGAACCATAGTCACGATTTTAGAATTTTAATTTAAGTGGCAAGAAATGATCTCACGCATGCTGATTTCCCTTCTGAAAGGAATTAGGCTAATCAGCTATTATTGTACAAACACAATGGTACTCAAAATTTATTGTGGATCCCTCTCCCTCCCATCCTCAGAATGTAAAAGCAAAAATAAATGTCGAGCCAGTACTAACCCTTCTTATGAAACATAGTAAGTTTCAATGGCATTGTCTTACTATGAAGAGTAAGTTCCTGAAAGTTGCACTTGAGTATTATTTATATCCCAGTTTGTTTCCAAAAGAGGTTCTGCAGCATACGACATGGTAATATAGGCTGGGCACAGCAGATCACACCTGTAATCCCAGCACTTTGGGAGGCTGAGTTAGGCAGATCACTTGAGCCCAGGGGTTCGAGACCAGCCTGGGCAACATGGCAAAATCCCACGTCTACAAAAAAAAAAAAAAAAAAAATTAGTTGGATATGGTGGTGGTACACCTGTAGTCCCAGCTGCTCAGCAGGCTGAGGTGGGCAGATCAATTGAGCCCAGAAGGTCAAGGCTCCAGTGAGCCATGATTGCACCACTGCACTCCAGCCTGGGTGACAGAGTGGATCCTATCTCCAAAAAACAAACAAAAAATGTATATATATACACACACACACACACACAGATGCTATATATAAACACACACTATATTTACACACCCTACATATAAATATATATACACTTACATACATACATAAACTACAACAAACAATTAGAGTAGAAAATTAAGTTGAAATAGTTTTAAAAAGACAGAAGGCATAAGCCATAAAAGCCTACTGAGGCCGGGTGCAGTGCCTCACACATATAATCACAGCACTTTGGGAGGCCAAAGCGGAAGGACCACTTAAAGTCAGGTGTTCAAGCCTAAGCAAGAAAGTGAGACCTCATCTCTACAAAAAATAATGTTTTTAAAAAATAGGGTCTATCGGCAAGGTATGGTGGCGCATGCCTGTAATTCCAGTACTTTGGGAGGTCGAGGCGAGCGGATCACGAGGTCAGGAGATCAAGACCATCCTGGCCAGCATGATGAAACCCCGTCTCTACTAAAAACACAAAAAATCAGCTGGGCGTGGTGGCACGTGCCTGTAGTCCCAGCTTCTTGGGAGGCTGAGGCAGGAGAATCACTTGAAACTGGAAGGCAGAGGTTGCAGTGAGCCGAGATCGCACCGCTGCACTCCAGCCTGGGCAACAAGAGCTAAACTCTGTCTCAAAAAAAAAAAAAAAAGAAAGAAAAAGCGAAAGAAAAAGAAATTACAGAGCGTATTGATAAAGTGGATATTTGTGCCTCCAAATCTCGTGTAAAAATATACTCCCAATGTTGAAGGTGGAGCCTAGCAAAAGGTGTTTGGGTAATGGGGGCAGATCCCTCATGAATGTCTTGGTGTTTTCCTTGTGGTAATGAGTGAGTTTCTTGCTGGTGTTAGTTCACGTGAGATCTGATTGGTAAAAAGAGCCTGCCATCTTGCTCCCTTCTCTCACCACGTGACACTCCTGGTCCCCATTCCCACTCCCCCATGAGTAAAAGTTTCCTCAGCCCAAAGGTGTTGGTGTTATGCTTGTACAGCCGACAGAACTGTGAACCAAATAAATCTCTTTTCTTTATATTAATAATCTACCCAGTTTCAGGTATTCCTTTATAGCAACACAAAACAGACTAATACTGCTATATTTCTTGCCTTTCAGTATTTCACTCTCCTGATTTTCCTATTACCTCTTTGGCAGCACCTTTCTGATCACCCTATCAAACTTTTAAATGGTGAAGTTCTTCAGGTCTCTGGCCTAAGATGTCATCTTATTTCACGTGAAATACTAGGCAATCTTATTCATCGTCCAAATTTCCATTACCAACTAAATTTTAAAAATATAACAGAGAATCCCAAATTTTATCTATCTGTATCTGTCCTCAGGTTCAGGTATAAAACTCTATATGCTACATAAACACTTTATTTTATTTTATTTTGAGACGGAGTCTTGCTCTGTTGCCCAGGCTGGAGTGCAGTGACTCACTGCAACCTCCACCTCCAGGGTTCAAGCAATTCTCCTGCCTCAGCCTCCCAAGGAGCTGGGATTACAGGTGTGTGCCACCACTTCCATCTAACTTTTTCTATTTTTAGTAGAGATGGGGTTTCATCATGTTGCCCAGGTTGGTCTCAAACTCCTGGCCTCAAGTGATCCACCGACTTCAGCCTCCTGAAGTGCTAGGATTACAAGCATGAGCCACTGCACTCAGCCTACATAGACACTTGAAACGCTCCACAATTTATGACAAAACCTGCTCTTCCTGCTCTTTCCATATATTGGTAATGATATTTTCAATGACACATGGCTCATGCAACACACCTAGTATACATAATCTTTGACCACTTCAAACCTTACTCCCTAACCTCACTTTTTTTTTTTTTTTTTTTTTGAGACAGAGTCTCGCTCTATCACCCAGGCTGGAGAACAGTGGCGCGATCTTGGCTCACTCCACGCTCCACCTCCCGGGTTCATGCCATTCTCCTGCCTCAGCCTCCCGAGTAGCTGGGACTACAGGAACCCGCCACCATGCCCGGCTAATTTTTTGCACTTTTAGTAGAGACAGGGTTTCACCATGTTAGCCAGGATGGTCTCGATCTCTTGATCTCGTGATCCGCCTGCCTAGGCCTCCCAAAGTGCTGGGATTACAGGTGTGAGCCACCACACCCAGCCCTAACCTCACTTTTAATCCATAACTATATTGTGCCCTTCCTCTTCCTCAATACTGGTGAGATCTGCCTATCTCTCTCCATCTCCACTATTACCCTACTTAGAGCCAGCATCGCCTTTCATCAGGACCACTTCAGTCACCTCCTAAATGCAGTAGGTGCCCAGTTATCCATGGGAGAAACATTCCAAGAACCCCAGTGGATGTCTGAAATGACAAATGGTACTGAGCACTTGATTCTGTTTTTTGCTATACATACATACCTATAAAAAAGTTTAATTTAGAAATTAGGCACAGTAACAGATTAACAACAATAATAAAATAGAACAGGCCGGGTGTAGTGGCTCACGCCTATAATCCCAGGACTTTGGGAGGCCAAGGGGGGGGCAGATCACCTCAGGTCAGGAGTTCGAGATCAGCCTGGCCAATGTGGTGAAACCCCATTTCTACTAAAAAGACAAAAAATTTAGCTGAGTGTGCTGGTGCACACCTGCAGTCCCACCTAAGCAGGAGGCTAAGGCACAAAAAATCAATTGAACTCGGAAGGCTGCAATGAGCTAAGATCGTGCCACTGTACTCCAGTCTGGGTGACAGAGAGAGATTCCACCTCAAAAAAATTTTAAAAATTAAAAAAAAAATTATAACAATTTACTATGAAAAAGTTACGTGAATGTGGTCTCTCTCAAAATACAGTCTGCATAACAACCGCCAGATACACAATGGTGGTCCCATGAGATTAAATGGAACTGAACAATTCCTATTGCCTAGTGACGGAGTGATGTAATAGCCATAGTAACATGACAGAGCAAATTTTAAACTAAATGTAGTGTACATTAAGTGCACAATGTTTATGAAGTCTACGGTACTTGCAGCAGTCCATTCTCTCACTGCTAGAAAGAACTACCCAAGACTAGGCAATTTATAAAGATAAGAGGTTTAATTGACTCACAGTTCCACATGGCTGAGAAGACCTCAGGAAACTTTCAATCATGGCGGGAGGGGAAGCAAGCACGTCTTACATGGCAGCAAGCAAGAGAAAGAGAATCTGTACATAGGAAAACACTGCCACTTTCCAAACCATCAGATCTCAAGAGAATTCACTCACTGTCACGAGAACAGGATGGGGGAAACTGCCCCTATTATCCAGTCACCTCCCTCCTTCAACACATTGGGATTACAATTCCAGATGAGATTTGGGTGGGGATACACAGCCAAACCCTATCAGTAATGTACAATAATGTCTCAGGCTTTCACATTCACTCACCACTTACTAACTGACTCACCCAGAGCAACTTCTAGTCCTGCAAGCTTCATTCATGTTAAGTCCTTAAAAAAGTGCATTTTTTTTCTTTCACACCATTATTTTAGCAGTACCTTTTCTATGTTTAAAAACACAAATAATTACCATTATGGTAAGTTGCTTACAGGATTCAGTAATGAAATGTACAAGTTTGCAGCCTAGGAGCAATAGGCTATACCATGTAGCCTAGGTATGTAGTAGGCTACACAATATAGCTTTGTTTAAGAACATTCTAAGATGATTGTGCAATGACAAAATCACCTAATGAGGTATTTCTAAGAAAATACCTCCCTCCTGCATTACACAACACATGATTCTACCTCACTGTACTCTACTCACCTATTTTCAGAGGGGTTGACCATGGGGAACTAAAATCAAGGAAAGAAAAACCGCAGATAATGGAAAATGACTGTAGTCTCTTAGTATTCACTCTTAACCAACTATCACCAATCTACAGAATGAACTTTTCATAACAAAACGAACTTCAGAAATGCACATCCAAATATACCACTGCCCACTTAAAAACACTTCAATACACCAGGCACCGTGGCTCAAACCTGTAATCCCAGCACTTTGGGAGGCTGTTCATGAGGTCAAGAGATCGAGACCATCGTGGCCAACATGGTGAAAACCCATCTCTACTAAAAATACAAAAATCATTTGGGTGCGGTGGTGCGTACCTGTAGTCCCAGCTACTCGGGAGGCTGTGGCAAGAGTATGGCGTGAACCCAGGAGAAGGAGGTTGCACTGAGCCGAGATTGCACCACCGCACTCCAGCCTGGCGACAGAGCGAGAATCTGTCTCAACAACAAAAAAACAAAACAAAACAAAACAAAAAAAAACACTTCAATAGTTTCCCTATATCATATAACCCTTTCTCACCTCCACAACCTTCCCTCCTTCCAACATTTCACTTTATGGGCAACACTGGCTTTTTCTTCTTTCAATTCTATAAATTCTCCAGAGCTCATTCTCACTTCAGAGGCTTTTAAGGGGTTGTTTTTATGCTAAATGGAATATTATTATTCCCTGTACCCTCTTTTGCAGCTGGATAACTTCTATGTATCCCTCTGGTCCTTGCTTAAAGTCACTTCATCAAAGACAATGCCTCTGAATCTCCAGATGAGGTCAGGTGCCATATGATGATTTACCTATGCTTCCTTCTTGGGAAATATTACAATTACAATTAACTATTTACGCAATTAAACTAACTCCTCTGCTAGATTATAAGCTCCATTTTATGGCTGTAGCTACCCGTAACGTCAGGCACAGTCTCCAAGCACAGTAACTCAAAAACTACATGATGAAGCGACAAAAGGAACAAAACCACAAACATCCCATCGCTGCTATAACAAAGAAAAAAAAAAGAAAGAAAAATTTTAATTTTCAAAAATAGGCCAGATTCGATGGCTCATGCCTGTAATTCCAGCATTCTGGGAGGCCAAGGCGGGCAGATGACGTAAGGTCAGAAGTTCAAAACAAGCCTGGCGAACATGGGGAAACCCCATCACTACGAAAAATACAAAACTTAGGCTGGGTACAGAGGCTCATACCTGTAATCGCAGCACTTTGGGAGGCCAAGGCAGGTGGATCACAAGGTCAAGAGATCGAGACCATCCTGGCCAACATGGTGAAACCCCATCTCTACAAAAAATACAAAAATTAGCTGGGTATGGTGGTGCATGCCTGTAGTCCCAGCTACTCGGAGGCTGAGGCAGGAGAATCACTTGAACCCAGGAGGCGGAGGCTGCAGTGAGGCAAGATCACACCACTGCACTCCAGACTGGGCGACAAAGAGAGACTCTGTCAAAAAAAAAAAAAAAAAAACCTCAATATTCATTTTTATATAATTTCGATGACACCATAATCTGATTCTTTTGGACAGCAATTAAGCAATAAGAATCGAGAAAAAATTCAATATAATTACTTCACTTCTAGAGAGCCAAAGCAAATAATGTAAGATATAGCATTTATAAATTACCTTTTTGTCCTTTATATCATTTATATACTTTATCTTCAAGACACAAAAATATATGTACAAAGGTATTTTATATAACCACTTATAACCATAAAACTTTTATAAAAGTCTGGCTGGCTGCAGTGGCTCTCACTTGTAATCCCAGCACTTTGGGAGGCTGAGGCGGGTGGATCACTTGAGGTTAGGAGTTCAAGAACAGCCTAAGCAACATGGTAAAACCCCATCTCTACTAAAAATACAAAAAATTCGCTGGACGTATTTACTATTAGCAATTTAAATCCAACAATATATAAGAAGAATAGGCCAGTTGCGGTGGCCCACAGGGATTACGAAAGTAATCCCAGCACTTTCGGAGGCCAAGGAGGGAAGATCATTTGAGGTCAGAAGACCTGCCTGGCCAACATAGTGAAACCCTGTCTCCAAAAAAAAAAAACTAACTGAGCATGGTGGCACGTGCCTGTAATCCCACCTACTTGGGAGGCTGAGTGAGGAGAATCACTTGAACCCAAGAGGTGGAGGTTATAGTCAGCAGAGATTGCACCACTGTACTCATCTCCAAAAATAAAAAATAATAATAATAATAATAATAATAATAAAAATAACACACCATGACATCAAATGGCATTTAGTATAACATTTGAAAATAAAACAATGAAATTTACATTAATATCTTTAAATATATAGCATTATCTCAATAGATACAGAAAAAGCCTTTGAGAAAACTCAATATGCATTCATGACATAAACCCTCAGGAAGCGAGGGCTAGACCTTACTCAACTGTGTATTCTCCATGGCATGGCATGACTATTCCTCTTGGGATCTGTGACTGTAACTGTCTTTTCAATGGGAGTCATGTGGGCTTCTGTTGGCCTTGTCATATCTAAACAGTAATAAAACCTATATTTGAAAACAATCTGATAAAGTCCATCAATAAAATCCCTACAGCTGACTTATAATTAATGGTGTGACACTGAATGCTCCCCTCGAAGAATGAAAACAAGATTAAGTCCATTCTGTAAGGGAAGAGAAGAAAAGGAATTACAACGGGAAAAAAGAGAGGAAACTGTGTTTTATGACAATCATTTATTAGAAAATCTAAGAAATCTACCTAAAAAACTAGTAGAATTAATAGGACTTAAGTAAGGTTGCAAGAAACAGGTCAATATACAAAAATTCAATTTCCAACCAAAAATTAGAAAATATTATAATACTTTATAATTGCTGAAAAATGTATTTAATATTTTAAAATACAAATAGCATCAAAAAAGGACCAAATACTTAAAAATAAAAATAATTTTAGGCCAGGTGTGGTGACTCATGCCTGTAATCCCAGCACTTTGGGAGGCTGAAGCAAGCAGATCATTTGAGGTCAGGAGTTGACCAGCCTAGCCAACATGGTGAAACCCATCTCTACTAAAATTATAAAAATTAGCTGGGCTTAGTGGTACATGCCTGTAATCCCAGCTGCTTGGGAGGCTGAGGCAGGAGAATTGTTTGAACCCAGGAGATGGAGTGAGCCAAGACTGTGCCACTGCACTCCATTTAGGCGACAGAGTGAGACTCCGTCTCAAAAAAAGGGAAAAAAAAAAAGTAATTTTAAAAACAGACCAAAGGCTAAAAGCAACAAACGACCGCTCAGGCATAACAAAAATGACCTAATAAATGGAGAGATATACTATACTAATGATTAAGACTCAATGGTTGTCAAGATGTCAGTTCTCCTTAAACTGATCAGCAGATTCAAGACAATTACAATCATGATTCCATCAGCCTTTTTTGGAGAAGAGAGAAAAGAGATTATTAAAATTGATACGGAAATGTGAAGGACGTAGAATATGCAGAACTTCGAAAAAGAAGAAAAAGGTTTAAGGACTTGCAATTCTGACTTCAAGACAATATCAAGTTACAAAATAATCAGAATACTCTAACAGAGCTAGACAGATTTCTGGAGCAGAAGGAAGATTTCTAAAAGAGATCCCACTTATGCAGCCACAGGATGTTCTCAAAGCAACCCACAAGAAAAGGAGACTCTTTTCAACAAATGGTGAAAAACAACTGGACAGCCATATGCAAAAAACTCAAACCTACAAAAATAACTGCAGATGCATCACAGAGCTAATATAAATTAGCAAAAGCAAAACCTTTAGAGGAAATCAAGGAAACTACCTTCAAGATGTCGAGGTTAGGCAAAAGTGTCTTAGCTCACAGCAAGCAGTAACTACAAAAGAAAACACTGATAAATTAAATTTATCAGATATAAATATTTCTGCTCATCAAAAAGTATAGTTAAAATAAATAGGTAAACCACACAGACTTGGGGAAAGTATTTACAAAACATTTATCTAACAAAGGATGAGTATTTAGGACATATAAACACCTTCTGCAACTCAAATAGATGAAAAAAAGAAAACAAAGAACACTAAAGGCTGAATGAAAAAACTCATCACCAATGAGAGCACACAAATCGTCAACACACGAGCTAAAACGTGCTCAATATCACCAGTTCTCATGAAAATGTAAATTGAAACTACAATGATACCACTTCCGGTCAAGACGGCATGAATAAGGGGACCAGATTTAGCCTCCTTGTGTGAAATAATAAAAATCTAATAAAATGAATGAAACAACAACACTGAAGATACTGGACAAGTAACAAAAGACAGTGATCCCTGGAAGACAAAAACAAACGGGCTGCACGCGTGCCCAGCTTACTGCCTCGAGAGAGTTTCCAGGTCGTGGAACAGGGAGGAGGAACCCAGGCAGAGCATGTGGTCTCCCCAAGTTGAGGAAATGGAGCTGGAAGTCCAAGGAGGCCAAGGTGCCTAGAGCTCACAAGGGAGACCAGCACTGAGTAGAGAGTTGGAGAGAGAGAGAGAAATGAAGAGATCTACAAAGGCTCACCCTAGAACTTTTGGTTGAATGACAAATCAGCACTTGCAATGTAAAGGAGACATCCAAGGGCAAGGTGAGAAATCACCAAAAGAATTAGAGGTAATAGCATCCAGAACTGACATAAGAATATGAATGGTACCCGTACTCAAAATCCAAAAGGAAATGATGTGATGTAATTTATATCACATTGGAGATATGACATCGGAGTACTAGGAAAGAAAAGTCTTCAGAAGGAGGAAAAAATTAACCCTAAACATAGCCCTGGTCCAATCAAAGAAAACATAAAAGACCCAACAGAAAGAAACTGTTTTCAAGCAACTGTGGTTTTCAATACCACAGAACAAAGTCCACAAATATTTTTAAAAGGCAAACAAAACTAGAGAAACGAGAAAACAAGGTAAAATTCCCACTGGTTAAAAAGTCAATAAAAATTTATAAGACTTACACAGAAGCAGGAAATTACACCTCACAATGAAACAAAAAACAAACCAATTTTGAAATGAAACAGAAAATAGAATTAGTACACAAGTCCTTTAAAACAATTATGATGCTATTTCATGCGATCATAAGGCTAGAAGAAACAAACATATTAGGTAAAAATCTGAAATATTTTTAAAATTTGAACTTCTAAAGATGAAAAATTACAAAGTCTAAGATGAAAAATACACTTTGAAATTTACAACACGTGAAACCAAACTTACTAACCTAAATGAAACACAGAAAAAAAAACCCACTAAAAAATGTAATACGTGATAATTGAAATAACTTCAAGAGGCCAAACATACTTGTAGCCAGAACCACAAAACATGAGATAATATAGAAAAAAAAAATCTTCAGAAATCATTGCCAAAAACTTTCACATGTTTGATGGAAATTATAAGCATATATAACATGGCACTCTATTAATCAACTATCAGTCACTAGAAACATGAAGATAAGTGGCTGAGTGCAGTGGCTCATGCCTGTAATCCCAGCACTTTGGGAGGCCGAGGTGGGAAAATCTCTTTAGGCCAGGAGTTTGAGACCAGTGTGGGCAACATTGCAGAACACCGTCTCTTTAAAAAAACAAAAACAAAAAAAAACACACACACACAAACACACACACACACACACGAAACATAGCCTGGCTCTGTGGCTCACACTTGCTGTAATCCCAGCACTTTGGGAGGCCAAGGCCAGCAGATTACCTGAGGTCAGGAGTTCGAGACCAGCCTGACCAACATGGACAAACCCTGTCTCTACTAAAAATACAAAATTAGATGGGCATGGTGGTACATGCCTGTAATCCCAGCTACCAGGGAAACTGAGGCAGGAGAATTGCTTGAACCAGGGAGACGGAGATTGTGGTGAGCCGAGATTGTGCCACTGCACTCCAGCCTGGGCAACAAGAGGGAAACTCCGTCTCAAAAAAAAAAAAAAAAACAAAAAACAAAAAACCACACACACAAAAATTAGCCACGGGTAGTGGCACACACCTGTGATCCTTCCAGCTAAGGCAGGAGGAGGTTGAGGCCATAGTGAGCCATGATTGTGACACTGCACTCCAGCCCAGGCGATAGAGTAAAAGCCCATCTCTAAAAAATAAGGTAAACCATGACCAAAACAACTAAAATCAGAAATGAAAATTCTAATGCAGCCAAAGAAAAAGATCTTATTACACACTACAAAATCAAAAGAAAGTTGAAATCGTTATAATACTATCATGTAAAGTAGACAAAAATAAAAATTTTATCAGGAAAAAAGAGCATCATTTTATATACATTAAGGGTTTAATTCGTCAAGAACACACGCAAATCCTAAACATTTATTTACCTATTAATAACAGGGCTTCAAAATAAATAAAGCAAAAATGGAAGAACTATAAGAAGAAATGAAAGTCTACAATTATATTTTAAAATTTCAGCAAACCTCTCTATGTGATAGAACCAGGTCAGGCGTGGTGAATCACACCTGTTATCCCTGAACTTTGGGAGCCCGAGACAGGATTGCTTGAGCACAGGAGTTCAAGACCTACCTGAGCAACACAGGGAGACCCTGTCTCTACAAAAAGATTTTAAAAAACTAAGTGGGTGGGCCGGGCGTGTTGGCTCACACCTGTAGTCCCAGCACTTTGGGAGCCTGAGGCAGGCGGATCATCTGAGGTCAAGAATTTGAGTCCAGCATGGCCAAAATGGTGAAACCCCGTCTCTACTAAAAATACAAAAATTAGCTGGGCGTGGTGGCGTACAACAGTAATCCTAGCTACTCGGGAGGCTGAGGTAGGAGAATCGCTTGAACCCAGGAGGCGGAGGTTGCAGTGAGCAGAGATCGCGCCATTGCACTCCAGCCTGGGCGACAGAGCGAGATTCCATCTCAAAAAAAAAAAAAAATTTTGCTAGGTGTGGTAGCATATGCCTGTAGACCCAGCTACTGGGGAGGCTGAGGTGGGAGGATCACTTGAGCCCAGGGGGTGGAGGCTCAGTGAGCTATGATTGTGCATGTCACTGCACTCCAGTCTAGGTGACAGAGCGACATCACGTTCAAAGAAAAGGAATGATAATAATAATAATAGGACCAGTAGACAGAGAATCAGTAAGGATACAGAAGCTTGAATAACACCACTAACCAAACTGACGTAACTATAGAATACTCCGCACAAACTACCAGAATACAAATTCTGTTCAAGTGCATTTGGAACACTTACAAGATATACTATATTCGAACCAGAAAAACAACTCCTGGTAAATTTAAAAGGTTTCAGGTCTTATCACGAGTTTTTTTCTTACCACTGTGTTATTAATTTAGAAATCAGTGACAGAAAAAAAAATCAATAAGACAACCCCAATATTTGGAATCAAAACATACTTTTAAAACAACCAATGGGGACCAGGAGCAGTGGTTCATGCCTGTAATTCCAGCACTTTAGGAGGTCAAGGCAGGTGGATCATAAGGTCAGGAGTTCAAGACCAGTGTGGCCAAGATGGGGAAACCTCGTCTCTACTAAAAATACAAAAGTTAGCGGGGCATGGTAGCAGCCACCTGTAACCATAGCTACTCAGGAGGCTTAGGCAGAGAACTGCTTGAACCGGGGAGGTGGCGGTTGCAGTGAGCCAAGATCACGCGGCTGCACTCCAGCCTGAGCGACAGAGCAAGAATCTGTCTCAAAATATAAAATTAATTAATTAATTAATTAAATAACATAACCAACGGGTTAAAAAAAGACAAAAATATCAAGTATTTTTAAGACGGTTAAAGCAGTAATTGAAAGAAAAATTCATACAATTACACGACTATATTAGAAAAGAAATCAGTGATTTCATCTTTTCCTTAAGAAACTGGAAGAGCAAAAGAAAGAAAGATCGAGCAGAAGTCAATGAAACAGAAACAGAAAAATAGGGCACACTCAATGAAATCAAAGGTTAGACTTACACTTCTGGGAGGATGGAACGGACATACTTTTCCCTATTCCTCCCAGTAAGTACAAATTTAAAAAGTGAATATTATAAATGAAACGAATATTCTCTGAAAAGTGGAGAGAAGACAAATTAGTTCAGGATCACAAGACACAAGGCACAGTATAGCAGTAAATTCCCTGGGTATTCTTCTTGACTAATGTATCCTACTCCTGAAATGCAAGAAGTGAGTACATCACAGACCAATACAATTCCCAACAGGGCCGGGCGCGGTGGCTCACGCCTATAATCCCAGCACTTCGGGAGGCCGAGGCGGGTGGATCACCTGAGGTCAGGAGTTGGAGGCCAGCCTGGCCAACATGGCAAAACCCCCTCTCCACTAAAAATAAAAGTTAGCCGGGCGTGTTGGCCGGCGCCTATAATCCCAGCTGCTCCGGAGGCTGAGGCACGAGAACCGCTTGAACTCGGGAGGCGGAGGTTGCAGTGAGCAGAGATCGCGCCGCTGCACTCCAGTCTGGGTGATAGAGAGAGACTGTCTCCAAAAAAAAAAAAAAAAAAAGCCCCAACAAAGGCCTTCTCTCTCCGGACCCAATTACCAGTAAAGTGGGATGTTCCCCAGAAAGAAAACTTTTGAAGAAGAACTGCTCTAATCCAGCATAACACCACAGAAAACCTAGCCCCACCCACACCAGCAATGATCGCATGGAAACCTAGATATCCACCCTCCTGAGACTGTCATGAAAACAACCCTAGATTCCCACCAGGTGGTGTCACAGCAAATTAAGCAGGGCACTGGAACTTTCATTCCAAATGGCTAGTTAATGAGCATCCCCTCCCCACCCTGTCAGTGGAGAAACGTGGGGAAGCCTGGCCTTCACTACTATCTGCGAGTAATAGGGCATCCCTCCCTGTTCCCACTGGAGCGGTAGCAGAGAAGACCTAGGAGAGAGTCAGAACTTTCACCAGTAACAAATGAGGCCACATCCACCAGGGAGATCAGGTGGGAGCCACAACTCCCACCTCTGCAAAGAACTGAAAGGGAGGCCAGCCACGGTGGCTCAGGCCTGTAATCCCAGCACTTTGGGAGGCCGCGGCGGGAGGATCACGAGGTCAGGAGATGGAGACCATCCTGGCTAACACAGTGAAACCCCATCTCTACGAAAAATACAAAAAAATTAGCTGGGCGTGGCGGCGGGCGCCTGTAGTCCCAGCTATGCCAGAAGCTGAGGCAGGAGAAAGGCGTGAACCCAGGAGGCGGAGCCTGCAGTGAGCCGAGATCGCGCCACTGCACTCCAGGCTGGGTGACAGAGCGAGACTCCGTCTCAAAAAAAATTAAAAAAAAAAGGGAACTAAAAGGGAATTTACTTCAAATATCAACATAGACAAGGTAGAGAACCTGAACTTCATCCCCAACCTGGCTTAACAAGGTGGCACCAACACTCTGCTCCTGTTAGATCAGTGTAAGAGAACACTAGTTAAAACAGTTGTTTAAGCCGCATAGTCTCATGAGAACACAAAAATGCGCAGGTTTCAATCAAAAGTTATTTGTGATACCAAAAAGATACCAAGAATTGGGAAGATTTCAAACTGAATGGAAAAAGGCAATAAACAAATGCAAACATTGATATATCTTGTATCTAATATCTCTCAGATACATCAGGATTAACTGAAACAAACCTTTTTTTTGTTTATTCGTGGTTGTTTTTTGTTTTTTGAGATGGAGTCTCGCTCTGCTGCCCAAGCTGGAGTGCACTGGCATTATCTCAGCTCATCTCCCAAGTTCAAGCCATTCTCCTGCCTCAGCCTCCTGAGTAGCAGGGATTACAGGTGCTGCCATCATGTCTGGCTAATTTTTGTGTTTTTAGTAGAGGCAGGGTTTTGCCATGTTGGCCAGGCTGGCTTCAAACCCTGACCCCAGGTGACTAACCCATCTTGGCCTCCCAAAAAAAATGTTTCGGCCGGACACGGTGGCTCATGCCTGTAATCCCATCACTTTGGGAGGCTGAGGTGGGTGAATTACCTCAGGTCAGGAGTTTGAGAACAGCCTAACTAACATGGACAGACACCGTCTCTACTAAAATTAGCTGGTGTGGTGGCGCATGCCTGTAATCCCAGCTACTTAGGAGGCTGAGGCAGGAGAATCCCTTGAACCTGGGAGGCGGAGGTTGCGGTAAGCCAAGATCACGCCATTGCACTTCAGCCTGGGCAACGAGAGCAAAACTTTGTCTCAAAAAAAGAAGTAAAACAATTTCAGTGGAACAAATATCCAAACAATATCAACGAACTAAAATAAACAGATACAAAACACAATAAAGAAAAATGGTTTTGTCATAGTGAATTGGGGTAGAAAAAAAAATACAAGAAAAATGGAATTCCAAAAATGTTCAAGTAACCCAAAAGAAAGCAGGAAAAAGAGCAATCAAAAAACAAAAAAAAACTTAAACGAGGCATGGTGGCTGAAGCCTGTAATTCTAGCACTTTGGGAGGCCATGGTGGGTGAATCATCTAAGGCCAGGAATTCAAGACCAGCCTGGCCAACATGGTGAAACCCCATCTCTGCTAAAAATATAAAAATTAGCTGGGCGTGGTGGCACATGCCTGTAATCCCAGCTACTTGGGAGACTGAGGCACAAGAACTGCTTGAACCCGGGAGGCAGAGGTTGCAGTAGGCCAAGATTGAGCCACTACCCTCCAGCCTAGGCAAGAGTAACACTTTGTCCCCGCCCCCACCCCCCCAAAAAAAGGGACTCTGACAACATCTGTAACTATGTAAATGACCCAAATACCTAAATACAGCAAATAAAAGACAAAAACTGGCCAGGTGCAGTGGCTCATGACCATAATCCCAGCACTTGGGGAGGCCGAGGAGAGCAGATCATTTGAGGTTCGGTGTTCGAGACCAGCCTGGCCAACATGGTGCAAATCTGTCTCTACTAAAAATACAAAAAAAAAAAAAAAAAAAAAATTTAGCCAGGCGTGGTGGTAGGCACCTGTAATAGCTACTCTGGAGGCTGAGGCAGGAGAATCATTTGAACCCACTAGGTGGAGGTTGTAGTGAGCCAAGATCATACCACGGCACTCCACCCTGAGTCACAGAGCGACACTCTGTCTCAAAAAAAAAAAGACAAAGATTGACAAACTGGATTTTAAAAACTAACCTAAAGCCAAGCATGGTGGCTCACGCCTGTAATGCCAGCACTTTGGGAGGCCATGACAGGAGGGTCTCTTGAGCCCAGGAGTTCAAGACCAGGCTGGGCAACATAACAAGACCTTGTCCCTACAAATAATAAAATAATTAGTAAGGTGTGATGGTGCACATGTGTGGTCCCAATTACTTGGGAGGCTGAGGTGGGGGAATTGTTTGAGCCGAGGAGGTCCAGGCTGCAGTAAACCACGATTGTGCCACTGCAGTCCAGCCTGGGTGACAGAGCAAGACCATGTCTCAAAAAAAAAAAAAAAAAAAAAAAAAAAAAAAAAAAAAAAGGCCAGGTGCAGTGGCTCACACCTGTAATCCCAGCACTTTGGGAGGCTGAGGAAAGCAGATCACGAGGTCAAGTGTTTGAGACCAGCTTGGTCAACATAGTGAAACCCGATCTCTATTAAAAATATAAAAAAAAAACAGGCATGGTGGCGTACACCTGTAATCCCAGCTACTCAGGAGGCTGAGGCAGGAGAATCACTTCAACCCAGGAGGCAGAGGTTGCAGTGAACCAAGATGATGCCATTGCTCTCCAGCCCAGGTGACGGTGCAAGATTCCATCTCAAAAAAAAAAAAAAAGAAAAATAAATAAAACATAGCCTAACACTATTTTGTGTACAAGAAATTTACTTTGAATATAACAATCTAAGCAGGTTGAAAGCAAAGAAAAAATTTAAAACGTATATGATGCAAACATTAATTAAAGAAATGCTAGATGACAATATCAGAAACAGTATACTTCAGAGCAAACAAAAAGTACTAGAGACTAAGAAGGAAATTATTTATTGAGAGAAGGGTCAATCCACCAAAAGGACATAACATTCCTGAATGTGTATGCACCAAAAAACAGGACTGCAAAATATGTGAAAGAAAACCTGATGGAATAGAATGGAGAAATGCATAAATCCACTAGAAAGACTTCAGTATTTCCCTGTAACAACTGTTAAAACTACACATATATTCACAGCAAGAATATTTAATTCAACCCCATGAACTAACTGCATCCATGGATATTAACAGAACATTGCACCCACCAAGAGTAGAATACTTTTTTTTTTCAGACAGTCTCACTCTGTTGCTCAGGCTGGAGTACAGTGGTGCGATCTCAGCTCACTGCAACCTCTGCTTCCTGGGTTCAAGCAATTCTCCCGCCTCAACCTCCCAAGTAGCTGAGACTACAGGCATGTGCCACCATGCCCGGCTAATGTTTGTATTTTTTTAAGTAGAGATGGGGAGACTCCGTATCAAAAAAAGAAAAAGAAAATAGCCAAAAGTGATGAACAGAGGATATATAAAGGTATTAGTTTGCTTGTCGCAGCAGCACATATACCAAAATTGAATCAATACAGAGAAGATTAGCATGTTCCCTGCACAGTGATGACATGCAAATTCTTAAAGTGTTCTGTATTTTTTTTTTAAAGATACCAAATAAGCACCTGAAAAGATGGTCAATATCATTAGCCACTAAGTAAATACATATTAAAAACACAATGAGGCATGTGTAGTGGCCTGTAATCCCAGCACTTTAGGAGACCAGTCTGGAGCATGGCTTGAGCTCAGAAGTTCAAAATCGGCCTGAGCAACATAGCAAGACCCCATCTCCTCAGAAATCTATTTTAAAAACACTGGCTGGGTATAGTGGCACACACCCATAGTCCCAGCTACTCAGAGGGTTAAGGTGGTAATGAGCCATGATCACAACGTTGCCCTTCAAAGCCTAGGTAACAGAGCAAGACCCTGTCTCAAAAATAATAATAATAATACACACAGTGAGATCACTACCCACCTATCAAAATTACTAAATGAAGACCTATGTTCACATGAAAACCTGTGTAAATTTTTTTTTTTTTTTTTTTTTTTTTTGAGACAGAGTCTTGCTCTGTCGCCCAGGCTGGAGTGCAGTGGTGCGATCTCGGCTCACTGCAAGCTCCGCCTCCCGGGCTCTCGCCATTCTCCTGGCTCAACCTCCAGAGTAGCCGGGACTACAGGCGCCCACAACCACGCCCGGCTAATTTTTTGTATTTTTAGTAGAGACGGGGTTTCACTGTGGTCTCGATCTCCTGACCTTGTGATCCGCCCGCCTGGGCCTCCCAAAGTGCTGGGATTACAGGCGTGAGCCACCGCGCCCGGCTGTAACAGTTTTATTCACAATAACCTACAAGTGGAAATAACTGAGATTATCTTTCAGCAAATAAGTAATTAAACAAAATGCAGTATAACTGTAACAAACATTAAGCAACAACCTGGAGGAATCTCCGAGGAATTAAACCTAGTGTAAAAAACTCAATCCCAGAAAGTTACATATTGTTTTGTTTTGGTTTTAGACCGAGTCTCACTCTGTCACCCAGGGTGCAGTGCAGAGGCACAATCTCAGCTCACTGCAACCTCTGCCTCTTGGATTCAAGCAATTCTCATGTCTCAGCCTCCCAAGCAGCTGGGATGTCAGGTGAGCGCCACCACAGCTGGCTAATTTTTGTATTTTCAGTGACAGGGTTTCACCATGTTGGCCAGGCTGGTTTCGAACTCCTGACCTCAAGTGACCCACCCACCTCAGCCTCCCAATATGCTGGGATTACAGGCCTAAGCCACGCACCTGGCCTCTGGAAAATTACAACTTCTATTATCCCGTGTATATAACATCCTTGAGATAACAAAATTACCAAAATGAAGAATACATTAGTGGTTATGACTAAGTCTGGCAGCAGGAGGAAAGCAGGCGTGGCTATAAAAGCACAACAGGAAGGGAGAGGATTCTGGGAAGATGGTGCAATAGGAAGCACCAGGAACCTGAGGTC
Organism: Macaca nemestrina; assembly: GCF_043159975.1. NCBI lineage: Eukaryota > Metazoa > Chordata > Mammalia > Primates > Cercopithecidae > Macaca > Macaca nemestrina. The sequence continues at coordinate 38,228,489 of NC_092141.1, forward strand.
GGGTGTTCAAGACCAGCCTGACCAACATGGAGAAACCCCGTCTCTACCAAAAATACCAAATTAGCTGGGTGTGGTGGCGCATGCCTGTAATCTCAGCTACTCGGGAGGCTGAGGAAGGAGAATCACTTGAACCCAGGAGGCAGAGGTTGCAGTGAGCCAAAATCAGGCCACTACACTCCAACCTGAGCAACAAGAGTGAAACTCCACCTCAAAATAAATAAATAAATAAATAAATAACAGTGTTGTATTGGCAGAAACACAGAGCACTGAAAGAGAACAGAGAGTTCAGAAATAAACTCTTGCTTATATGGTGAAGTGATTTTCAAAAAAGTGTCAGGATCATTCAGTGGGAAAGAGTCTTTTCAACAAATAATGCTGAGAAAACTGGATTATCTACATGCAAAAGAATGTAGGTGGACACTTACCTTACACCACACACAAAAATTGATTCAAAATGCATCAAAGATCTAAACATAAGAGCTACAACTGGGCCAGACATGGTGGGTCACACCTGTAATCCCAGCACTTTCGGAGGTCGAGGTGGGTGGATCACGAGGTCAGGTCATCAAGACCATCCTGGCTAACACAGTGAAACCCCGTCTCTACTAAAACTACAAAAAAAACTAGCTGGGCGTGGTGGCGGACGCCTGTAGTACCAGCTACTCAGGAGGCTGAGGCAGGAGAATGGCATGAACCCGGGAGGCAGAGCTTGCAGTGAGCTGAGATCGCACCACTGCACTCCAGCCTGGGTGACAGAGGGAGACTCCGTCTCAAAAAAATAATAATAAAAAAATAAAAATAAAAATAAAAATAAAAATGTCAACAAAGTTGCTCAACTATAACAGAAAAAGAAAGCTTACACGAGAATGTAGAGCTCATAGTTTCTACTTAGTGTTCGTTAGATAAATGCTTTAAATGGACTGAAAATCCTGAAACACTGCTTGAATCATAAAGAATCTATGAAATATTATGGAAGCATTTTCTAGCTTGTTTCTGAAACCTCTGGAAACAACCTCCTCATGTATCAATACAAGCTAACCTGCTTTACAGAAATAAAAAGGAAATTATGACTGGGCGTGGTGGCTCATGTCTAAAATCCCATCACTTTGGGAGGTCGAGGCTGGCAGATCATGAGGTCAGGAGTTCGAAGCCAGCCTGGCCAGTATGGTGAAACCCCCTCTCTACTAAAAATACAAAAATTAGGCAGGCATAGTGGCGCACACCTGTAATCCCAGCTCCTTGGGAGGCTGAGGCAGGAAAATAACTTGAACCTCAGAGGCAGAGATTACAGTGCGCCAAGATCGCACCACTGCACTCAGCCTGGGACCGAGCGAGACTCTGTCTCAAAAAAAAAAAAAAAAAGAAAAAGAAAAAGAAAAAAAAACAAAAAACAAAACTATACACTTTATTACATGTATACATTTGTCTTTCATATACTTGTAACTCAGAAAATCATGCTTTCAGAAATTGAAATACAATAATATTAGCAATCATAACATTCATTCATAACTGTACAGAATAAACTGGCCAGATGCTGTCTCTTACACCCTAGAACCCAGGTTCTGGTCAAGGCTTCTCTTGGTTGTATGAACTCACCTCATGCACCTGTCATAAGGCTCAAAAGAGATACGGTAAACAAAAGCGTCTTGTAAACTGTATAAGCCTGTAGATATGTGGTTCATCTTAATCCAGGCACTTTAACGACTGACAGCTGCCCCCCAGAATCTCTTTTCTCGATTCTTAAAATAAATAACTTATATTTCCAAGTCCGGTTCAAAAGTGATATTCTTAGAAGCCTCCGCATCCCACCTGTCCATCAGGCGGAACGAATCCGTCTCCACTCTAGTATTATACTCTCATAACTCTTGGCCCTTCACCAGTTCATTCAAGGGTATAAAGAGCAATTAAAATATGTCAGGCATCATGCTATGCACTGGAGAAAAAAATCTTAAATGTGTAAAGCTTACAAAGTTTTTCACACACATTATCTCACTTCATACTTTAAAAAATATCCCATAGGATCATAATGGTTTGTTTACAATTTCTCTCACCAGAATGAATTCCCAGGGGATAGAGACTAAGTGTGATTCACCTTTGACTCCCCAGAGTCTAGTGCAGTGTCTGGCACCCAGAAGGCACCCAATTAGTGTTTGATAAATAAATGAAAAAGGAGTAACAGACACTAGTTCGATTACTAAAATATCCATCAGGGTTAACACTGAAATAATCTTCCACAAAGTTTCCACAGGGGAAAGGGGAAAAATATATTATATTACACAAACACATCTGGGGAGTGAAAATTCCTCCCTCCGGCAGAGCATCTCCAACTCAAGTTTAACTGTGTAACAAAGGCACGTAGCAACTGAAGATGGATTTGACTTTACTACGGGACTAACAAGCTCTAAGTGAAGAACAATGAGTTCTGCGTAAAAGCTCCTATGTAGATCATTCTGCTTGATAAACCTGGACATTATTACACAAATATTAAAATAAACACTTAAACTAAAGGGCTTCTGCACAGCCAAAAAACTATCATCAGAGTGAACAGGCAACCAATAGAATGGGAGAAAATGTTCGCAATCTATCCATCTGACAAACATCTAATATCCAGAATCCTCAAAGAATTTAAACAAATTTACAAGAAAGAAAAACCCAACAAAAAGAGGGTGAAAGAGATGAACAGACACTTCTCAAAAGAAGATATTTATGCGGTCAACAAACACATGAAAAAAAGCTCATCATCACTGCTCATTAGAGAAATGCAAATCAAAACCACAATGAGATACCATCTCATGCCAGTTAGAATGGGGATCATTAATAAGTCAGGAAACAACAGATGCTGGAAAGGATGTGGAGATACAGGCACGCTTTTACACCGTTGGTGGGAGTGTAAATGAGTTCAATCATTGTGGAAGACAGTGTGGCGATTCCTCACAGTGACCACTTTAAATCTTATTTTACATGTAATAAAACCATTTTCTCTTTACATGACTCAAATAAAGTCTCCTAAAGCAAACACTTAGGCCTCCATTTATTTCCCACTTTTGGCACAAAATTGGGTTTTCACTGTAACTGCGGTGTGCTAAGTGCATGGTTAAGCCAGTGTCAGCGTCATCTTCCTGTAAATTACAGATGCCGTCTGTGAGCAGGTCTCCTGCGGACTCATGGATGTTGTATTTTGAAATCTGCTTTAGAGGATATTTTAAGACTTTTAGAACCAGAAATACCATTTGACCCAGCAGTCCCATTACTAGGTATATGCCCAAAGAATTGTAAATCATTCTACTATAAGGACACATGTACACATGTGTTTATTGCAGCACTATTTACAATACCAAAACTTGGAACCAACCCAAATGCCCATGAAGGATAGACTGGATAAAGAAAATGTGGCACATGTACACCATGGAATACTAGGCAGCCATAAAAAGGAATGAGTTCATCTCATTTTCAGGGACATGGATGAAGCTGGAAACCATCATCTCGGCAAACTAACACAGGAACAGAAAACCAAACACCGCATGTTCTCACTCATGAGTGGGAGTTGAACAATGAGAACACATGGACACAGGGAGGGAACATCACACACCAGGGCCTGTCAGGGGACGGCGGGCAAGGGGAGGGATAGCATTCGGACAAATACTTAATGCATGCGGGGCTTAAAACCTAGATGGCAGGTTGATAGGTGCAGCAAACCACCATGGCACATGTATACCTGTGTAACAAACCTGCATGTTCTGCACATGTATCCCAGAATTTAAACTATAATTTTTAAAAATTTTAAAAATAAAAAAAATAAAATAAAGTCTTGTTTCAGGATAATTTTAATTTGCGTTGCCACCTCTTTCAACATGGCAGACAATTGTACCAACTGAACCAAATGGAGCCTTGACATGAAATCTGAAAATACCCCATGAACGGAGTGATAGACATAAAGTGAAATAATCCAATGCTACCAGTTCTCATAAGCTCAAAATGCAATTCTCTACTGTACCAAAATCCCTGGTATAGGTGAGAGATACACTTCAAGATCTTTGCATATTCCAAAGTTTACGGCTATCACTATGACACAGAGCTTCTTCCGTAAACTTCCCATGTTTCCACCGAAGAGCACTGTGTCTGGGGCTACTTCACTGTCACTAACTGCACAATGGTGTTTTCTCCTTGGTGTAATATTTCAAAACAAGACAGACAATATATATGTGTGTATGTGAATCATTCATGCTACTTACCACATAAATAACAACAAGCAGCAAATATGAAGATAAAAGTAACGTTGAAGTATAAATGCTGCTGTCCAGATGGGTGAGGCTTACTCATCCGCCAAGCGATGTCCTCGGCCCAATATAGTGAGTTTTAATAGACAGGGACAGGTGACATTCGTCTATCTAGTCCTACATGCCATTTTGGCATTGAAGGTTTCCACAGGGCTGGAGTCACTTAGCTCTAGGTGCACAATTCTAATGTATGAGTATACTTTTCTATTCTAAATCCACAGTGGGCAAAATAGCTCAGTGTAATGTTAGAATTCGTCTACCACATACCAAGCACTGGAATAGGTAAACATTTTACATATATCCTCTCTGATCTTTACAACATTCCCCAAAGTAAGGGTTATTTTACCCACTTAAAAGTCACTGGATGCCGGGCGCGGTGGCTCAAGCCTGTCTGTAATCCCAGCACTTTGGGAGGCTGAGGAGGGCGGATCGCGAGGTCAGGAGATCAAGATCACCCTGGCTAAAACGGTGAAACCCCGTCTCTACTAAAAATACAAAAATGAATTAGCCAGGCATGATGGCGGGCGCCTGTAGTCCCAGCTACTCGGGAGGCTGAGGCAGGAGAATGGCTTGAACCCGAGGGGCGGAGCTTGCAGGGAGCCGAGATCGCGCGGCTGCACTCCAGCCCGGATGGCAGAGGGAGACTCCATCTCAAAAAGTAAAAACAAAATAAATAAAACTAACTGGAAAGTCAGAGGATTTAAGTCCACTGCCCCCAAAATCTACAGCCCACACCGGGATATGAACCCAAATCTCTCTGGCTTCAAAACCCTGCCCTAATCATTTCACTATATCACCAATCCAAGGAAAAAGTTAAGGTATCTTAGTCAGATAAAAGTGGCAAATTAGACCGAGGGCGGTGGCTCACGCCTGTAATCCCAGCACTTAGGAAGGCCGATGCGGGCAGATCACGAGGTCAGGAGATGGAGACCATCCTAGCTAACATGGTGAAGCCCCAACTCTACTAAAAAAAATACAAAAAATTAGTCAGCGTGGTGACACATGCCTATAGTCCCAGCTACTCAGGAGGCTGAGTCAGGAGAATCACTTGAACCCGAGAGGCAGAGGTTGCAGTGAGCCGAGATCGTGCCACTGCACTCCAGCCTGGGTGACACAGCCAGACTCCATCTCAAAAAAAAAAAAAAAAAAAAAAAAAAAAAAGGGGGGGGGCAAATTAATGGGAGGAAAATATTAAAAGTTAACCCTACAAACCAAGAAATCTATTTATGATTATGTTTTTTGTAGGAGACAGACTCTTGCTATATTGTTCAGGCTAGTCTCAAAGTCCTGACCTCAAGCAATCCTCCCGACTCGGCCTCCTGAGTAGTGGGGATTACAGGCATTACAGGCATGAGCCAATGCCCCCAGCAAGAAGTCTATATGTTCTTATCACGCATGTGACTAAACAAAATTATACGTAAGAAACTGACAAATCGTGGTAATATTTTAAATATTATGACTACACTGAAACCCTGCCAGAGGTATTTTTAAAATGTCAAGGCTTTTTTTTTTTTTTTTTTCCCAGATAGAGTCTCCCTCTGTTGCCCAGGCTGGAGTGCAGTGGTGTGATATCTTCGCTCACTGCAACCTCTGACTCCCGGGTTCAAGCGATTCTCCTGCCTCAGCCTCCAAAGTAGCTGGGATTGCAGGCACTTGCCACCACACCTGGCTAATTTTTGTATTTTTAATAGAGATGGGGTTTCACTGTGTTGGTCAGGCTGGTCTCGAACTCCTGACCTCGTGATCTGCCCACCTCGGCATCCCCAAGTGCTGAGATTACAGGCATGAGCCACTGCACCCGTCCAAAATGTCAAGGATTTTTACGCTGATGTGCTTAATGTGCCCAATCTGTAATTCTAGTTGTGATCAATGACATGCCCATAAATCAGAGGGTACTTCTATGAAACAATCACAGCCTGCAAGTATGGATAAAACGCCTCAGCTTTACCTCTTAGATGGTTCTAGACAGTTTCAGAATTCGTGCCTCTTTCTTCAACTCTCTCATTAATTTTATTACCCTTGGCAGTAAAATAATCTTACCAATTGCTTTCCCTATGAAATTGTGAATGAAAATTCCCATTTCTCTTCGCTAGGTCTTGTTAGCTGCCATCTCTGGGAAGGAGAGAGTGTTTTCATAGACAGGCATATCAAGGAGAAATAATGGAGCTGAAATACAAGGGTGAATAGCAAATAAACTGCATCTTATGAAGTAATTCCAACTAATTTCTGCCTGGTGCACTGTGTTTAAAAGGATTCCTAGGCCACATCTGGAGGGACCTGGGAAAAAACACAAAAGAGAAGTAAGGAAGGTAAGTGGAGAACCAGTAAAGTGTTGTGCTACAGTAGCCTAGGGTTTCAGGAAAGGAGATTATAATATCAAGTCAGGCAGAGCAGCAGAGAAACAGCACGAAGAAAAATGACGGTGAGACTTGGCATGCAGGAGATCACCGATGTGCCTATTGACAAGTTCAGTAGTGTTGTGAGGGAAGAAGTCAATGGGCTAAAGCGGAAGTGAGTGCTGACACAGAGACAGCAGGTGTAAACCAGAGACAGAGCCAGCGTACCGGATGGCTGAAGTCAAATACTTACGTAGCAAATGGGGATAGAGACAAGCATCCGATGGATGTATTGGCCTTCTCAGGACAAATATTCCACCCCCTAAAAACCATAGGAAAGGGGTGAAGAAGGATACTCCTATAGGTCAATTTATGGAAGACAGCAAAACCTTAACATTCTCAATGAAGTAGGAGCTAAGAACCTCAGTATCAGGTGAAGAGACAGGAAGGTCAAGAGGGGGAAGGAGATTGGGTAAAGATGTTGAAGAGAATGAGAGAACTAAACAGGGTTGGGCAAGGAAAAGGCATCAGGCAAAGCTGAGTACTTAGATGAGTTTGAAAAGATTTAGTAGTTACTTTAAAACAGGGTTCATCTGTATGACTAGTTGCTTTTTCTTTAGCCTTCAGATACAGAAGTAGAACAACAGACTGGATTGGGCTGGCATTTTACCAGGGTACAGCAGGAAGACGGGCACAGGAAAGGCCCAATGTTGGGAGTATTTCAGTTAATCTCCTGTGAGATCCAGGCGGGCTAGGGTAGCAGGGTAGGTTATAAGAAGAAAAATACAGACAAACTTGTGAGACTACAGAGGCCTGGAAGGAGAAAATGTGTTGGGTGACAGTGAGATGCAGATTTCTGAGGTGATACACCTGTAGATGAGAAGGTGGAGGTCCCAGCTCGGGTAAAGGGTGGCTGATCTACAGCTGGTGATGACCACTGGCATTAAAGGAATCCAGAAGAGACGAGGCTTTTTCTGTTTGTGTCAGTTATCTCCTTATTCTAGTTTCTCTTCACCCCTGAAAAACTCTGAAAGTTGTCAACTTAAGGTAAATTCAGAAGACCTATTTTATTCAAAATGATAAAATGCTTCTAGAGAAAAAGCATATTATGTCTGGTCAGATAATGCATGTATGACTTGGGACAAATCATAGCATTTCAGTGTTTGAGGTAATCTAGTCTGTCCTCTTTATTCCTTAACTCTCCATCTGTACAGACAGAAACAATATAATCAGCCACATATCTTGTATAAAATAAATATGAAGAGAGAAACAATTATAAAGGCATAAGTTCTTGGGGTGAGGAGAAGAACTTTGAAATTAACTAGCTACGGCCGGGCACGGTGGCTCAAGCCTGTAATCCCAGCACTTTGGGAGGCCGAGACGGGCGGATCACGAGGTCAGGAGATCGAGACCTTCCTGGCTAACATGGTGAAACCCCGTCTCTACTAAAAAATACAAAAAACTAGCTGGGCGAGGTGGCGGGCGCCTGTAGTTCCAGCTACTCGGGAGGCTGAGACAGGAGAATGGCATGAACCCGGGAGGCGGAGCTAGCAGTGAGCTGAGATCCAGCCACTGCACTCCAGCCTGGGTGACAGAGCGAGACTCCGACTCAAAAAAAAAAAAAAAAAAATTAACTAGCTACTTCTTCAAGAAGAAAAATATCAGGGAGTACTGAAAAACAACAATTGTAGAAAGGAAGAGAAATTAATCGAAACAGCAACCAAAAACTTTCTAAAAATGTATCAACAGGCCCGTGAAAAACAAATAGCTGCAAGCTTGACACTAATTCAAAGTCAGTATTTTCTTCTGACTGAGACTCAGGGAAAGCAAGCCAAAAATGAAAGTTATCTTATTCACCTTGTAGGAAAAGAAATTTCTGTCTTCCATAACACAACCTGCTAAAACCTACAAACATCCATTTTCAGATAAAAAGAGTATTAAGGAGAACTGGTAAAAACAATTCATTACAAAGTTAATTCTCTCTCTCTCTCTCTCTTTGTCTCTCTCTGTGTGTGTGTGTGTGTGTGTCTGTGTGTGTGTGTGTGTGTTAAAGTCTGGCATTTATTTACAATAATTGATCTACTCTTTTTCCAAGCGAAAATATGTACTTTTGGAACAAGTAAAAATTTACATTATCATGAAAGAAGATTTATGAAGAAGCATAAGCTTAAACATAGTTCTTGCCATAAACAGTCTGATCCTACCGCAAAATATCAAACTTGGAAATTTGGCAATATTATAGAAAAAACTGCGAATGAGTGTGTTTTTTGATCCTGCAATTCTAATTTAGGAACTTATCAAAATAATGATGGATACACACAAAGGCTTTACTGTGTATAATAATAAAAACAGAAAATAATACAAAAGGCCAGCATTAGGGAAGTGGTTACATAATTTATAGTTTCTCTGTATTATGCAATATATGCACCATATATATGTGTATACGTGTGTATATATATATATATATGCATATATATATACACATTTATGTTTTTTGAGATGGAGTCTCGCTCTGTCACCCAGGCTGGAGTGCAGTGGCTGGATCTCAGCTCACTGCAACCTCCGCCTCCCAGGTTTACCCCATTGTCCTGCCTCAGCCTTCCCAGTAGCTGGGACTACAGGCACCCGCCACCTCGCCCGGCTAGTTTTTTGTATTTTTTAGTAGAGATGGGATTTCACCGTGTTAGCCAGGATGGTCTCGATCTCCTGACCTCGTGATCTGCCCGTCTCGGCCTCCCAAAGTGCTGGGATTACAGGTGTCAGCCACCGCGCCCGGCCGATCTGGATTTCTTGACTTCATGATCTTCCACCTTGGCCTCCCAAAGTGCTGGGATTACAGGCATGAGCCACCGTGCCCGGCCACACCATATGTTTAAAAACAACAACAACAAAAATCAGATTACCTGGGAAAAGGCTTGCAATCTACTGAAGAGTAAAAGACGTTAGAGAATTTGTAGTAATGTGTGATTTAAATTTTTCTTTTTGTGTTGTTGAACTATCTATGCTTTTTAAAATGAGCACTACGACAAAAGCACATTTAGAGCTTTTGTTATTTCAAAAAAGTTATTTCAAAAAAATCTTCCCACTTCTTCCTCAAAGCACTTAGCAAATGAAATACAGTAACATTGAAAAACTAGTTTTTCACATTACTTTGTAACCATATTTTACTAATAATTTTAATATTATCTTGCTACCTAGCAAGTATTTTTAATTTCAAAAAAATTGACTACAAAAAGTATTTGGAGGCTGGGCTGGTGGCTCACACCTGTAATCCCATCACTTTGGGATGCTGAGGTGGGTGGATCACAAGGTCAGCAGTTTAAGACCAGCCTTGATAATATGGTGAAACCCCATCTCTACCAAAAATACAAAAATTAGCTGGGTATGGTGGCAGGCGCCTGTAGTCCCAGCTACTCGGGAAGCTGAGGCAGGAGAATTGCTTGAACCTGGGAGGCGTAGGTTGCAGTAAGCCTATATCGCACCACTGCACTCCAACCTGGGCAACAGAGCAAGACTGTCTTCAAAAAAAAAAAAAAAAAAAAAAGGAAAAAGAAAAAAATGTATTTGGAAGCTCGTGTACTCAATATTGAGAGCAATGACTAAGCCCTGGTTTTCACAATCAACAACTCCTCTAATTCATCAGACGCTCTCATTCCACTCAGTTTCATCCTATCTCAGTTTCTCTCTGTATAGATTTGGCACACACAAACTTCTTCACAAGAATGTTGAAAGAAATGTATATAAAATATAAAATATATGTAAAGTATATATATTGGAAGTATATATATATTGAAGCTCTCATTCCATTCAGTTTCATCCTATCTCAGTTTCTCACTGTATAGGTTTGGCACACACAAACTTCTTCACAAGAATGTTGAAAGAAATGTATATAAAGTATATAATATATATAAAGAATATTGTATGTAAAATTGTCTGAGACTTTATACTTTGATCTAAGATGGAAAAATACCTTTTGATTTCTGTCTTCTCAGCATGTTTATAGCCTAAACAAATTATTAAAGATGTGTATACTTGAATTGCTTCATTCTCCTGTAAAATGAATGATATTAAACTCCTCAAGGATTTACTTTGAATAATTAAAGCAAAGGCAAAACTTTCTGCAAAATTCATACATAAGTTTTAATATGGGATGTGTTCTGAAGTCATGAAATAAATAATATTTGTGTGTATAATATAACTGGTAGACGCTTCTCAGCATCGAATCATTATTGTCAAAGTCTACTGCATTTCTAACTGCGTCTTTTGAAGCAATAAATATAGAGATACTGATGCAACCTAATCTGTATTTTGTGCTACTAGAATATTCTATCCTCTAAATTACTGTGTTCCCCAAGAATAGATTAATATAATTTTGGATGCAACACTAAATTCTTTTCACAGTGGTCTTTGTCAAATACAAAGAGAACTACCAAAGCTATGAATACCACAAACTAAACATGCTCTAGAAGAGACTGCCCCCATGTTCGAACCAATAATGTCCAACAGATTCAGAAAACTAGTTTCAACGCTAGGAGCACCCAGGCTTCTAAAAAGCTCTGGATCCTTCTGTGTTTTGATTTCAACAGCTTATATTTAAAGTGGTGACTTTTAAAGAAAAGTAAATTGAAAGGTATGTTAAGCCCGTAAGACATGACTAATTTATGACATTCAGTAGAAAATATCAATATAATTCCTCACACTTAACTCTCACGGATACAAGCTGCTCAAGTGCTTATAGGCTAAGTCCACAGAGATAAGTCATTTTCTGATCCTTAGTTTCTACAACAAAACACAAAGTCAAGAGCAAAGAAACCTGTACATTTCAGAGAAAAGTAGAAAAACAAAGAAACAGACTATGGTGGCTTATTTTTAAAACTATATCTACTTCATCCAAGTATTTAAGTACTTTCTTCTGAAATCTTGAAAAATAAAACCTTTTTAGAATTTGATATATGACCTAATGTCTCTTTATATGGCTTCTTCATATATAAGTGGTAACAGGCCATTCAAACATAAGTCATTATCAGCATGATTTTTTAACTAATAACCTGTAGTATTGGACAAAAGCTTTAGAGCAAGACTTGCTAAGGAAAAGAGCACATTAAGGCAATAAAAAAAACGTTAAGGTAACAATTAAGTGATTAGCACAGGATCTTTTCTCATTATGGTCGGAAGAGTTGCAATTCCTTTTCTATGGAAAAGAGTCATTAGGAGAATAGAATGAATTAGCATGGATAAAGCACTTACTATAATAAACATCATAAAATGTTTGTTACATAAGTCAATGAATCAATAAACACGGAAAATCGCATCATGCACGTACATTCAATAATACCTACTTTTGAAGGTGGTCATGTTCTTTCAAAAATAGCTCAGTTCGTCTGTTGTTTACTCCAGACCCACTTTTATATGACCTGGGACAAAAGAGAAAATTTATAAACATTTTTGGCAGAGGATACAAAATCTGAGGAACTGAGTGACCCCAGTGATCTTGAAAGTAGATGCATGGAGTCTCTTCATAGTTTTGAATGAACAACAAAAGTGCGTCATCCTTTCCCTTTCACCCCCAAAAATGATATCTAGTATAAACAGATAAGTATTAATGCCTCTCTATTTTAGGCCTAACAGTTTACTATGTTTTTCACGAAAATAACTCAACATTCAGAAACAAACAAACAAAATATCTTACTTTTACTTTCCTTTCCTTCTCTGCTATCTTCATTTTGTCCAAGCGGAAGTAAACCGTAGCACTGATTTAGTGCGTAGCATATGGGGAGGGAAAGCCATTGAAATGGAATGTTTTCCATAACAGTAATACGTGTGGTCCACCAACGGAAACTTAAGGAAGCCAACAATTTTTTTTTTTTTTTTTTGAGACAGGGTCTCTTTGTCACTTAGGCTGGAGTGCAGTGGCACAGTCTCAGCTCACTGCAGCCTTCTCAACCTCCCAGGTTCATGTGATCTCCTGCCTCAGGCCCGCAAGTAGCTGGGAGTGCAGGAGCACGCCACCATGCCCAGCTAATTTTTGTATTTTTGGTAGACATGGGGTTTCGCCATGTTCCCCAGTCTGGTCTCGAACTCCTGAGATCAAGCAATCTGCTCGCCTCGGCCTCCCAGAGTACTAGGATTACAGGTGTGAACCACCATGCCTGGCTCCAAATTTTTAAAATTCAAGTTAACTGTACGAATACTACAGTAAGACCAAAGAGAGTCATGCTGTTAAAATGGAAATACTGGCTGAGACGCAGGGCTACCGTGCAAAACACAGGAGAAAACACCACCGAGGAAGGCAGAATGATATAACCAAGAACACACTGGACTCGGGAGACTGATGACTTGGATTTAAATCTATACTCCATCCTTTCATAGCGGCTTCACCTAGACAAGTGTGTCAATGTCTACATTTGTAAAATGAGACTGATTATTTCTATCTTAACGGAAAGATCATTATGGAGCCAAAAAAAAAAAAAAACATGAAAAAATACTGTGTAAGTTACTACACACACACACACCCCCACACATGCACACACAATGTCAGGTATCATTACTATATCACATCTCACTAATCATATTCTGCCTTGGATCATACTAACTTGAGTACCTGCCTTACTTTCCTCCAGCACCTGGATTATAAACTCCTGCAGGGCCACGTTGGTCTTTACATTTCTACCTGCTACTGTGACTAACTCAGAGTTGGTCCTCAGGAGCTAGTTGAAGGAATGGATGAATATATCTTTTCTGCCCATTTCTCAAAAACCAAGTGATTACAATGGGTTGCATTCTAGTGATTCCCACACATTGTGTGTGAGGGGTGCTCGGTGTCTGTACATTAAAGGCATCCCGTACACAGGTTCCAGTGTATTCCTCAAAATGTGTATGTAAATACACTGAACGGAAATTAAACAAAAGGCTTACATGTCCTGAAGGACTAGAAATCTGACAACTGTCTTACTGTTGAAACTGTCACAACAAAATAAAGGATCTCTAGGAAAGTGTTTCTGAGAGTACACATAATGTACAGTTGATAATCGTGTATATCACAGTTTATGAAACTTATCACATAATCTCTCACCAGTGACACGATGACAGGTATCTTTCGATGGCTCCAGATTGGAAAGTCTTCATCTTCAATGAGATGCCCACGGGACTTAACATTGTCGGTAGTGTTCAGTTGTGAAAAAATTTCCCAAATTGTGTATCAAATGCTAGAATAGATCATTAAAGGAGAGGCGAAATGACTTCACCTTAAAAAATATTTAAAATGATAGATTGAGATCAGCATAAAAACATTGGGAGTCCTTAAATAATGTAACATTAAGGCTATGAGTTTCTATGTATTATTGTTGTAATACATACAAATGTAATATACAATTGTTGGGACAAGGGAGGGGGCAGAGATAGTGGATAAACAGGAAGACAAACATGGAGAACTTCAGTAACTGATAATGCTATAATTTAAAAAATTTTATTTTCTTTAGCACATCTGCAGAGGATCATAAAAATAATGTTGTAATTCTTAGGGTGGGTGGTAAGAGATCAAAATACCGTGAAGATACCATCTAAGCTGCACTTTGAACTAAGACAGGAAAGTCAAGGTTGGCAGCAGCCAATGGTAAAATAAGAGGAAGCATGAGATAAAAACGGAAAAGTAGATTAGGATGATGCTGTAGCAGCAATGCTCAAAGACAGTGAAATGGGAATTGGAAACTGTGAAATGGCCACCATGGTTCTGCCACTCAATTTGCAATTAACCGTGAACATATCCTAAAGCCAAATTTGAATAAATATTCTACAAAATAATATAAAGGGTAACTTACTCAATATCTTTTCATACTGATCCCATGAGATTCTTCCTTTCCCGTATTGCCATAAAGTTTGCTTTTGTTTTATGGAATCCACGTGTATAATCCTGTAATAAATCAACATCTAGTTTCAACATAAGCTAATTATTGGATTTTCATCTGACTGAACCAGTTACGTATTGTCTTTACACGGTAAATTTCTGTCAAGGAAAGTGCTATTTAAGAAATCAAATTAACCAAAGGTAAAAATAACTTTATAATTACTTTTCTGAAAACTGACCAACTTCTTCCAAATGAAAATAATTCAGTGTTAGGGAAACAGAGCCATTACATCACTATCCTTTGTACCTCCTAGTACTTTGTCTTATGAGGCAGAATTAGGAAGAAAAAATTCCCAAATAAAATAACTTCAAATAGCCTAGGAGAAAACTTGAGAGGCTCTTTCTACTTAATAGTGCACCTAATAGAGCTTATTTTCCAATTTCATCATTTTGGACTCTCCCCAAAAATTTGATTCCTAAACTAATCAAAAAAGAGCAAGAGAATCGTAAAGAACAAAATAATCTTTAAACATTTTCCTTTATTTTTGTACCATTGTATTTTTAAAAGATATTAAGGATATTAATTACTTTTTAAATATGCAGAGATGGCCGGATGCAGTGGCCCAGGCCTATAATCCCAGCACTTTGGGAGGCCGAGGTGTGTGGTCACTTGAGGTCAGGAGTTCAAGACCAGCCTGGCCAACATGGTGAAACCCCATCTCTACTCAAAATACAAAACTTAGCCGGGCATGTCAGTGGCTGTAATCCTGTGCCTCAGCCTCTTGAGTGACTGAGATTACAGGCGTGTGCCACCATGCCCAATTAATTTGTTTTGCAATTTTAGTTGAGACAGAGTTTCACCATGTTGGCCAAGCTGTTCTCAAGCTCTTGACCTCAGGTGATCCACCCGCCTTGGCCTCTTAAACTGCTGGGTTTACAGGTGTGAGCCACTGCACACAGCTGAACCCACTTTCTGACTATGGCCACTGCATTGAGGGGGATATACTGGCGGTGTCATTATCACTGGGTAAACTAAGGCCAGGGAGCTAAGCCTATGGACTGGGACTGTTCCACAGCTGCTTTCACATCAGCTTTGGTGGCCCGCCCTCTCAGCAGGAAGGACAGAGATGGCTATTGCCATCTCTGAGATAAAGTTGACTTCACTTTAGAAAGTGGAATACTTGATGTTTCACTTCTGATTCCTAATTCTGGGTCTACAGCGAGACACCCCCTCTGTTCTACTTCATGTATCACAGTTCCTGAAACGCTACTAGTTAGAGGTCCTTTGGGCAAACAACTGACCTTTTCTGCAAATCCTTCTTATCTAACAAGACCCAGCCTAAATGTCACCTCCAAAACTTTCCTCAACCTCCACCCCGGGAGAGTAACATTCTCTTGGTACTTATCTTGTCATAGGACTTATCAGACTCTATTGTAATTAATTATTGTGATGATTTGACATTTCTCTCCTGTATCTTGATGGCTAGCATGGGGTCTTACTGATATTTCGTCCTCAGCGCTCAATCATGGGCACTTATTGTCCTCACTAATGTGTGTTTTGGGAGGATGAGGAGAATTCAGAGAGCCGTTGTAATTAGGAAGACACTCACATGGCTTTCCATACAGATAGGCATTATTATTGCCATGTTACAGTTGAGGAGACTAAGCCACGGAGAGTTTTAGTAGCCCGAAATAATAGTTAAATGCAGAACCACAATCAAACTCCAAAGACAGTGGTCTAAACTAGTCCACATGACTGTCAGGCTACATCCAAATTCTGAGAAAATAATTTGGACTCATCTCTGGGTACAGATAAATGAGCTTTCGAGGTCAGAGAATTCTGCTTTATTGAGCGTGGCACTCATCATCACGATTTCATTAGCGTAGAGTAACTGCTTTGAGCAAAGCAACTCACTCTAGAGGCTTCTGAGCGCTCAATCCGATTAAAAATAGGTGCCATCCACCCAAAACTGTTACTTTGGATTTCAGTGAGTTGAGGAACAGCATGTGGCCTTTATTGCTGGCTGTTTGCTAAAGCCGTTTCGAGCTTGTGAAAAGAAGCCTGATCCAAGTATAGCACAGTGGCTGAGAGTGAGGACCCCGGAGTGTGACAGGTCTGGTTTGCATCTGGCTCCACTACTTGCTAGCTGTGTGACCTTGGGAAAATTAACTTCCCTTTCTGAGCCTCACTTCTCTTTTCTGTAAAGTGGGGAGTATAATTCCTACTTCAATGTTGGACAGACCAAATTACAATATATGTACACGTACATACTCCTGGCACAGAGCCCTCAACACTGGCAGCTACTATTCTTGTGGATTTCTGTGAAAGGGGATGCGTGTCTTTCTATTCCCTAGAGCGGGGCACCTACAGACAGCTCATGCAAACTGTATCATTTCATTAAGGAAATATTTCCAGATAAAGAAAACTCAGAACCTGTCCCTATTTTATTCTGCTGGATATTGTAAACTCAACCATGAAGAGACTCCAAGGCCGAAGCTAGTATTACTGTCACTTCCATAGCTCTATGTGGGCTCATGATTCCCGTATGGAGATCAGGAAGCTTTGTGTGTGACCAATTCTGCCTCAAGAGTCATTAGCCAGGGGAGGGGCAATAAAATCACTGTCTTAAATAAGTTCCTCACAAGGTGACAAAGAGCATCACGATTGTCTAGAGCGGACAGTCGACACCCAAAGGGCTCCTGCTCCCAGTGAGAGCCTTTACAACATAAGAGGGTCATTATCAGCAATGGCTTGTGAGTACCCAGCTCTTCCAAATATCAGCTCCGCTGCTCCCCATGCTCCGAAACTAGAGCATGAGACCAAGGCCTGTGTTGCTGGGAGGGGCCTGCAGGAGACAGCTGGACCCCACAATAAGCATGCGTCCTTCCACCTACACCTCTTCAGCTTGTACCAGACCTAGAGAGTGTAGCGAGTCAGCCTAAGAATCTGAGCTCAGGACCCAGATCACCTGGACTCAGATCCTGACTCCAACTTAGCAGCTGCGTGACCGAGGACACGTTATTTAACCCCAGCATCATGTTGCTAGGGGAAGTTTCCTCTGATGACAACACAGATGGGCAGAGATGGGCTGAGATTTACATCTTCCCTCCCAGCATGTGCGTCCTGGCTCATGACACAGGTATTTGGAAGCTTAAGTCCCAATAGGAAGCTGACCTTTCTGGATTCTATAGACCTGTGTTTAGCATTAAGTATTTTCAAACAAGCTTTCTAAGCCAAGGGAAACAGCTTCTTCCGCCTAATAATAAAGACAACTAAAGATGGTGGCCACATTGAATGACAGAGAAATGGGACAGGGAGAAAGGAACTGGCATATACTGGACACGTCTCTATGCCAGATTTTATCCCCCTCCCCCACATCTCCTATCTCCACCCCTTTTAAAGATCAAAAACATTATCAGAGGTTGTCTTCATTTCACACATGAAGAGACAATAGTTTGCCCAGGTTTACACAACTTAGTTCCCCAATTCTTTCGATTTCAAATCCCAACTTCTCTCCTTCACATGACACTGTTTATTACTTTTCCTTACACACTGCCGTTTACCTGATTTTAGATGCAAATATTAATATTACAGGGCTCGGATGGACGCGGTGGCTCACGCCTGTAATCCTAGCACTTTGGGAGCCCGAGGCAGGTGGATCACAAGGTCAGGAGATCGAGACCATCGTGGCTAACACAGTGAAACCCTGTCTCTATTAAAAAATACAAAAAATTAACCAGGCGTGGTGGTGGGCGCCTGTAGTCTTAGCTACTCGGGAGGCTGAGGCAGGAGAATGGCGTGAACCTGGGAGGCGGCGCTTTCAGCGAGCCTAGATCCTGCCATTGCACTCCAGCCTGGGCGACAGAGCGAGACTCCATAAAAAAAAAAAAAAAAAAAAAAATTGTACAGGGCTCAGGTCTTGGCCTCGGAACAAGGACTGGCATCCTGTTTTTTTCTTCTCCCAATCTTCACAGAACTATCTAGAATTCCTCATTCAATCACAGTATCTGAAATGTTAACAAGTAGAGACTTCCTAGGTTAAAAAGCCTCCTGGCTGTTCAGATGTAGGAGAATCCCGTATTTGATTATAATCACATTTTACATCGTCTTTCCAACTTGAAAAAAACTTAAGTCTTCTTGTATTATAGGTTCTCAGAAACGTTGATCCATCTTTTATATCGAAGTTTTTATTTCTCCTTTTGCAAAAGCTGCTCCAAATACCAGCTGTGCTGCTCTGCAGGCTCTGAATGTTCAGAAGAACATTCTCGTTACGAGGATGACTCCGTGGATTGCTTGACCGCTAAGTTTGATACACAACTGGTCAGTCTTTTTCACTTTAGCCACAGCTGGGGAGGCAAGCCTCTATATGAGTGGCAGAGGCTGGCTGGCTGTTTAGCAGACTCATTTCTTCTTTCTGAGGACACAGTAGCTTACATTTCCTAGCTTTCTTTGCCGTTGGTTTGCTACAGCCATGCAATTGAGTTCTAGCTAATGGAATATAAGCAGAAGTGATGCACCCCACTTCCAGGGTGAGCCCCCGAACTCCCCTGCTGCCCATGCACAGCCTTCCACTCTCTCCTTCCTATTGCTGGCATGAAGCACATAAGCAAGCTGTCTTGGAAGCCACGCGTTGAAGCTGGTGAAGACTACAAGATGGAAGGAGCCTGGTCCCGGAATCACCATTTGGAGGAACGCTGCTTGCTGCTCACATACACCGGTTTTGGATTTCACACAGGGAGGCATAACCAGTAAAAAATAACCAGTTAAACCAGTAAGACTTGGATTTCTGACCCCCTACTGACTGACAGATCAGCTGACCCCCTTCTGATCCTCTAGCTGACTGACAGATTCATGGGAACGATTGTTATTTCAAGTCACTGAGCTCTGGGACAATTCACTTTTGTTGCAGCAACTGATTAAGACATTGCAAATTCTCATTAGTTGCATCACTTTGACAAGTCAGTCTAACCTCTTTCTTCTACCAACACCACCACGACCACCACTGCCGCCGCCCTCCACTGTACTCCTAAAGACAGTGGCTACTTCTGGGGATTCTTAATTTCTTGAAGTCTCTGTGTGGAGGCCAAAGCAACTCCACGTTGGATGCTAATCTGCCAAGTTGACTTCAGATTAACCTCTGCTCTGGGAAGACCATTAAGATTTCCAGTTTGTCTAGTATTCCGTGTGTAAGATCACATACTTACTGTAAATCCTGCCCTTAGGTCAAAACAGCTTTGCTGTTCTCATACTTTAATTGTCCTACACATCACTTCTGAATCATGTATACTCTCTACCTGTGGGATATCAGCCCTGGGTCTGCAGGGTAACGGTGCGGGGATCTACCATCTCATCTCTCCACCACCAGACACTGACATGGCTTCTGTTTGTAAGTTCCTATTAAATATTACTTTATGTTTTTGTTGTTTGTTTATTTTGTTTTGTTTTTTTCAGACGGAGTTTTTCTCTTGTTGCCCAAGCTGGCGTGCAATGGTGCGATCTTGGCTCACTGCAACCTCCGCTTCCCGGGTTCAAACGATTCTCCTGCCTTAGCCTCCCGAGTAGCTGGGACCACAGGTATGTGCTAATTTTTTGTATTTTTAGTAGAGACGGGATTTCTCCATGTTGGTCAGGCTGGTCTCGAACTCCCAAGCTCAGGTGATCTGCCCACCTCAGCCTCCCAAAGTGCTGGGATTACAGGCATGAGCCACCACACCCAGCCACTTTCTAAGAGGTAGGATTTGTCAGCCGCTTTCTTCCGCTGCTCAGATTCATTGTATTTTGGGGGTAGGTTTGCATAGATTTGCCCACCATGGAACAACTATGAATTTTTTCTGAAAGAATGGCGGTGTTATAGTTGTGGAATACTACAGTCATATTACATTTAGGGAGTGGCAGTTCATGCTGTATTTCAGATGTAATTTCATTCCTTCCTATAGGCTGGTGAGGCCGGAAGACTTTGGGGTGACATCATGGTGCATTTTGTAGAAAGGTAATATTTGTGATTCTTGGGGTTTCAGCATGAAACTGAGAAAGGAAAGCTCAGTGAAGAGAAGAACAGTGGTACAGCGGACACATTATTTTTTAAAGTTGGACCAGCCTCAAATAAGTACAGATTTCTGGGCCACCAGTGAGTGTCCATGGCACAGATCCAAGCATACCAGTCAGAAAGCAGCCACTTCCCAGGGAGCATCATGTAGCTTTTAGACTCCAGGGACACCACAAGCCACTGTCAGGTGAGAGGTGTAATTCACACAACCCAGCACAGAGGCCCCCTCTTTATTTCTCAAAGTTCTGGGAGAACCCAAGACCCATAGCCTTTATTTTAGGGACTGTTTAATCGGCTTGGCAGAGAAAGAGACTATGTAATTGACCCAGGTCTTTTGAGCTCTTCGCATCAGCTAAGATCCTGTAACATAGGCAGATTTAGCCCTTTTGTTCTTATTTCTATATTTAATATAAATTTATATTAAATTTTTGCAAAAATTGAACTTTTGGCTAAAGTCAGCTTTTGGCCACATCTGTTGATCAACAGGGAAACAGAAGGAGAAGAGGGATTTTCACACTTAGCAAGCGACTCATGTGTGCCAGTTGCACAAAAGCAGGGTTATAGTGAGATATCCAATTCCCGTTAGAGAAACAAGGGAGCTGGAACTCAGAGAACAAAGTGATTTGCTGACAGTCAAGGCTGGTGAGTGGCAGTGCTGGGATTGGGGCCAGGCTAAACTGGCCCTGAGTTCCGTTTTGAACAGAAACCTTCTCTATGATTCCCCAGCAACACACATAGCCATGCCGTTTCAGGTCCACTCTCAGGTTGCTTCTGCTGGGGCCTTATGTGCCTGAGCGCAGAAACTCATAAACAGTTGAGAACCCACGTGGTGTTGTAGTCCAGCATGAACATTTCAAACTCTAACCACTCCTGCATCTGCAAAATGGCATTTTCCCTGCTGGGTGTCTAGGGTAGGGTAGCCCCCTACCCTGTATGGTTCCTAGCTGGGGCCCCTGTCACCAGGGAAATGGTGCTGGTTCTCACCCAGAAATAGATAAAGAGGAAGTGTCTCTGCTGAATAAGAACAGGTGTGCAAGCCTGTCCCGACTCCCTGCTCCCTGAATGAAGCAGGGCCTCCTGGCATTGCTTGATGTTTGTGAAGCTATCCCAGGTTGCACTGGCAGCAGCCAATACCAGGGTTTTCCAGAGGCTAAAGTCCAACACATAGTTAATGTCATTGCCTTTTCTTCCCTTCCTCGGGATCAGAGGAATAAACATCTCTTACTTAGAACTGTTCCACACAGACTTAGAGTGGCAGAGGAGTAACTTAACTTATCAAAGGTTATTTTGAGCAAAAGCCACCTTGTGTCACTGAAGCTGTAGAACTGAGCCACAGAAGGAAACTGTTAAAGTCGCAGGGTCGAGGACTAGGTACCTATGTTATCCTGACAGCACAGAAGCACAGCCTGAGTCTCTTCTTTGGCTGAGCCAAGGGTGTGCTGGAGAGGCCTGAGAGAAGAAGGAGCGGCCCTTGTGACCAGTGCCCTTTCGGTTCAGAAGGAACGTCTCCTCTTGTTGAAGTGACTTTGCTGAGCTTGCTACTTCTGCTTTGAGAGTCAAATATCAGGATCAAGACTTTCATTATCCCCAATTTACAGATGATGAAACCATATTGGGCAGGAAAGTAAGTCACCCCAGGAGAGCAAGTTAGGCCTGGGCACTGGCTGAGGACATGGGGGAATGACAATTTGGGATGTAGCTTGTTAAGGGGCTTTCCAAGAGTTCTTGTGATCCAGCTGTTGAGAGGATAGAGCAGAAAGGTTGCCACGGAGATGAGGGTGGGGTGCACTGGGAGACTGGGAGAAATTAAAGAGAACTGGCAACAAAGCCTTGGGACACCGGGAGGGGGGTGGACCACTCTGTTTGGTGCTGCGGGAGAAGAGAGCAAGAAAAGGAATCTGTGTTCAATCCCGACAGCCTGCAGGAGAAGCAAATGCCCTTCATTTTGTTCATCCGCAGTGAGACTGGCATCCCTGCAGCTTTGGGAAACCAGGCTAGTGTGGATGCCAGCTCACTCCAGTGGCCTGATGACTGGGAGACCATGGGCTGGGGCTCTGGTCTGAGGCTCCTAGGCCTGATGGGAGGAGAGTTCAGCCCCAGGTTTCCTGTACTTCAGCTCATATCCAGACGATGGTAATTGTTGGAATGAGAGACTCAAAGGAAGCTGGAACCTGAACTTTGTTGTTGTCCCATGTGGACACCTGTGTTCACTTTCTAGTTCTACCTCTTGCTGTCGGTGTGTTCTCAGGTAACTCACTTAAACCTTTCTGAGTCTCATTTTGTTCATTTATAAAATAAAAGACACAACATTTATGTCCTATATTGTCCTGAGGACTAAATGGGAGAAGGAGGAGCCCTTCTGCATTCCCCTGGCTTCCAGTGGGTGGAGGCCAGAGAAGCTGCTAAACATCCTGCCAGGTCCAGGACAGCCCCCGTCACAAAGAACTGTCTGGCCCCTGATGTCAGTAATGCAGTACTCAGGAGCCCTGGCGTGGGGGAAAGAGAAGAAACTCAAAAGCTTGACAGATCTCAATTCAAACCCTGGTTGTACCACCTCCAGCAGGCCTTGGTCAGGGAATAGTATCTAGCTAAAATTCATTGACTCCATTTTGTGTTCATTGAATTTATATTTTGCTGGCTTTCCATTTGTGAGAGTGATAGAAGTTTCCTTTAAACATGAATTTGTAAATATGAACAAGTAGGCCATTCACAGAAATACATAAAATATGCCATAGGAGAGGTGGCACTCTCATATGGCAATAATTATGACAAACGCCGGCAAATTACCTGAGTGACCCAGAGTGACCTGAGCACTGACTCCCAAATGCCGTCTGTAGGATGTCCTGCATCCCCCAGACCTTTTCCTGGGTCCTCCTGGGCCCTAAAACCCTCTAGACCATCCAGACCTCAGGCCACCCACCTCTCCGTTGCCAGAGCAGTCTCCATTCCGGAACGTGCTGGTCACCACCAACAGCAGCTGCTCCTCCTCCAGGCAGCTCAGCTTATACTTGTCCATACAGAGAACCTGGATGGCGCTGAGGTGGACACAAGCCCTCAGCTCCCAGTAGACACTCTGGGCTTCCTCCCACACCTCCCCCCGGCCGGGACTCCTGTGCTCATCTGTCTCTCCCAGTGCCCAGCACAGGCGTGGCACAGCGGAAGTGAATGGACCGATTTGAACACATCATCCTCGATTCTCCTTCCCCGCTCAAGCCCCTCAGCTAACCCGTCGGCGAGTCCTGGAGGCTCTGCCTCCAAAATACTGCCTATCCCATGTCCAAACGCCTCTCACCACGTCCACTGCTACTTGCAATTGTGTGTGCAAATATTCCCACAAGATTGGAATGAGTAGGTCACAGCGGCGCCTGGAGGGAATGCCCGGGGAAATGTGCCATCGCCTTGCTGTTCTATCCGGGCCCACCCAGCTAAGGATGGGGGACCTGCCACCACTCTCCTGGCAGTCCTGGGAGCTGGCAGGTGAGGACCCAAGAGTGTTTTCAGTGACCTGGCTGACCTGGTCATCAGTCACTCCCACCTTGGCCTACGCCTCTACATGGCACAGATCACAGCTCATTCCGACCTGCATTACACTGCTCTGTGCCCTGTCCTCAGGGTCACACCTGTCTCCCAGAAGCCGTGCAACCCTGGAAAACCCATCAACCTAACAGTCAGGTTCCTCCTCTGTGCATTAACAATGACATTGATGCCAGCTTTGCAGGGCGCTGGGAGGGTAGAGGGAGGTGTATGCTGGAGAGTTCCCCAAGGGCAAAGCCTGGCTCTGCGTCACTCACTCTCAGATCCTCAGAGCCTGGAGCTGGCCCAGCATGTGGCCACCATTCCCTAACAGTTGGATTTGATCCATCAGTGCTGAAGGCAGGGGATGGAGCTTCCACAGACCCCCTGTGTCCTGTCTTCTTTATGAGCAGCTTACTCAGCCTCACCCCTTTCCCATGCACCCTGCAGAGCAGGTGTTCACTGAGCTTCCACAAAATTCACTAGAGCAGCTGATGGATACTGGAGCCTGGATTCACTGTCAAAGTGTTTCTCAAAGGGTGCTCTGCAGAACACCATGGAAAACTCATTTGCTGTATAAGTTTGAAAACCCCTGCCCACAGGTCTCCCCTTGTGTACGAGCAATCAGCTCTACCATTCAGCCCAGGTGTGTGTTTGCGGAACCATCTGGAGGAAGCTGAGGAGACATGAGCTGAAGGCAGAGGGTGAGTCTGAAGTGGGATCTTGGGACAGGTATGAGAAGTTAGGCAAAAATAAGATGATTCCAGCCTTAAAACCTTAGATAATAGTTCACATTATTATTTAGTTAATGGGATTGTACCCACGTTAAATTACTAATTTTTTTAAGGGGAGAAGTCTCACCCGGTAACCCAGGCTGGAGTGCAGTGGTGCAGTCATGGCTCACTGCTTTCTGGAACTCATGGGCTCCAGCAGTTCTGCCTCAGCCTCCTGACTAGGTGGGACCATAGGCACACGCCACCATGACTGGCTAATTTCTTTGACTTTTCTCTAGAGACAGGGTCCACCTGTGTTTCCCAGGCTGGTCCCAGACTTCTAGACTCAAGTGAACCTGAACGTCCTGCCTCCACCTCTCAAATTGCTGGGATTACAGGTGTGAGCCATCACACCCAGTCTAAATTTGTTATGTGCCATGGTACTGCAAAACGTCATTATTAGGGGCAGCTGGATGGAAGGTATAGGAGGCCAATGTAGTGCCTTTTCAATCTTTTATAGCTAAAATAATTTCAACAGAAAACATTTATTTTAAAACATGAAGGGGGTTAATCATCCATGAGTTGAAAACACAAAGGCAGGCACACGGTGTTGTGGGAATTCAGAAAGCTGGTCACACGGCTGGGGGTGCTGGGAGGGGCTGGGCATGGTTGGCTTTGTGATCTGGGGGCTGGTGTGTTCCATCTGTGAAGGTCTTTCGAGCTGCACACTTTCTTAATCAATTTTCATAAGTTTAACAAAAAATAAAATGAGGACGTGAAGTTTGCTTGGGTTGTTAAGCCTCAGGAAGTTATCCAGCCATGAGCCCTGCCCTAGATGCTTCTAGAAGCCTGGAGGGAACTGAGAACTTTCCAAGTAGAGGAGCAGGGGCAAGGCCCTGTGGTGGGAGCGCACTGCTGCTTGTCCCTAGCTGCGACGGGGGTGTCCTGGTTGGAATCAGTGCTGGGTGCAGTGCAGGGCTGGAAGTCCATGTCCACACTGTGGCTCAGTGCAGTGAAAATCAATCTCACCCGCTCCGCAGGGTGTTCCGCCTGCCAGCAGGTGGCCAGCTGGTCCTCCTGGGGTACGGTGCCATTGTAGAAATTGGGTGCAAGTCTCTTGTCCGTAGACAGGGTGCCCTGTTGTAGTGGGATATGTCCTGGCTTCTCTCAGTCCTGATGGGCCTGGGCAGGGCCTGGTGTCAGGGTCCCCATGGGCTTCTCGAGCTGGCCCTGTCCCACAGTCCCGGGGCTGTCCAGGACACATTCAGAAGGGACACGGACCCAGCAGCTCTGTTCGAAATCATAATGGGGAAACCAAGGGCCCCCTACATCCAGGTCTGTTGGGAGCCGGGGCATCGAGTTCCACTCCAGGAATCTCCAGGAACCGTGAGATCTTTCCTGAGCCGGGGCTGGGCTGGGCACACCCCAAGTGCCCACAGGGTAGATGTCTTCCCGGACAGCCCCACCAGGACAGGATGTGGAAGAACGAGGTGCCCATGGTGGGGAAACTAGCCAAATGGGCCGCTGGAACCGGGCTGGTGGGCCTGGAGGGGCCTGTCTGTCCCCCTTGCGGAGGGTCATCCTGCCATGTGAAGCCAGCAGAGGCCTGGGTGTTGAGGACCCTTGCTCAGGTTTGGCTGAAAGGAAAACAGACGTGGTCAGCATCTCTAATGAGCCCATGCAGGCCTTTCCCGGCTGGGCCCCACCTGCCTGGGTCTCTGGAGTCCTCGGGGTCTCTGTGGGGCCCCCGGGGCCTGACACTGAGGACACGCCTGTAGTCTGCTGATCCCAGAGGGAGGGGTGTGTGCCAACTGGCGTGGGGAAGCTGTCAGGGCATGACAGGTAGCTCCTAGGACTGCTCCCAGGGTTCGGACTGGCTGGGGGATTCTTACCACACACCCTCGTCCCAGGGCTGTTGGACCAGGGATACAGCCCCCAGTGAGAACTCAGGTGGGAGGGAACTTGGATGTCACCCAGCCCCTTGTCACCTCACATGGGGACCCATCTCCACAGTGGGTGACGGGACCTGGAGGTGGGTCACCCTCTGCCTTCCTGGGCTGCCCAGTCCATGCCAGGACTGACCGTTCCCACATCTGCCTGAATTCTTGGCTCTGGCTCTCGCCTGGGGTCCTGCCTGTGCCCTCTCCCTGAATGCTCTGGGATCAGGGACACCCGATTCCCTTGTCTCCCTGGCTCAAGGCTGGTTGTCCTGGCAACCTTGGAGGAGCGTGCAGCAGTGAGGGGCCTCTGCTGCTCTCTGAGGCTGTGGGTGCTTGCAGGGAGGGGCGGGGTTATCCACAAATGTATCTGGCTTCTTTAGTGCCCTTGACGGCCTTGTGATGGGGAGACAGAGACACTGTGGAATGTGGGAGGGGGCTTGTTAGACGGTCATGCCCACATCCTCCTCCTGCCGGCACAACACATCCAGTACACACGCACTGAGCGCCTGCCCTGAGGACCGGTGGGCCTCCTGTGCTTTCTTAGAGTCCAGGAGGAAGAGGAGGAAGAAAAGGTGAAGAGGAAGGCCCAGGTACTAGGGTTTCGGGTCTCGGGGACTCTCCCATTATTAACTGCCCCAGAGGGTGACATGGGAGGGGACATGGCACTGGAGCCCACCTGGGGGTGGCAGGTCCCCTTGCTTCCTTGTTAGTTTCTTCATAGAGGCCCTAAGATGCTTGAGCACAGAGTCATCATCCAACTCCCAGGTATGGAAGAACTGGTTCCAAAACCGTGCCCACAGGCCACACCTGGACGTCTTCGTGAGGCGCTCTAGGGACAGGGTGGACATCAGGCCAGGAGAGTTCCCTGGGAGGGGGCACAGCTGATACCCCATGGCCACTTCAGTCTCCCACTAGGCGATGCGGGAATCTTTTGTGGCCACCCCAGGGGTTCAGATGTGCACAGGAGACTGTGGCTGGGGGAAGTGGGTAGGGAAGTGCTCACAACACTCCTGACTTTCATCTGGGCCATGTGGGGGACGGGCTCGGTGTCACTGTGCCCTGCCCAGCCCACCTGGCCAGACCTCCCTCTGGGCCAGAACAGAGGATCATGAGGACAGTGTGAGGAAGTTGCCCTCGGGTAAGTCGGCGTCTGACCTCAGGGCTCCCCAGGCCCCACTGGGCACACGTAGACTTACTCCTCTGAACTTTAAAGGCAATGCTTGTCATCGGCATCAACACCTGTTCTCCTTCCAGCAAATACACATCCCACAGGCGCAGGATGAGCCCAAGAGAGATCTGTGGGGATAGCAGGTGTGGGAGACTGTAGCCCTTCCAGGCTGGGGCTGGTGGCTCGAACTGAGCCCACTGGGGCTTCAGTCCCCAGAGTCAGTGATCTTCTTCATGAGGGTTTCCTGAGTCCTCCAGGGTGCTGAGTCAGACAAGGTCTTGCAGCTCCTCATGGGGGGCACTCATTGGAGTGGGGGTGTGGCTCCTGGAGAGAGGGGCTTGCCCAGGGCTTGAGGCTTCCCTGATCCCTCCCAAGTCAGGTCTTGGCCCAGTCTGCCTGTAAGGCTGGTCCTGAGCGCCAGTCATTTCCCTGGGATGACCCCTCTTGGGCAGAGGGTTTTGCTTGGGTGTCCTGTGAGGGCCCCCATGTGGGCGGAGCCTCCTGTGGGCGGAGCCTCCTGTGGGCTGTGGGTGAGCCAGACCCCCGGGCTGGGGAAGCAGGGCACTGCAGGGCAAGGAGCATCCCTGAGCCAGGGTCTCCCTGTGCCTTCTTACCCCGTCATTCAACATCTGGAGAAGCCAGCCTAAGGAGGAACTCTGCGTGAAAAGACCTTCCTTGTCCTGACGGGAGGAACAGAGGTGCTCAGGGCCCCCCTGGGCTGCCCTAAAAACTTCCCTCTTCCAGGGCCTCTGAAGACCCTTCCCTTAGTGCAGAACACTGGGCGGTGTCCAGGGCTCCCCCCAACACCGTCCCCTTCCCACACTCCCGGTGCACACACTGCCCTTTGCCCTGCTCTGCGGGAGCTGGGCCCCCATCCCTGTGCCTCTGTCCTATAGACCAACTCCCGGCCCATGGAGAACCTGACATCCCAGGTCAGCCAGTGGCTAGGACTCAGCCAGTCACCAGCGCCACGGGATGCAGGGCCTCTGGAGAAGAGCCCAAGCTTGCTCACCAGACGCCATAAACTCACCAGACGCCACATGGTCTTGGGTTGTGATGCGGGGACCACATGCTCCTGATGGTCTTGGAGCCCCTGGACTGTCCCGCCATTTGGGCTGTGGAATCCTGAGAACCCCCCAGCCCATCATGAAATCAGAGCCTTTCCCCAAGATGTGGAGCCATCAGCTGGAAGAGCTGGGCAGCTGGAGAGGCCCCCAAACCACAAGGCCTTTCACCCTCCCATCTGGTGACCCCACCATGCAGCCTTTGCCCTGGGGAGGTGGGGCAGGAACATCCCCTGGAGTCTGGCTGCAGGTTTCCCTAGAGGCCTCCTAGACCAGGGTGCAAAAAGGGCAAGTCTGACTTAAGGCCACCACATGGCGGCCAGAACAGGGTGGGTGCTGGGCTTCCTGGTCGTCTCCTGGAAGTGGGGTCGGGCCAGGGGACACAGGATGGGGAGATGCTGCCCCCTGGGCTTGGTCGGCCCATTTGTGGGCACCAAGGGCAGCACGAGCCTGGGCAGCTGGAGGGCAGGAGGACTCTCGGGGGGGGAGAGTCAGCTACACAGAATCAGAGCCAGAGGGCGTGGCAGCAGGACACAGAGGGTGGCCACGGGGAGGATGAGATGCCCTCCGCTGATGGGGATGAAAGGCGTCTGACTTGGGCTTTGGGGGTCAGCCGCAGACTGCTGTGGGACCCTCAGCAAAGACACCCTGAAGACTCCCAAGGGGCTGGCTACACAAGGAAGGTGTCTTGGCTGAAAGCCGAGATCACCTGGCCAGGGTGGCCATCCCTGGGTCTGGCTGTATGAGGTCCCATGGGCAGCTGTCCACCTACCTTGCAGGGAGTGCCTCTCCCTGGCCAGCAGCTGCACCAGTGCCCAGAATGCATCCTCCTCAGGCAGATACAGGAGGAACAAGGCCGCGATGTGGCTCAGGTCCCTGCAGTAGCCCACCTCCTGCAAGAGCCAGAGTCACCGTGAAAGGATATCACCTGGGAGGACTGAGGTCACCTGGGAGGACTCATGTCATTGGAGACGGAAGAGGTGACTGGAGAGGCTTCCTCTGAAGAAGAGGCTTCCTCAGGGTGCAAATTCATTTCATGACAAGAGCCAAGTCCATCAGGCACTTCAGCACTTTGTACAAAATGTCTCCTGATGGCACCGTCCTGCGTGTGACTCTGCCAAGCTCCTGGGCTTGGGTGAAGCCCCAGGAGGAGGGCGTCATTTCTGGTTCTGAGAAGTGGTGGTCAGGCCCAGGTGACACCAGGAGTCCAGGCCCCGACTCCTTTGTGTCTCAGCTTGACTCCTTGAGACCAACCCCTTGCTTGGAGGTTTATGCCAGCAGTGATCTGGAGTTATACCTCCTATATCCTGGTGGCTCACAAATACTAACTTTTTTTTTTTTTTTTTTTTTTTTGAGACAGAGTCTCGCTCTGCCGCCCAGGCTGAAGTGCAGTGGCATGATCTTGGCTCACTGCAAGCTCCGCCTCCCGGGTTCCCGCCATTCTCCTGCCTCAGCCTCCCGAGTAGCTGGGACTACAGGCGCCCGCCACCTCGCCCGGCTAGTTTTTTTGTATTTTTTAGTAGAGACGGGGTTTCACCGTGTCAGCCAGGGTGGTCTTGATCTCCTGACCTCGTGATCCGCCCGTCTCAGCCTCCCAAAGTGCTGGGATTACAGGCTTGGGCCACAAATACTAACTTTAAAAGAAGCGAGAGCACCCCACCAGACACCCACTCCTGTGAACAGGGAAATACTGCCTGGAAACATCACTGCTGGGAATACTCACCGGGTTATACTCCAAATATGCCAGGAGGATGTAGAATAGTTCCCGCTGCCTAGGAAACAGAGAAAGGGGGCTTTTGTTTGTTTTGTGCAGATGCCGTTAGTTTCAGTTTGTCTACAAAGCCTAACAACAAATCCCATTTCAGGTTCAGATGATTCACCAGATAAGCAGTGAGCTCTTCAGGGTCTTTGACTTTGAGGAAATGTTTCAGGAAAATCCACATCTGTGACATGCAGATAGCCAGTTGTACAGTGACTTGCCTGATCCTTTTCACTCTGAATAATTTTTTTTTTTCAATTTGCACACACGCCAGCTCAGTCTTTGGATGTACAGTTCCTCCGTGGTTCTAAACCAATGGGCAGTATCCTGGCTACTGCTCCAGCCCCTCCTGAAGCGACTCCTTCATCTTCCAAGTCTCCAGGGTGGCCCCTATGCACCCGGCCTCTCCCTGATCCCTCAGCCCCCGGCCACCCAGACTGCTTGTCAGTCCCTATGGTTTGGCCTTTTCCAGAATGGCCCAGGAATGGGAATCCTACGTGATAGCTTATTGGGTCTGGCTTCTTTCCCTCAGCAAAATGCATCTAGGATCCACCCACGTTCGTGTGGGCATCACTGGCTCGTTCCCTTTTCTCACTGAGTCTTCTGTTTGGAGAGAGAACCAGCCTTGCTCTCCCCATTCCCATGTTGAAGACTGTCCCCGAAGGCTCCTTGTGTGAGTGATGAGGAATCAAGCAGTGGATGTGGCATGCAGGTTTCACGTGGACATCAGTTTTCAAATCAGTGGGTTCAATATTTGTGATACTTTGGGGACACGTGGTTCAAGTCCATTGAGCTTTGTGAGTCACTGCCAAACTGGCTGCCAAAGTGGCTGTGCCATGTCATGTTCCTGGCAGAAAAGGATGACAGTTTCCAGGACCCCTAGTAGCCCCAGCATTTGGTGATGTCAGTGTTGCCTGGAGAGGCTCATGGGCCTTCAATCCTGCCACCCTCCCATGGGTCCTACCATGGGTCCCCGTGGGTCAGGGAGAGCACCTTTCACCATTGTGCATGATTTTGTTTGCTGACTTCTGTCTCCTCAGGGTCCTCCTCGTTTCTGGCCCCACATGTTCCAATCTGGCCCAGGGCTTGGAACCAGGTGCTCAGTTCATGGTGCCAGCTGCTCCCTGGGTCAGGGGAGGTCTTGGCAGCTCTGTCATCCCTCCTAGGTGATCCTGGCCTCTTCTCCGGGGAAGCCCCCATCCCTTTCATTCACTCCATCTCTGCTGAGACCCTGTGGTTCCCATAGGCTTACTTGGCTCCGTAGCGATCCCTGAAGAAGATGTGAGTCCTTAGTGTCTCGCTCACGTCCAGGTCGATCTGGTGGATGTGTTTAGATGACCTCTTGCCCTTCTCCTTCATGACCTGTAGGGCAGGGCCAAGAGGAGGAAGCAGCCTCAGAACAGATGGAAGACTCCCTGCCCCAAATGGCAGTCGGCCCACAGTCAGCACTCCGGGAAGGAAGGAAAGCAGGAAGGTTTCCTTCTCCACAAAGCTGCTTTTTGGCTTGTTACTGAAGCTGGAGAGGGTCACCAGAGCCGGGTTTGTCTGTGGTGACTATGTCACCGTCCGTGCCCAGGATGTGCATCTGACCATCCCACCCACCCCCCAGGCTGGGCTTAATGCTCCCTCCAGCTGGAGACCTGGGCCCCTGACACGGCCTGTCCTGTTTGTTGTGCTCTGGCTGAGCGTACCTTGTATGTTCTGGGGTTTTTCCACTTGACTTCCTGTATGTTCAGCAGGACTGACCACACTTGGCCCCTGAAGTTCATGGGAATGCCCTTATATACTCGATCTATCAGCTGTGGGCACAAAACAATCTGGTGTCACAGGCCACGGGGCGACCCCAGTGAGGACCAGAGCCCGAGGATTCTGGAAATCGTTGGTTTTGGCCCCATGATTCCTCGTTAGAGGTGACATTAAGCTGGGACACAGTCTCCCTTCCCAGGATTGAAAGAGTGGATGGGCACTCAGAGTCGGGACTCTGATCTGAACCTTATCCTTCCTTTAGGTCACCAGGGCATCCCTAGCCTTGAGCTCTGGGTGTTTCCAGCCCTAGATTCAGATTCCCTCCCAGCAAGGTGACGCTTGCACAAATAGGCAGGCAAACCACCGACCAGGCCTGCAGTCCTCTGGGTGAGGACAGTGTGCCACCCGCCCTCTGAGAGGCTGATGGCGCCAGGCCACCGCCATGGGTGCCTGTCCCCTGTCTCTGCAGAAAGTGGTTCTGGGGGCCTCTCCCTCCACACATTACCTTTTTACTGTTCTTATATGTCTCCCATTGTCGCAGCATTTCCATCCACTTGCTCTTTTGTGTTATCTCCCGCCGCATTTGCTGTCAAATGAGGAATTTTGGAGTTAGGGAAGCTGCCAGGCTTCCCAGAGCCGCCCGTGGATGCTGGGTCTTGGGCTCTGGAGCCCTGGTGGACCCAGCTGGAGGGAGCCAGGGAAGGGCAGACCCTAAGGGCTGAAAGCCTTTGAGCAAATGAGCACCAGTGGGCTGGCTTTGGGACCCCAGGACGTGCCATCCTCAGGCCACAGACACAGCAGTCTTAGGTCAGGTCCCAGCCTCTAGGTGGGGTCCTGACACAGGCGGGCTGCCATCCCCAAGCCACAACTATGGTTCTCACTTTGGAATATTATCAAGCTGCCAAAGTTACAGCAACCTGGGGTCAGATCCAGCAGGGAGTGCTGCCCCTCCCAGGGACATCGTGTTGTCCTCACCTGCCACGGCCCAGGCCAGCTGCCTCCTCTGCCTCACCGACCACCCGCCCAGTCCCCACATCCCTGGTCCAGCCCCCTCCCCATGCATCAGGCTCTTACCTTAGCCTCCCGAACAGTGGCAGGAGGCAGCTCTGTCTCACTGTAAGGAAATCCAGGCAGAACTGAGGACCTGCACAGGGCCTGGAGCTGCCCTAGACTGGGAGCCAACCCCCAGAAAGGACAGTCTCTGTCCCTATCTAGCTCAGGGCTCAGTCCAGGAAAAGACACAGGGAAGGGAGGACAAGGGGCTTCCTGTGGGGCTGACTCCCAGGAGGGGCAGGAGCTGGGAGAAGAAGGAGTGCGGGTCCAGCCTGGCCAGGGTAACTGGGGCCCCTGGCGTGGGGGGCGGTCAGGCCGCACAATGGGGCTGCTTGTCCTGGACTGGAGGTCGTGCTTTCTGCTGGAGCTGAGCAAGGTCAGGCCTGAGATGGGATGGGGGCCGCCCAGGATGGGCGACAGGGCCCTCACAGGAGTCCCTCAGGGAGTGACCACATCACCTCACCAGGGTCAAGGGAGCCTGCCGTGAGACCTGCCCGGTGTACTCCTGGTGTACCAGGGGCCCATCCCACTTGACAGCCCCAAGGCCCTTTCAGGTTCTGACTCCCAGCATCCACCTGCCTCTCCCTGCACCTGACCCACACACCCTGCGTTTCAGAAGTGGCACAGCTCATCAGCTCCCTCCCACCCTACCTCCCCCGGCATCCTCTGTGTCTCCATCCTATGATCCCTAAGGGATGGACTCCTGGCTGGGCTCCTCTTACGTGGCCCCAGGTCCTTTCCCAGCACCAGACCCAGGGTCTCTAGCCACAAGCCCGGCTGCCTCCCTGGCCTCACGGTGAGATGCCCATAACAGGTCCCTGCCCATCTTCTCCTCCATTCTCCTAGGGCCACCGCTCCCATTGTTCTCATGCCGTTCCCCCTTCTCCATGGGGACAGTGAGGGCTGTAGCTCTAGGGAAATGAGGGAGGACAGGGGCCGTTGGGCCCTCAGAGACCTGCTGGACAACAGCCCTGAGGCTAGGCCAGGCGTCCCCTCACCCTGTAGCCAGAACCCTTGGATTTCACTGGGGTTGTTTCCAAGTAGACATGGCCAGACCCTCAGGCTGCCCCGCTCCTCTTGTGCTGACTTGGGGACAGAACTGCTGAGAGTCCAGGGGCCTGACCTAGGCCAGTCTCCATTCCCACCTGCTCCCTAGATGGGCCCCGCACCTCTGGCCTAACAGCAACCTGGGGCTGGACCTGCAGGGGAGCCAGGGAGGAGTTCTGACCCTGGAAAACAGGTTGGCCTGACCCGGCGAGACAGTCCTGCCTCGGAAAGGCCTTTCTGAAAGCAAACCCATCCCTGAGCTGAGAAAGGTGCTTCAGGGGTGAGGGGAGCACAGAGGACTCACTGCACAATCCCAAAGCGATCAATGTTGTTGTAGATTCCAACAGGCTCAGGCCCCATGTCGTCTGGCAGCCCAGCTCGGTGTCCCTGCAACCCAGAGGGAGGCTTGGTGAGGGGTCCAAGGCAAAGGGTGCAAGGGCCTCGGGGTAGTAGCCACTTGTGCCCACTCTGTGCTCCTAGGGAGCCCAGGACCCTTTGACCAGGGCGCACTGGAAGAGGCCTCCCTCCAAGGAGCAGACCGACCTGTACCTTCTCATAGTTCATGATGATATTCTCTCGCTCCTGTGCCCGCAAACTATCTGCATCCTCTATGATTACCATCCTGTGAGACAAAATCATCTAAAAGTTACCTTGTACTTGAGAGTTTCGGAGAACACCTGAACCGTTCCCGCCAGGCTCCCAGATGCTGGCTGGCCATGTAACCCCGATTCCATCACCTTCCCCAGGTAAAAAGGTGCCAGACCTAGTGTCCCGCACCTGCATGAGTGTCTGGAGTCTCCAGTCCCAAGCAGTGGTGGGCATCATCCCAAGGACTTGAGGACAGTGGGACCTGGACAGAGAATCCCGTCATCCCC
Organism: Macaca nemestrina; assembly: GCF_043159975.1. NCBI lineage: Eukaryota > Metazoa > Chordata > Mammalia > Primates > Cercopithecidae > Macaca > Macaca nemestrina. The sequence continues at coordinate 38,263,870 of NC_092141.1, forward strand.
AATTGCCATGAAATGGGGACACACCTGCCCCAGCAGGTTGAATAGTGTCCACCTGCCAAGGGTGAAAGGCCCATGATGGGCTATTCCAGGGATGTGGAGGGAGACTGAGGTCAGCGACCAGAGGTCTCTGTACAATCGGCCTCCTGGGATGCTCAGGGTCCACAGAGATGCCCAGTTTTCTACAGGGAACAAGATCTCTCCTGACTGCTCTGTTCTTCTCCACTCATCACTTTGGCTCCCGTGGCCCTTCAGTCTGAACAGAGAAGCCACTTTAGGAATAATGCCAGTTGAGCAGGAGGGTGTTCGGTTTGGGGGATGAAAATGATCTATTGTGCTAGGGGAAACCCTCACTCGGGGAGGGACTGGACTCCACCATTCTGAGCTGTCCCTACAGGAGGGGGCTTCATTTTCCCATGTCACTGAGGAAGGACAGTGGGTCCTTGGTCCTGGAGAACACCTGGATGGACCGTCCCTCCTGGGAACACTTGGGGCAAAAGGACGGCCGAGGCCTCGAGAGGACCAGACAGAGCAAGAAATACGTGGAGAGAACCCCAGTGCCTGGACCCCTTTGAACAGAAGGGAAGATGGTCTCCCCCCAGCCAGTCCTCCAGGGCTCCTTCATTTTCCACAGTTACCCAAGGGCAGAAGGTTCCCCAGGACAAGGGACCATGTGAGTTCAGTGAGGCCCACAGCCACCATCAGGACCCAGTTTAGGGCACAGAGGTGTTCTGAGGACCCTCCTATTCCCCCCACCCACAGTGGATCTATCCCAGTGGCTCTGCCAGGGCCAGGCTCTGCCCCATCGGGATGGGAAACCTGGGAAGACTTGGGATCTAGGGCAGGGAAGTCACAGGGTTCAGGCCTGAATTCCAGCACAGCGCACGGCAGGGCTGAGAGCAAAACCCACGGTCCTGTCTGGATTCCCAGGCCGGTTACCGCCTCTCTGACCCCAGACGTCTCACCTGTCGAATGGCTACACTAGGGAATGGCACTCACTCTATGAAGCCACCATGAGGACGAAAGAGCCAATTGTCTACACTGGCAGTGTAGAACGGGCGACCGGTGAGTGCTCAGGGATGACCCTCCTCGGTAGCTGCCCAGAGGCCAACACCACCCACAGCATAGCCACTGTCCCCAAGTCAGCCTGGAGGGAAGAGAGCAGGTCGCACTCACCTGATTCTGATGAATCAGTTGGCCTGCGTTATGCCTCTCAGGTAGAAAACCTTTGAGACCACAAAACTGTTCCCAGATACGACTGTGCACATGTAGCTGATACCACTGTGCGTGGGTAACTGCCGTAGAACACAGAGGCAGGCCTGAGAGCGGATTGGTGCTAAGCACCAGTGACATTGTGAGGTCATGGCACGCATCACAGTGGGGCCTTGCCCGGGTCAGCAGGGCCCAGAGATGGGGTCCTCCGCTGCCTGAGGTGGCCACATGCCTGCCTGCAATGTGTTTGTGTGCTGCATGCACACCTGTACATGGGTAAACACATCTGTGCATGTGTGTGTGCCTTCTCTGGCCAGGCCTGGCTGCCCCACTCATGTGTGCACCCAGTTCCTCATCACTGTCACCCCGAAGGCCGAGGACCAGTATCAGAGCATCCACGGGTGTTCCCTAACCTCAGCCCTCCTCGCCCAGGGTGGTCTGGGATACACATAAGGGTGGAGGGAAGTGACCAGTGCTGTTGAATCTCAGAACACAAATGCTAATACTATTACTTAATGGTTTTTTCGTGTCTCTAATGGTATCTTTTTTTAAATTTCTGATATTTTAACTGGGTATTTCTCTCCATGACCCTTGAATGTTCTAGCTAGAGGATCCTATGGGGAAAGTGCCAGGCACACAGTAGGGCCTCACTCTATTCCAGACACGTTATCTAAAATCTGGTTCATCTGTCCTTCCTGCCAGGGCCTAGGGGATGCCAAATTCCAGGGTCCAGAAAGAGTTTGGGATAAAATGAAGCTCCAAGGGGTGAACTTTGACCGGGGCTGAGTCTGCCGTGTCATTCAAACGGAGTCTCAAGTCCGGAGATAGGGCGTCCAGATGCCCCAATGCAGGGACCTCTGATCGACACCTGCTCCCCTGTACTCATTAGCAACCACACCCACCCTACTCTCAAAGCACACTTGGCCCTCATATCCGGGAGCTCTGCATCTGTGGGTTCAGCAACAGCAGATGGAAAATATTCAGAAAATAATTTGGATGATTATGTCTCTACTGAACATGTGCAGACTTTGTTCTTGTCATCATTCCCTAAAGAATACAGTATCCCAACCATTTATGTAGCATCTGCATTGTATTACATATCATAAATAATCTAGTAATGGTCTATGTCTATTGGAGGATGTGCATAGCTTTTATGTAAATACTAGGCCATGTTATATCAGGGACTTGAGCATCCATGGATTTTGGCATCCCCGGGACCCTAGAACTAATCCTCCATGGATACCAAGGGACAATTGTATAAACTCGCTCAGGAAGGCTGCTCATTGGAGGAAGGGCCCAGTTCAGTACAGACAGGGACATCATCCCTGGACTACTGTCCATCCATCCATCCATCCATTCATCCATTGGCACCACCCTCTAGTGCTGTCCGAGTGACAGCCCTAGCAAGTGGAGACCTTTAAAAAGACTGGCTCACGTTGTCCAGCTTTGAGGTCTTGGAAGAAGTTGCACCAGTGTGAGAATAGGGGGTCAGTTTCCTCCAGGATCCAAAGAGCATATCAGGGCCCCTTGGGGTGAGGAAAGGAGCGTGGCCTCTCCAGCAGCCACATGGGCTGCAGTAGGATGGGGCTGGGGCTGGCCCTGTTTATCACTTGGCCCTCATGAGGGGAACAGAAAGACCAGGGGGCAGAGGAGGACCATGGGGCAGCTGGTTGCCTAAGCAGAAGGCACCTCAGGGAAGGGCTTTTAGTTTGTTTTCACACTGCTGTAAAGAAATACTTGAGGCCGGGCGTGGTGGTTCACACCTGTAATCTCAGTACTTTGGGAGGCCGAGAGGTGGATCACCTGAGGTCAGGAGTTCAAGACCAGCCTGGCCAACATGGTAAAACTCCGTCTCAACTAAAAATACAAAAAAAGCTAGCTGGGCGTGGTGGCGGGCACCTGTAATCCCACCTACTTCGGGAGGCTGAGGCAGGAGAATCCCTTGAACCTGGAAGGCAGAGGTTGCAGTGAGCCTAGATGGTGCCATTGCACTCCAGCCTTGGTGACCAGATTCAAACTCTGTTAAAAAAAAAAAAAAAAAAAGAAATACTTGAGACTGAGTAGTTTATAAAGGAAAGAGGTTTAATTGACTCGCAGTTCAGGGAACTTACAATTATGGCAGAAGGCGAAGGGGAAGCGACACCTTCTTCACAAGGCGGCAGGAGGGAGTGAGTGGAGAATGAGGAAGTGCCGCAGTTTGAAACCATCAGCTCTCCTGAGGACTCCCTCACTCTCAGGGGAGCAGCACAGGGGAAACTGTCCCCAGATCCAATCCCCTCCCACCAGGTTCCTCCCTTGACACAGGAGGGATGAGTTTTGGGTGGCGACACAGATCCAAACGTATCCGGGTCTCAGCCTGTCTTGCAGCTCCCCGGGGCTGAGGCTGAGTACAGATCTGCTGGCCCTGCTCTACAGCACCGGGGGCTCTGCCTGTGCGCCCCCATCTGCTGCTTCCTGGGGTGGTGGCTGCTTCCTCAAGAAGAGGTTGGATCTGCTCTCCTACCCACCCCTCTCCAGGGCCTTGTGGTGCCCTGGCCACATCCTCCCAGGGTAAGGGCAGGAAACTGGGCTCCTTGCCCTTCTTGTTGCTTGGGTGACCATCCTGGGGTCATTCGTAGACCCCATCACTGTTCCTCCTTCTAAATGGAGAGCATTTTGGCAAATCTTCCCGGTAGAGGCCGGGGGCTCATCCCTGTTATTTGTTCTAGCTTGGTAAAGCCAGGTGAAGACATCTGGGCAAGCAGAAAGTAGAGTGGCCCCCAGGAAGGGTGGGTGGAGGGTGCTGGCCTTTGGGCTTGCCTGGACCAGCGTGTGAGGGGCAAGATTATCAGCAAGTAAGGTTGTCAAGGCTAACATCAGGAGGCAGTAATAATGCTGGTGGGGGGACGGTGGTGTGGCTGGCTTGGTGTGGGGCATGAGAGCCAAGGTTTGTCAGCTCGCAGAGAGGTGCCTGACCCATGGACTAGTGGCTGTGGAACCCAGTGGTTGCCCTTAGTTCCTGGATCCTGGGAGACTTCTGGAACCTGGTTCTGGGGCAGCCTAGGGGTGGAGGTGGTGGGTGACAGGGGTAGGGGTCTCTGCTTCTCTCTTTCAGTAAGAGGGAGAACCAAGAAAGGCACTGAAGCATGGTCTGCAGAGAAGGCACTTGTGCAATCACCAGGAAAATGAGGGGCCTGAGTTGTCTTCATTTCTCCTAAAAACACACATTCCCTCCCAGGACACCCTGGTGAGGGCAGGAAGCACAGGGGGTGTGTGGGGGTGTGTGTGTTTGTGTGTGTGTGTGTGTGTGTGTGTAGGTATATGCATGCGTATGTATGTATGTGCATGTGTGCACGCAGGTTTGTGCATATGAATGTATTTATGCATGTGCATGTGTGTGCGTGTGTGCGTGTGTGCATATGTGCATGCGTGTGTGTGCATGTGTGTGTGTTGGAGGGCTTTACAGTGGACCGGATGTGGGAAGGCAGCTGCAGTTCCAAGCTGCACATCTTTCTGATAGAATGGTTAAGATTCCCTGGACCACAGAAAGAGTGTTTCATTTGCACCCATTTTTATTAGCATTTAAATCTGCATTATTTGTAGCAGGTAAACGTTATGTTGCTTAACTATTTTTAGAGACATTTACACCAGCAGTCCCCAAACTTTTTCACACCAGAGACCAGGTTTCTTGAAGACAACTTTTCCATGGACCCGGGGAAGGGGAGGCGATGATGTGGAGATGATTCAAGCCCATTACATTTATTGTGTGCTTTATTTCTATTATTATTTCACATATATTTGTATTATTATTTCATTCCATCTCTCCACCATCTGTGGGCTAACAGGCTGCACTAGTTTCCTAGGGCTGTTTTACAGGACCACAGACTGGGCACCCTCAACAACAGAATGTTACTGTCTCACAATCCTGGAGGCCATGAGTCCACCATCAAGGTGTCAGCAGGGTGGGTCCCTCTGAGGCGGTGCAGGAAGGCTCTGTTCTAGGCCTGTCTCTTGCCGTGTGGGTGGCCGTCTTCTCCCTGTGACTCTTGGTTAAGGGTGACTCTGGTGAGGGCTCAGAAGAGGAGAGCCGGACAGAATGTCGGTAGCATGTGGAGGGGGTCAGGCCTGGTGTCTCATGCCTGGAATCTTAGCACTTTGGGAGGCGAAGACAGGAGGATCGCTTGAGGATGAGACTTCAAGACCAACCTGGCCAACATAGGGAGACTCAGTCTCTTAAAAAAATAAAAATATGGAAGAGAAAAATCATCCAGATGAAGTGTCAGATGGCAACGAAGAACATGTTATTGGAAACTGGAGGAAAGGTGATGCTTGTCATAAAGTGACAAAGAACTTGGCTGCATTGTGCTCCTAGTGTTTTCTGGAAGGCAGAGCTTGCGAATGATGAACCTGAAATTTAGCATAAGAAATATCTAAGCAAAGTATTGAAGGAGTACCTTCATTCTCTTGAATGTTTCTAGGAAAATGAAAGAAAAGAAGAATGATTTAGAGACAGAACTTATAATCAAAAGGGAAGCAGAACTTAAAAACTTGGGAAGGTTCTAGCCTTCTCAGCCTGTCCATATTGAAGTGTGTTTGGGAGAGAGCACGAGGGTGTGGGTCAGGAGGCCTGCATGGATCAGGGCTGTGCTCTTCACCAGGACAATGGAAGAGAGACCCTGAAGGCAGTTTGTAGATCGCTCAGGCTGCACTCTCATCATAGGCCCATGGTGCCAGGACACTGACAGCAGTACGGTTTCCAAGAAAGGCCCTGGGGCATCCTGAGGACCTTGGGACTTGCTGCCCAGCACTCCCTGAAGTCACTGGTCCCTACATTCTGGTGTGGCACTCCTTGACTCCTCCAAGTGTTGCTTAACGGGCTCCTGTCCAGGGGAGAAGTGATGTCCCCCCTCCAGGGGACACAGGCAGAAAACCCTTCGGCAGCTTCCATGTGGTGCTAATTCTGCAGGTGTACAGATTTTGCTTTTCCCTTATAGAAATGGTGGAGTCAATGAAGAAAGTAGCAGGGATGGATGTGGAGCTGACAGCTGAAGAAAGAAACCTCCTATCTTTTACATATAAGAATGCGATTGGAGCTAGAAGAGCCTCCTGGAGAAGAATCAGCAGCCTTGAACAGAAAGAAGGAAACAAGGGAGGAGAAGACAAGCTAAAAATGATTCGGAAATAGCGGGAAATGGTGAGACTGTTGTACAATAGTCCCCCCTTATCCGCAGTTTTAGTTACCAGTGTTACAGTACAGTAAGCTATTTTGAGAGAAAAGGAGATTATGTTCATATAACTTCTATTAGTGTATGTTACAGTTGTTCTGGTATTAATCTTTTACTGTGCCTGGTTTATAAATTAAACTTCACCATGAGTGGTATGTATAGAACAAAACCTAGTATATATCAGGTTTGGTATTATCCATGGTTTCAGCGTATCCACTCGGGGGTCTCAGAATGGATCCCTCTCAGATAAAAGGGAACTATTGTATTTCCAGAAAAATGATGAGTGGTTTGGGTTAACTTTGTCCCATTCTTCTTTTTATTGAAAGACTCAGGTTTATTTTTAAATCTAATATCGTAGTTTTTAATCTTTGGGTTTTATACAACAGAAATTTTCTGGGGGAAGGAGGTTGCTGTTACCTGAATATGTCCTAAGTTTTGCCTTTTATTTTTATGGTTTTAGAAAATGTCTCTGAAAAGGGAGGCTTGTTTCTTTTGAGTGTCTGGCTTAGTTCTCAGGCTTACGTCTCTCAGTAATTTGGCCATAGGGACTGACATTTGAGGTCACAGCCTAGTGCTCAGATGACTGTATATATAGTACACATTTTATATCTTGGCAGATTTTTGTCTTTTGCTTATGTGGATTAGGCTACAGAATATTTCAGGGCAAAAGCGAATTATCTTTTTCTCCTGGAAGCTGCAGTAGTGGGCAAAAATGTGAGATCATGTCCCTAAAGATAAAGTTGTAAGCTGGGATTGATGTTACCATTACCATGAAATATTTTGGGTCAAATAATTTCGATGACCAATAGACAAGTTTTGTGTCCCAGAGGAATGAGGAAGTGAGAAAGTTGAAAGAGGTGAAGAAAGAAGTCCATGAGTTACACTGTGGGACTTGGGCTAGCTACAAAAGGGAGAAGGAAGCAAAGAGAGCAACTGATACATTGGGAGAAGATGTGAAAAGTTCCAGTCTGGATGTCTTAGATGAGAAACATGCAAAAGAAAGAAAGAAGAAAGGAAGGAAGGAAGGGAGGAAGGAAGGAAGGGAGGAAAGAAGGAAGAAAGAAGGAAAGGAGGAAGGAAGGAAGGAAGATAGGAAGGACAGAAAGAAAGAAGGAAGGAAGGAAGGAAAGGAAGGAAGGAAGGAAAGGAAGGAAGGAAGGAAAGGAAGGAAGGAATGAAGAAAGGAAGGAAGGAAGGAAATAAGGAAGGAAGGAAAAGAAAGAAAGAGAGAAAGAGTGTAGATGTCTTGATGAGTCCCTAAATAGATACAAGAAGAGAAAAAGAACTAAAAGACGAAGCCATGGGCCAAGAGTGGAGCACTACAATGTAGACTTCTAGTATGGAGCAGCACAGTTAGGGATACAGACAAGTGCAAGTCTTGGAGTAGAAAGCAAAGAACTCTGTTGACTGGAACGTGGCCACACCACACCTTGGTGTGATCTCAGGTATTGGATAGGTTGGCTGAATGTGGGAGAGGGGCCTAGAGATCTACTGATGACAGAAACTGAGAAATAGAATGTAGAATATCGGCTTGTAAGGAGGAAGGGTTTGGAGTAACAGGAGAGGAGTCACTGAGTATGTGAGGAGCTAGGAGAACATGGAAACCTTTCGTCTCCTACAGCAGTCTCTATTTGAAAAGCCATCAGGGAGATAGTTGATTCAGAAAATAGTTTTGCTTAGCTAAGATAAGGATGCAATTATGGAAGAAAGGGTGAGCGAATGTTTTACAGTGGAAAGGAGGTTCCAGGAACATGAGAGGAACCTAGAAAGGTCCAACAGTAGTGCCATGAGCTCATAGAAAATGGGAAGCAAGCAGCCGGGCACGGTGACTCACGCCTGTAACCTAAGCACTTTGGGAGGCCGAAGCTGGTGGATCACGGGGACAGGAGATTGAGACCATCCTGGCTAACATGGTGAAACCCTGTCTCTACTAAAAATAAAAAAAAAATTAGCCAGGCATGGTGGTGGGAGCCTGTAGTCCCAACTACTCAGGAGGCTGAGGCAGGAGAGTGGCATGAACCCGGGAGGCAGAGCTTGCAGTGAGCTGAGTTCGCACCACTGCACTCCAGCCTGAGGGACAAAGTGAGACTCAGTCTCAAAAAAAAAAAAAAAAAAAGGAAAAAAAAAAACGAAGCAAGCTGGGTATATGTGTTTAGAGGTGGTGTACATTTTCAGCATTATAAATGAATAGAGATGAGTGGCAATAGTTTTTTTGGTCCATAGATTTTTGGTATCTTAACTAGTTTTGGATCTCTTCCACTAAAGGGACTGCCTGTTGAACGTTGTTAAGTATGTAAGCACTGAAGGCAAACTGCCTGGGTTAGAATTTTGTTCTGTCCTTTGCACCCTGCCTGAGTTCAAATCCTAGCTCTTATTCTTTTACGGGGATGATCTTTGAGCAAATGTTTAGCTCCTGTTTTCCCAAGTAAATGGACACAATAGCTGCTACCTTGTGAAGGATTCATGTAATTGACCAGCGTTTACCAAGTAGCATCAGTGTTCAGTTTCAGTCGTTGGTGATTCTATAGTTGGAGTGTGAGGCGGTGCTGGGGTGGGAGGTGGTGTGTGCCTGTAGCACTTAATTGCAGGCAGAAAAGAAAAGATACTTTTGATAACCCAGAGGCAGCTTTTCTCTGCTTTTGTTTCAACAGGGAAGAAGGGAGTTGGGAGAGGGATAGGAATTCTCTTTAATACTAAGCTCTCTTCCACAAAACCAGAGGTAGATAGAATGTGTAATAATTCACAGAATTTCCAAACTGAAACACTCTGATTTTTTACAATTTATTTTTAATTTTTTCAGGTTGAGACAGCTAAATTTAATCTGTGGTGATGTTTTGGATGCACTGGCCAGACACCTCATTCCAGCAGCAAGGTTTTCTATTATGAATTGTAGGTTCTATACTAGAAAAGAAAAGTAAGATTAAAAGTTGGCCTTTTTAGAATCATGACTTTCTTCTATGTAGGTTTCCAACTTTTATTTAAAAATAATTGTTTAATGTCAGAAGGATAGTTGATGTTGGAATAAAAAGATGGTCAGGCTATTATAAAACTGCATTAGCTTTTGCTTTACTTATATTCTTTTGCTTTCATGGGACCTATCTCATTCCCCTCCCTCAAACGGCCACACATTGCACAGTGCTGGCTGAATGTTTCATGTAGAAAGTTTAGCCGGGCGCGGTGGCTGAAGCCTGTAATCCCAGCACTTTTGGAGGCCGAGATGGGCGGATCACGAGGTCAGGAGATCAAAACCATCCTGGCTAACACGATGAAACCCCGTCTCTACTAAAAATACAAAAAACTAGCCGGGCGAGGTGGCGGGCGCCTGTAGTCCCAGCTACTCGGGAGGCTGAGGCAGGAGAATGGCGTAAACCCGGGAGGCGGAGCTTGCAGTGAGCTGGGATCGGGCCACTGCACTCCAGCCTGGGCGACTGAGCGAGATTCCCTCTCAAAAAAAAAAAAAAAAAAGGAAAAAGAAAGTTTATTTTGTGATTAATACACTTGTGCCATTTCTTGGAACCACCTGCTTGTTTAATTCTAGTCTCTCAAGTGATAATTTTGTTGATATTTAGAGGCTCCTCAGTTAATTTATGTGGGATTTTTGGTTTTATTTAATAAGGAAAATAATGTGAAATGTCTAAGAAAAAAAAGACACAAAGGCAATTATTCCTGAGAGTGTTTAAAATTATTGAAGTACACTTGTTAGTTGTTAGTATAGAACCTACATTTCATAATAGAAAACTTTGGACTTGCCAGTGGTAGCTGCTGGAATGAGGGGTTTGTCCAGTGCATCCAGAACGTCGCCTCAGATTAACTGTAGCTCAGTCTCAACCTATACAAATAAAAACAAATTAAGAGAAAAATCAGATTGTTGAAGTCTAGAAATTCTGTAAATTATTCCACATTCTATCTACCTCTGATTTTGAGGAAGAGAGCTTAGTATTGAACAGAATTCCTTTCCCTCACCAAACTCCCTTCTTCCCTGTTGAAACAAAAGCAGAGAAAAGCTGCCTCTGGGTTATCAAAAGTATCTTTTCCTTTCTGCATGCAATTAAGTGCTACAGGCACACACCACCCCCTACCCCAGCACCCCCTCACACTCCAAATCCAGAATCACCAATGACTAAAACTGAACACTGATGCTGCTTGGTAAAGGCTGGTCAATTGTATGAATCTTTCACAAGGTAGCAACTATTGTGTCCATTCACTTGGGAAAACAGAAGCTAAGACATTTGCTCAAAGATCATCTCCTTAAATAAACTTAATAAGCAGAGCTAGAAATTGAATCCAGGCATGGTGCAAGGGACAGAAGGAAATTCAAACCCAGGCAGTTTGCCTTCGGTACTTACAATCCTAACAAGGTTCAAGAGGCAATCCCTTTAGTGGAAGAGATCCAAAACTAGCTAAGATACCAAAAATCTATGGACCAAAGTATTGTTATTCATTTCTATTCATTTATAATGCTGAAAATGTACAACACCTCTAAAGGCACATACCCAGTTTGCTTCCCTTTTTTTTTTTCTTTTTTTTTTGAGAGGGAATCTCGCTCTGTTGCCCAGGCTGCAGTGCAGTGGCAGGACCTCGGCTCACTACAAGCTCCGCTTCCCGGGTTCATGCCATTCTCCTGCCCCAGCCTCCTGAGCTGGGACCACAGGGGGCCGCTACCATGCCCAGCTAATTTTTGTGTATTTTTAGTAGAGACGGGGTTTCACCATGTTAGCCAGGATGGTCTCGATCTCTTCGACCTTGTGATCTGCCCATCTCGGCCTCCCGAAGTGCTGGGATTACAGGCGTGAGCCACTGCACCTGGCACATTTTATGTATTTTGCACACATTGTTTAGCCATTGAACTTTTGATGGATAGTAGGAATGACCGTGGCCCCTCCAGGCAGGGCATGGAGCACAAGGCCCTCCTTTATGGGCTGGACTCACTAGTGGACTGCTTACCTGTGACTCACCTCCCAGGCTCAAGCTGATGCTAAGGTGCTGATTTGCTGGAACTCTGAGCAGTGCCTGTGTCTCCTTGGGCTCTGGGAGAGTTTTTCTTTTAGCAGTATTTTACGGAGATATTGTCTAGGTAGAGGAAAATGTAGACCCTGGTTTTCTGTTTGAGTGTTGTTTTGTTTTGTTTGGTGACAGGGTCTTGCTCTGTCACCAAACCTGGAGTGCAGTGGTACGATCATAGCTCACTGTGGCCTCAGCCTCCCAGGCCGAAGCAGTCTTCCTGCCTCAGCCTCCCTGTAGCTTGGACTACAGGCGTGCACCACCATGCTCCACTCATTTGGTTGATGTTTAGTAGAGACAAGGTCTTGCCATGCTGCCCAGGCTGGTGTCAAACTCCTGGGCTCAAGCAATCCTCCCACCCCAGCCTCCCAAAGTGCTGAATTAGAGATGTCAACCGCTGCACCCAGCCTCGGCCTATTTTTAATGGAGGTAAACACCTGTGCGACCACCACCCAGAACCAGATCCAGCGCATTTCCAGCCTCTTTAAGACTCCTTCGTGCCCCTCCCAGTCAGTGACCCCCAAGGGTGACGCCATTCTGACCTGTTGTTCAACTTGACTCGAACGGAATTCTCACAGCGTGTGTCTGTTTGGATCTGGCTTCCGCTCAATTGCGAGGCCCATTCCTGTTTCCTGTGGCCCAGCTCCTTATTATTGCTGAGGGCCACTCTGTTGTATGAAAACCAAGATTCATTTCTCCTTTCTCCTGTTGGTGACCATTTGCATTGTTTCCAGCCTGGGGCTACGGTGAGTAAAGCTGTTCAAAACAGACAAACATGTTTTCCTTTCTCTTGGCTAACTTTTTAGAAGTAGAAAAGCCAGAACACAGACGTAGATATTTGACTGTATTACAACTCACCAAGCAGTTTTTCTTTCTTTTTATTTTTTAATTTTTTGAGACAGTCTTGCTCTGTTGCTCAGGCTGGGGTGCAGTGGCGTGATGACACTTCACTGTAGCCTTGTCCTCCTGGGGTTGAGTGAGCCTCACCCCTCAGCCTCCCACGTAGGTGGGACCACAGCTGTGCACCATCACAACCGGCTAATTTGTTTTTTAAATTATATGTAGAGACAGGGTTTTCCGATCTTGCCCAGGCTGGTCTCAAGGCTCCTGGACTCAAGTGATCCTCCCACTTCAGCCTCCCAAAGTGGTGGGATTACAGGCGTGAGCCACCACGCCCTGCCTGGTTTTCTAAGTTGGATTATTTTACACTCCAGTCTGCTGTGAATGAGAGTCCAGTTGTTCCATATCCCAAGCAATTGGCGATTGCCTACAAATGACGTGGCATGATGAAATTGTTCCTGGTGTCCATGGTGTCCGAGAGGATTGCAAAGAATTTCCCTTCCTTTCTCTCCTTTCTGTTCCCCCTGTATTGTCTACTCCTTAAATTGGTCAAATTCTACTTGATCCAGGAACATAATGGAGATGGAGAATGCAGACGACACACGTGGCCTCAGTCTATGGGAGCATCTCAAAGGAATTCGTCTGCAAATTGTAACACATCTAGGCAGCACAAGAAGGAAGAGAAGTGCAGACTCACGTATGGCCCAGTCGCACTTTCCGTCCCCTCGTGCCTGTACAACGTGCCTTTACCCGCGTATCCTCTGTCATGTCCCTGCTGTGAGGCAACTCTGGCTAGGAACCGACCTTGAAAATGTGCACGGCCCAGCTGCAGAAGGTGTCCTCCTGCCCACTGAGCTCATCCTCTTCCCCCGTTGAGGTGATCTGAGAGGCCCCCAGGTGGGACAGCTTCTGGATGAGGCCATGAGCAAAGGCTTAAAACTAAGGGTACTCGCTGGAGCCGAGGCCAAACGCGGCATACCTGCCCAAGGACATACACAGAGATACATGTCCCATGCAAGCAGCACCTGGCACCCAGCACCCAGCAACAACAGCATGGAGGGCCAGGCCCAGGCTCTCCCTCTCCAGCTGGAACATGGAGCTGGACCCCCTTCTGGTCCCCTCTGACCCCCCAGCCTTGTCACCAACTCCCATGACCACCCCATGCTTGGCCTGCAGACCTGGAAGAAGGACTTGCTTTCCGTGACTTGACCTGTGACACACTCTAAGGGCAAACTTTTGACCCAGGATCCCTCTGTGCCTGGCCATCTCTGGGAAGACCCCATATGCATAGCCAGTTCCATCCCCTGAACCCAGACATTGGGTACATAGGGCAGGGCTAGGAGGTATAAGAGGAGGGAAAAAGCTTTACCTGAATTTGCTGGTAAGCTCTTTCAGCATGAAGAGGGATTTCTTCAGTTTCTGGAAAGAGATGGGCCCAGGAGTGGTGGCTCACACCTGTAATCCCAGCACTTTGGGAGCCCAAAGCGGGCAGATCACGAGGTCAGGAGTTCAAGACCAGCCTGGCCAACATAGTGAAACTTCATCTCTACTAAAAATACAAAAATTAGCTCGGCCCGGTGGCTTATACTTGTAATCCCAGGTACTTGGGAGTCTGAGGCAGATTTGCTTGAACCCAGGAGGCAGAGGTTGCATGAGCTGAGATCGTGCCACTGCACTCCAGCCTGGGGAACAGAATGATACTCTGTCTCAAAAACAGAAAGAAAGGCTTTCCCCAGCTTCCTCTCATACCCAACAAGCATGAAGAAGCCAAGGTAGAGGAAAGCTGTGATGCATTCCCAGAATAGAGCCCTGGGAGGTTTCAATATACCACAGCCCTCTCACCCACCATGGTGAGGACACAGAAGAAATATCTGGGTTGTGCACCCCAGCAGGTGAGACAGAGGCAGCCTCCAAGCAGCCCCCTGGGCATCAGCATGGTGCAGGGAGAAGGTAAAGATTTTTTTTTTTTTTTTTGAGACAGAGTCTTGCTCTGTTGCCCAGGGTGGAATGCAGTGGTGTGATCTCAGCTCACTGCAGCCTCTGCCTCCCAGGTTCAAGCGATTCTCCTGCCTCAGTCTCCTGAGTAGCTGGAGTTACAGGTGCATGCCACCATGCCCAGTTAATTTTTGTATTTATTTATTTTTTTTAGTAGAGATGGGGTTTCATCATATTGGTCAGGCTGGTCTTGAACTCCTGACCTCAGGTGATCCACTGGTCTTAGAGATGGGGCCTCTAAGGAAGTAATTAAGTTTAAGTGAGGTCATAAGGGCGGGGCCCTGATCCAAAAGGATTAGTGCCTTTATAAGAGACATGGAGAGCACTTGTTCTTGCATGCGCCGGCCCTCCCCTCCACCTCCCATGCACTGAAGAAAGGGCATGTGAGCACACAGGATGAAGGCAGCCATCTGCAATCAGACACCAACCCTATTGGCAGGTTGATTTTTGAACTTTCTCCAGAACTGTGAGAAAGCAAATTTCTGTTGTTGAAGCCACATTTTTTGTGGCATTTTGCTGTAGCCTAAGTGGATTAATAAACTCCATTTATGAGCACACTGTGCCAGCCCTGTGGTGACTGGTAGCAGCTGGCTGGGTCATTGTGCCTAGTGCACCCCTGTTGTTCAGTGCCTATCCCATGCTGGCTGCTAGGAGCAGGCATTAGCATGTGATGCAAAGATCTTCACATTTCATGTCTGTTGCTGTAGATCTATGGACCTATGTCTCCCCATACCCCCAGGCCTCCCATATTCTAATATTTCTTTCCTGGGCCTCTGAGCAACCAGTGAAGCCATTCACTACTGCCATGAGCTCATACACACTTTTGCCTCGAGCCACGTGTCTCTCTCTACACAAAGCAGGTGATCAGCACACTCCCGAAATCTC
The DNA here is from genome assembly GCF_043159975.1 of Macaca nemestrina. Taxonomy (NCBI): domain Eukaryota; kingdom Metazoa; phylum Chordata; class Mammalia; order Primates; family Cercopithecidae; genus Macaca; species Macaca nemestrina. The sequence continues at coordinate 38,279,004 of NC_092141.1, forward strand.
TAAACATTGGGGGGATTTCCTGTCGCTCCTCATTTCAGGGCTAGTCCTGAGAGAGAGTGTAGTTAGCAGAGTTTGTTTTCAGCTTGTAACCACATCAGAGTATAACCTGAACCATCTATGAACCAGTCTCAGTATTGTTCCTCCTCAGCCAGCACAGTAGCTCATGTCTGTAATCCCAGCAGTTAAGCAGGCTGAGGTGGGCAGATCACCTGAGGTCAGGATTTCAAGACAAGCCTGGCCAATATGACGAAACCTGGTCTCCACAAAAATACAAAAATTAGCCAAGTGGGGTGGTGCGTGCCTGTTATTGGGGCTGGCATAAACCTCACATGATTTTTTTTTTTTTTTTTTTTTTTTTTGAGACTGAGTCTCATTCTGTTGCCCAGGCTGGAGTTCAGTGGCACAATCTCTGCTCACTGCAAGCTCCACCTCCTGGGTTCACAGCATTCTCCTGCCTCAGCTTCCCAAGCAGCTGGGACTACAGGTGCCCGCCACCACGCCTGGCTCATTTTTTTATATTTTTAGTAGAGACGGGGTTTCACTGTGTTAGCCAGGATGGTCTCGACCTCCTGACCTTGTGATCCGCCTGCCTCAGCCTCCCAAAGTGTTGGGATTACAAGTGTGAGCCACTGTGCCTGGTCAATGCATTTTCTTTCTTTTTTTTTTTTTTTGGAGGCAGAGTCTTGCTCTGTCACCCAGGCTAGAATGCAGTGGCACCATCTTGGCTCACTGCAACCTCTGCCTCCAGGGTTCAAACCATTCTGTCTCAGCCTCCCAAGTAGCTGAGATTACAAGTGTGTGCCACCACACCCGGCTAATTTTTGTATTTTCAGTACAGACGAGGTTTCGCTGTTGGCCAGGCTGATCTCGCCTCTAAAACCATATGATATAATGGGTCACATGGCCCAATAAGCAGGACTGCTTGTACTGTAACCTGAAACCACTATGTAGCCCTTTCCTGTACTAGGCCTCACACAATGCTGGTAGATTTCCTTGTCACTTGGTAAGGTTTAAAGCAGTGTTCCTAAGTGGGGAATATGCTGCCACCAGAGCCCAAAGAGGCCTGGCAGGCATTATGCTTGCTTCTTAGTGGTGGGAAGTGCAAGATGGAATAATTTGACCTTTACTTTGGAAGGAGATATCCCCACTATGCCTGAAGCCACTAAAACTTCACTAGTGTGACAGGACCCTGAATCTTTGTAGAACCCTCTGGAACACATGTCTTACCCAGGCCTCCAACAAGTGTTTGTATTTCTTGCTCATCTGGTCCAAGTAACATCATGTCATTGATATAGTGGGCCAGTGTAATATTCCGGGGTGTTCAGATGGTCAAGGTCCTTTCAGAATGTATTTCTACAGAATGCAAGAGAGTTAACACAACCCCAGGGCAGGACTGTAAATCTGTACTGTTGTGCATCCCACATGAATGTAAACTTCTTCCAGTTAGGAATGGATAAGAATGCAGCCAAGTGTGGTGGCTCATGCCTGTAATCCTAGCATTTTGGGAGGTTGAGGTGGGTCGATCGCCTGAGGTCAGGAGTTCAAGACCAACCTGGCCAACATGACAAAACCCTATTATCAGGGGAATCCAGCCTCCAATATTTCAACGTAGGTTCCTTTCTATTTTCCCTAAGTGCCAGCCGGTCTGAGAAATAAAGGGAAAGAGTACAAAAGAGAGAAATTTTAAAGCTGGCTGTCCGGGGGAGACATCACATGTCGGCAGGTTCTGTGTTGCCCCTTGAACCGTAAAACCAGCAAGTTTTTATTAGGAAGTTTCAAAGGGGGGGAGTGTACGAATAGGGTGTGGATCACACAGATCACAGGTTTCAAGGGCAACAAAAGATCACAAGGCAGAAGGTCAGGGCGAGATCACAAGGTCAGGGCGAAACTAGAATCACTAATGAACTTCCATATCCCGCTGTGCACGCATTGTCGTTGATAAACATCTTAACAGGGTTCAAGAGCAGAGAACCGGTCTGAATAGAATTCGCCAGGCTGGAATTTCCTAATCCCAGCAAGCCTGGGGGCGCTGCAGGAGACTAGGGCGTGTTTCATCCCTATCTACAGCTGCATAAGGCAGACACTCCTAGGGTGGCCATTTTAGAGACCCGCCCTGGGAATGCATTCTTTTCCCAGGGCTGCTAATTATTAATATTCCTTACTGGGAAAAGAATTCAGCAATATTTCTCTTACCCGTTATCGATAATAACAGAAATATGGCTCTGTTCCGCCTGGCTCCCAGGCAGTCAGACCTAATGGTTATCTCCCTTGTTCCCTGTTCTTTTTTCAAAGTGACCAGATTTCATATTGTTCAAACACACATGCTTTACGAACAATTTGTGCAGTTAACACAATCATCACAGGGTCCTGAGGCGACATACATTCTCAGTTTATGAAGATGATGGGATTAAGAGATTAAAGACAGGCATAGGACATTATAAGAGTATTGATTGGGAAAGTGATAAATGTCCATGAAATCATCACAATTTATGTCCTTCTGTCACGGCATGGTGGCAGGCACCTACAATCCCACCTACTCAGGAGGCTGAGGCAGGAGAATCACTTGAACCTGAGGGGTAGAGGTTGCAGTGAGCCAAGATCACACCCCTTCACTCCAGTCTGGGCAAAAGAGCAAGACTCCATCTCAAAAAAAAAAAAAACCAAAAAACAAAAAACAAAAAACAAAAAAAAAAATGCATTGGCCAGATTAATGGCTAACACTAGCACACACCTAAAGCCATGTTAATCTGCTGTAACAAAAATACCATTTGTAACCCAGCAAGCACAACTGGGGCTATTCCTAGGATGAGTTTGCCACATCCTTCAGGAACTGAAGTTCCTGCATTTCTACCATTTCTACTTCACTTACAATGGACCATTGCATTCTGGTTAAGGTCAGAATTAAGTGGGGAAAACATTACTGCTGCATTCATGAAGTCTTCAAAGGTGGCTTTAATCTCTGCTGTGTTCCCTGGAGTGTCATACTGTCTTTTATTTACTCTCTTGGATGGAGGAGGAGGGAGTAGTTTCAGAGGTTTCTACTTGGCCTTCTCCACTATGATGGCCCTAATTTTACAGTCTAAAGAAGAAATTATTGGGAGAAGCCATCTACCCTGGATTCTGAGTATCCCTGCACATTCTTACTAATATGCTGAGAAGACAAGACCTTGCTTCTCTCTACTTAGGAGATTTCTCAGGGTTGTACACACAGCAGTGAACCTTGAGAGATGAGCTAACATCTCCTTCCAGGACAAAGAGTAGATTTGCATACTGCTTATAAAAATAGTAGATTTCCGGCCAGGCACGGTGGCTCATGCCTGTAATCTCAGCACTTTGGGAGGCCGAGGCAGGTGGATCATGAGGTTAGGAGTTTGAGACCAGCCTGACCAACATGGTAAACCCCGTCTCTACCGAAAATACAAAAATTAGCTGGGTGTGGTGGTGGGCATCTGTAATCCCAGCTACTCAGGAGGCTGAGGCAGGAGAATCGCTTGAACCTGGGAGGCGGAGGTTGCAGTGAGCTGAGATTGAGCCACTGCACTCCAGCCTGGGTGACAGAGTAAGACTCTGTCTCAAAAGAAAGAGAGAAAAGAAAAGGAAGAAAAGAAAGAAAAAGAAAGAAAGAAAGAAAGAAAGAAAGAAAGAAAGAAAGAAAGAAAGAAAGAAAGAAAGAAAGAGAAAGAAAGAGAGAGAGAGAGAGAGAAGGAAGTGAGGGAGGGAGGGGAAAGAAAAAGAAACAGTGGACTCCCATAAAAAGGAATGCAATCATGTCCTTTGCAGGGACATGGATGGAGCTGGAAACTGTTGTCCTCAGAAAACTAACACGGGAACAGAAAACCAAACATCGCATGCTCTCATTTCTAAGTAGGAGTTGAAGAATGAGAACACGGGAAACATGGTGGGGAACAACACACACTGGGGCCTGTTGGAGAGGTTTCGGGGAGGGAGAGCATCAGAAAAAACAACTAATGGATGGTGGGCTTCATACCCAGGTGATAGGTTGATCTGGGCAGCAAACCACCATGGTACGCGTTTCCCTTTGTAACAAACCTGCACATCCTGCGCATGTACCCTGGAACTTAAAACACAAGTTGAAGGAAAAAAAATGGTGGATTCCCTAAACTCAGTGATTTTTCCCCTGTAACACAACCCACTTTATGTATAGGCATCAATCTGGATCCTCTTCATCGCCTCTGTGGGAACTGGGGGCAAGGTGAACGGATGCAGACATGACCCTGATACTGCTTGCTGTGGTCCGATAAAGTCCTTTCTCTCTGACTCAACAGTCTCATATTCAACCAGCAAACATGAAACAATAACAGACTAATGGCTTTTAAGGAGGGCAAAATCCTAGTCCCTGACCGCAATGATGGGGAGCAGAGGTGGTTCTTCCAACGCCCAAGTATGTCCATGTCATATTACATTGCATTATACATCTGGAGACAGAAAATCAGGTGGGTCTTTGGACCCCCTGCGAACTAGACCTGGGTCAAAGGCTCCATTTATTACCTAGCCCCAATATACTCCCACTTTAACAGGGAGACCACAGTGAAGCTTTGGGTCTCCAGGCATCAGTGTGAACTCAGGCCTTATATCCAATAGCCCTCAAAAAGGCTGGGAATTACCCTTTCCTGAGGAGATGGTCATTGGTTTCTTCGGAGAGGGATTGGGGAAATCACAATCATATACGTTTGCTGTGGCACTTCTTCCTGGAAACCGACTCTCTCCTTCAGTCAGGTTCTGGGTTCTGGGTTATTGGGGTGACTACCCTCAAACTCCTCATCACCCATCTTTGATTTCTTCTGGTTGTGCAGATTGAACATGTGGCTTTTTGGCTGCTCCATCGATCTTACGCTGGGAACATAATGTTCTTTTTTGTTTCCATCTGACACTTTTATTGTTTCACTTTTTCTGTTCGATTCATTGGAGTGATTTGGGAGTGTGATATGAACCACGGCTCCAGTTTACATCCTGATGGCGTTCCAATTGCTCCACCACCACCTGATTCCATCACTGGATTTATTCTTTTATTGAGTAGTACATCTTTTCCCCACTGATTTGAAATGGCATTTTTGTTAAATGCTACAAATTAATTTTTTTTTTTTTTTGAGATGGATTCTCACTCTGTTGCCAGGATGGACTGCAGTGACGCAATCTCGACTCATTGCAGCCTTTGCCTCCCGGGTTCAAGTGATTCTCCTACCGTAGCCTCTTGAGTAGCTGGGATTACAGGCATGCGCCACCACACCCAGCTCATTTCTGTATTTTTAGTAGAGACAGGGTTTCACCATGTTGGCCTGGATGGTCTCCATCTCCTGACCTCATGATCTGCCCACCTTGGTCTCCCAGAGTGCTGGGATTACAGGCGTGAGCCACCACGCCCAGCCAAAAATTCATATTCTTATTAATTTTCTCCATAGCTCTCCTTGAATCTGATCCTCCCTGGTGTCACTCATTGTGCTAAGTGTGCCCAGCTTGCATCTGAGGGTTAAATGCTAGTCCCTGACAGGATCCTGCCCGTTCTGTGGCAGCATTTGCTACCATGAACACTGACCCATATGTAACAGCCTCAGTGAGTTTCCCAACAATACCAGTGCCCCTCAGTCAGCACATTCCTTACTGCTTTGTAAAGAGTGCCCTCTAGACCCTCCCATGCCATGGTAGGCTGGCATTATGCAGAATATCCACTCTAATGTGCCCACCACACTCAGTCTTTTATCCCTTCCTCCACCATAGTCCATGATAGTTCGAGCGTTTCTACTTCACTTACAATGGACCGTTGCTTTTCCCAAACTTTGAAAGGCAACCGAGCAGCTTAATAGCACCATCTCCTGGGATCTTCAATAGTTGTTACATTTTGTATCACAGGCTATTGGTCCCACATTGATAACCTCTGTTATCCAAATTTATTCAGTGCTCCTTGATCCACCACCCTCAAGATACAATGCCAGATGTACTTTCCCGGCTCCTGCTGGAATCTGTGATCTAGGTCCTGCAGCTCCTTTGGCGTATACTGGACCTGAACATGATAGAGAACACAACCTTCTTTGGAACTTTGCTGCTCTTATGATGAAGGCCTGGTCCTGTTCCTCAGGCTTTTCTGCTCTCCCATTGCAGGCGATGAGTCTCTTTATATGCTGCCAAGGAGGGCCTCTGGTTTTCACACTTCAACTTACAGGCGATTAATCACCCTCAGCCTTTCATGTCTTTCTCCAATGCAGCAAGAGCCAGAAGAAACAGCCATCCAATTCTCAAGTCCTTATGTTAATATAATTACTGTTGCCCTTGAAACTCTCAAATTCCTCTCCAGTCTATTCTCTCCCATCAGTTTCCCATTCCAGTTCCCTGCTGCTGGGAGGTTTGTTGTTGTTGTTTTGGTTTGGTTTGGTTTTCTTGTTTCTCTGAGACAGTCTTGCTCTGTTGTCCAGGCTGGAGTACAGCAGCACCATCTCGGCTCACTGCAACCTCTGCTTCCCAAGCTCAAGTGATCCACCTCAGCCTTCCGAGTAGCTGGGACTACAGGTGTGTGCCACCATATCTGGCTAATTTTTTTTTTTTTTTTTTTTTTTGAGACAGAGTTTTGCTCTTGTTGCCCAGATTGGAGTGCGGTGGCGCGATCTTGGCTCACTGCAACCTCCACCTTCCGGTTTCAACTGATGGTATTTTTGTTAGAGCAGATTAACATGGCTTTAGCTGTGTAGCTATTATTAGCCATTAATCTGGCCAATGCATTCCGTTTTTTTTCTTTTATTTTCTTTATTTCTTTTTTTTTTTTTTTTTTTGAGATGAAATCTTGTTGTTTTGCCCAGGCTGGAGTGAAGGGGTGTGATCTTGGCTCACTGCAACCTCCACCCACCGGATTCAAGGGATTCTCCTGCCTCAGCCTCCCGAGTAGCTGAGATTACAGGTATGTGCCACCATACCCGGCTAATTTTTATAGTTTTAGTAGAGACGGGGTTTCAGTATGTTGGTCAGTCTGCTCTCGAACTCCTGACCTTGTGATCCACCTGCCTCGACCTTCCAAATTGCTGGGATTACAGGCATGGGCTACTGCACCTGGATGGAGGTTTTAATAATCATGCTGGGCATAAGCCACTGTGCCTGGCAATTTTTTTTTTTTTTTTTTTTTTTTTTTTTTTTTTTTTTTTTTTGGTAGAGATGGGGTTTTGCTATGTTGCCCAGGCTGGTCTTGAACTCCTGAGCACAAGCAATCCACCTGCCTTGGCCGCCTAAAGTGCTGGGATTACAGGCATGGGCTACTGCACCTGGCTGGAGGTTTTAATAATTATACCACAACCTCTTGCCACGGGTTTGATCAGGTGTTTATTGTAAGCCGGCTGTTGGGTGAAACAGCTCTATAATCCCATCATCTGCTTCTCATGAGAACTCCTGATACCAACTGTCATAAATTAGCTTCCCTGGGAAACTGACTCTGAGACTGAGATTTACTCTGAGTCACGTAGGAAATGTCTTTGGGAGTGCTTTAGGAACAGGGTTGCCAGATAAAATATAGCATGCCCAGTTAAGTTTGCACTTCAGATAAACGAAGAGTGCAATATGTCGGACATGTTTATATTAAAAGTTATTCTTACTTATCTGAAATTCAAATTTCACTGGGCGTGTGGTGTTTATATTTGTCAAATCTGGCAACTTCTGTCTAAAGAACAACACCTATGAGAAGTGAGGAAGGCGAGCTCGTGAAGGGGAGACGTTCAACTATAAGCAGTTGGAGGAGAGGCTTCCACTGAGTCTACAGCACCGTCTGTAGGTTGGAGAGTCCTTCAGAGCTGCCCTGGGCCAGGTGCGGTGGCTCACATATGTAATCCCAGCACTTTGGGAGGCTGAGGTGACGGATCACCTGATGTCAGAAGTCCAAGACCAGCCTGGCCAACATGGCGAAACCCCGTCTCTACTAAAAATACAAAAATTAGCTGGGCATGGTGGTGGGCGCCCGTAGTTCCAGCTACTCAGGAGGCTGAGGCAGGAGAATCACTTGAACCCAGGAGATGGGGTTTCACCGTGTTAGCCAGGATGCTGTTGATCTCCTGAACTCGTGATCCACCCCCTTCGGCCTCCCAAAGTGCTGGGATTACAGGCATAAGCCACCATGCCTGGCCAACCATCTGATTTTTGACAAACCTGACTGAAACAAGCAATGAGGAAAGTATTCTCTATTTAATAAGTGGTGCTGGGAGAACTGGCTAGCCATGTAAAGAAAACTGAAACTGGAACCCTTCCTTACACCGTATACAAAAATCAACTCAAGATATATTAGGTGGGGCATGGTGGCTGTAATCCCAGAACTTTGGGAGGCTGAGGCAGGTAGATCATTTGAGGTCAGGAGTTTGAGACCAGCCTGGCCAACATGGTAAAACCCTGTGTCTTCTAAGAATACAGAAATTATCTTGGTGTGGTGGCAGGTACCTGTAATCCCAGCTACTCGGGAGGCTAAGGCAGGAGAATCACCTGAGCCTGTGAAGTAGAGGTTGCAGTAAACTGAGATTGTGCCACTGCACTCCAATCTGGGTAACAGAGTGAGATCCTGTCTCAAAAATGAAAATAAAAATAAAAATAAAAACAAAAAAAATTATAGATTAAAGACCTAAATGTTAAACCCCAAACTATAAATACCCTAGAAAAGGGCCGGGCGCGATGGCTCATGCCTGTAATCTCAGCACTTTAGAAGGTTAAAGAGGGCAGATCACCTGAGGTCGGGAGTTCTAGACCAGCCTGGCCAACATGGTGAAACCTTGTCTCTACTAAAAACACAAAATTAGCTGGGCATAGTGGCATGTGCCTGTAATCTCAGCTACTCAGGAGGCTGAGGCAGGAGAATTGCTTGAAACCAGGAGGTGGAGGTTGCAGTACGCCAAGATGGCGCCATTGCACTCAAGGCTGGGTGACAAGAGTGAAACTCCCTCTCAAAAACAAACAAAAAATCCCTAGAAGAAAATCTAGGCAATACTGCTCAGGACATAGGCACAAGCAAAGATTTCATGATGAAGACACCAAAGGCAATTGCAACAAAAGCAAATATTGACAGATGGGATCTAATTAAAGAGCTTCTGCACAGGAAAAGAAACTATCATCAGAGTGAATAGACAACCTACAGAATGGGAGAAGATTTTTGCAATCCATCCTTCTGACAAAGGTCTAACATCAAGCATCTATAAGGTACTTACACAAATTTATAAGAAAAAACCAAACAGCCCCATTAAAAAGTGGGCAAAGGACATGAAGAGACACTCCAAAAGAAGGCATACATGTGGCCAACAAACATGAGAAAGAGCTCAACATCACTGGTCATTAGAGAAATGCAAAGCAAAACCATGATGAGATACCATCTCACACCAGTCAGAATGGCTATTATTTGTTTGGTTGCATGTTTGTTTTTTTGAGACAGACTTTCGCTGTTATTGTCCAGGCTGGAGTGCAATGGTGTGATCTCAGCTCACCGCAACCTCTGCCTCCTGGGTTCAAGTGATTTTCCTGCCTCAGCCTCCCAAGTAGCTGGGACCACAGGCGCCCACCACCATGCCTGGCTAATTTTTTGTATTTTTTAGTAGAGATGGGGTTTCACCGTGTTAGCCAGGATGGTTTCCATCTCCTGACCTCGTGATCCACTCGCCTCGGCCTCCCAAAGTGCTGGGATTAAAGGCGTGAGCCACCATGCCTGGTCGATTTTGTATTTTTACTAGACATAGGGTTTCTCCATGTTGGTCAGGCTGGTCTTAAACCCCCGACCTCAGGTAATCCGCCCACCTCGGCTTCCCAAAGTGCTGGGATTACAGGCGTAAGCCACCACGCCTGACCCCTATTTGATTAAGGCATTGTAGTAGAGATTCTATTTTATAGAGTTGACTGCAAATTTGGGTCAATCAGCCACTATGTCATATAACGTAAGATAATATAACTTGAAATGCATTAGATATCTAAGTATAAAATAATAAAAACAAAAGTGAAGAAGTGTGTATGAAGACAACTTGATTAAGAGGAATCACAAAGGAAAGTGACTATATGAAAGTTAAGTTTTTTCCATGGTGAAAGCATAAACAAAATTAAGAAAAAAACAATAGATTGGGAAAATATTTGTAACACACATGAATGAAAGTCTGTAACATATAAACAGTTTCTACAAATTAATTAGAAAGAAACTAATGACTAATAGAAAAATGGACAAAGGCTGCAAATAGGCAAATTGCAGAAGAGGAAATTCAAATAGTCAATAAAAATATAAAAAGACACTGCTCAGCCTCACTATTCAGGAAAAAGCAAATTAAAACAAGAAAGAGATGCCACTTTTCAATGATTGGCAAAAGTTATAAAGAGTAACCATATCTGCGCCAGGCACGGTGGCTCATGCCTGTAATCCCAGCACTTTGGGAGGCCAAGGGAGGCAGAGAACTTTGAGCTCAGGAGTTCGAGACCAGCCTTGACATCATGGTGAAAACCTGTCTCTACAAGAAATACAAAAATGAGCTGGCCATGGTAGCTCATGCCTGTGGTCCCTGCTTCTTGGGAGGCTGAGGCTGGGGGATCCCTTAAGCCAAGAAGTGGAGGTTGCAGTCAGCTGAGATCATGCCACTGCATTCCAGCCGTAACAGAGTGAAAGAAACCCTGTCTCAAACAAACAAAAAGAGTAATTATACCTCATACTGAAAGCATGAATAAAGGACACCACACATGCTGGTGGGAATATAAATTGCTAAAGCCAATTTGGAAAATAGCATTTAAGCTACCAGTCTGTTTTGGAAATCTATCCTACAGAAATAAAAGCATCAATTTGTAACCAAGTAGCTCAGCTTCAAAATGCATTTTGAAACTTTTTTCCTTTCTTACATTTAGCCTTGAAACAAACTTTAAAATTATTTGTTGGCTGGGCCTGGTGGCTCATGCCTGTGATCCCAGCACTTCGGGAGACCGAGGCAGGTGGATCACTTGAGGCCAGGAGTTCGAGACCAGCCTGGCCAACATGGTGAAACCCCATCTCTACTAAATATACAAAAATTAGCAGAGATCATGCTGCTGCACTCCAGCCTGGGCAACAGAGTGAGACTCTGTCTCGAAAATAAATAAATAAATAAATAAATAAAGTTCTTTGTTTCTCTCCCTTCCCACCAGATAGACACTCTTATGCACAGTGCTCGCTTATGTAATTATGCACTTATTTAGAAATTCCAGGGGCTAATTTTGAAACATATCAGGCATGAAGACCCAACTGCTAAATTCCAGAGATTACCTCAAGGCAGTTAATCTACAACATGGCCATTGTTGAGATGATAGCAGCCCGCGTGGGTGGACTGTGACTCAAGACAGCCCTGGAACAAGATAGCAGGCCTCCTACCCAGCACTACTCCCACATGGCTCCCATTCCAAGTTCCCCTTTTTATCTATCTATCTATCTATCTATCTATCTATCTATCTATCTATCTAATCTTTCTTATATTTTGAGATGGAGTCTTGCTCTGTTGCCCAGGCTGGAGTGCAGTGGCACGATCTCAGATCCCTGCAATCTCCACCTCCTAGGTTCAGGCGATTCTCCTGCCTCAGCCTCCCAAGTAGCTGGGATTACAGGTGTCCACCACCAGGCCCAGCTAATTGTTTTGCATTTTTAGTAGAGACGGGGTTTCACTATGTTAGCCAGGCTGGTTTCAAACTCCTGACCTCAAGTGATCCGCCTGCCTTGGCCTTCCAAAGTACTGGGGTTACAGGCATGAGCCACAGTGCCCGGCCAAGTTCCCCTATATTCCTGGGTTTACAGGCTTGTGCCAGGCCATATTACATAATTTTTAAAGCCAGTGTTATGGTCCTCATCTGTTAGTTCAGAGCAGCAAGGTCCAGTGGAAATATAACGTGAGCTATATGTGTAGTTTAAAATTTTTAGCAGTCACGTTAAAAACACTAAAAGGAAACAGGGGCTCACATCCCAGATAAACACCCGGGTCTTTTAAAAAACTCAGGCGTGGCTGTGCGCGGGGCTCATGCCTGTAATTCCAGCACTTTGGGAGGCCAAAGCAGGCAGATCACAAGTTCAGGAGTTCGAGACCAGCCAGCCTGGCCAACAGGGTGAAACCCCATCTCTACTAAAATTACAAAAATTAGCAAACACTGTGAAACCCCGTTTCTACTGAAAATACAAAAAATTAGCCGGGCGTGTTGGCAAGCACCTGTAGTCCCAGCCACTCGGGAGGCTGAGGCAGGAGAATGGCGTGAACACAGGAGGTGGAGTTTGCAGTGAGCCGAGATCGCGCCACTGCACTCCAGGCTGGGAGACAGAGCAAGACTCTGTCTCAAAAAAAAAAAAAAAAAAAAAAAAAAGTCCTGGGATATCATTTAATCTAGAAGTCATTACCTGACAGAATGTAAACTGAAAAAATATATCCGAAATAAAAAATTTCACTAGATGGTATCAATAATAGGATAAAGATTACCAATAGAGCAAAGAGTTAGTGAAGATGGGTCAAGAGAAATTGTCCAGGCCAGGTATGGTGGCTCATGCCTGTAATTTGGGAAGCCAAGGTGGGTGGATCACCTGAGCTCAGGAGTTCAAGACCAACCTGGCCAACATGGTGAAACCCCATCTCTACTAAAAATACAAAATTAGCCAGGTGTGCTTGCAGACACCTGTAATCTCAGCTACTGGGGAGGCTGAGGCAGGAGAATCGCTTGAAACTGGGATGTGGAAATTGCAGTGAGCCAAGATCACACCAATGCACTCTAGCCTGGGTGACAAAGTGAGACTCCATCTCAAAAAAAAAAAAAAAAAAAAAAAAAAAAAAACCAGTCCAGGCACAGTGGCTCATGCCTGTAATCCCAGCACTTTGGGAAGCCAAGGTGGGTGGATCACCTGAGGTCAGGAGTTCGAGACCAGCCTGGCCAACATGGAGAAACCTGTCTCTACTAAAAATACAAAAAAATTAGCAGGGCGTGGTGGCAGCTGCCTGAAATCCCAGCTACTTGGGAGGCTGAGGCAGGAGAATTGCTAGAACCCTGAGGACGAAGGTTGCAAAGGTTGCAGTGAGCCAAGATGGCACCACTGTACTCCAGCCTGGATGACAGAGTGAGACTCCGTCTCACCAAAAAAAAAAAAAAAAGGAAACAAACAAATGAGCTGACATCCTTAATGGTAAAAGGTTGAATATATTCCCCTTAAAATCAGGAGCACGGCACAGATGTCTACTGTCACCATTCCCATTTAATTTATTAATAACATCATATCGGCAGTTACAGTTAATATAATAAAGCAAGAAATAAAAGGCATAGGCATCAGAAAGGAAGAAGCTGTTTCTATTTGTAGACAACACTGTCTACAAAGAATCTACAAAAAAGGTTCTGAAAACGCATAAATGAGCAATGTTATTCAAAGCCACAGCTTTTACATCAAATCTTCTATCTCCAGATCCTTATATCAAATTGCCAACTGGATATCTTCACCTGTATGTTTCCCAGGAACTCCTAAGACTCAGTATTTCCAAGCCCAAATTACTGATATCTGTCTAAACTTGGTCTTTCAAGAAAATTCCCTATTCCTCTGGTAATGCCACCAATTTACTTATTCTAATAGAGCTTCCCAATGTTGATTGATCCATCTATCCATGCTGAGAAATGAAGGTTTGTCTTAGACTATTCCTCTTACCTGCCCCATATACTTGGTCAGTTAGGCTATCAGTTAATCTTGTTATGAAACCAATTGCCCCAAACCTAGAGTCTTAAAAGACAATAATCTATAGGCTGGGTGTGGTGGCTTATGCCTGTAATCCCAGCACTTTGGGAGGCCAAGGCGGGAGGATCACGAGGTCAAGAAATCGAGACCATCCTGGCCAACATGGTGAAACCCCCGTCTCTACTAAAAATACAAAAATTAACTAGGCGTAGTGGCATGTGCCTGTAGTCCCAGCTACTCAGGAGGCTGAGGCAGGAGAATCACTTGAACCCAGGAGGCGGAGGTTGCAGTGGGCTGAGATCATGCCACTGCACTTCAGCCTGGTGACCCAGTGAGACTCCGTATCAAAAAAAAAAAAAAAAAAAAAAAAAAAAAAAAAAAAAAAAATTCCCCTACTCTTAACTTATGTTAAGAGTACCAAAACTAGGCCAGGCGCGGTGGCTCACGCCTCTAATCCCAGCACTTTGGGAGGCCGAGGCGGGCGGATCACAAGGTCAGGAGATCGAGACCACGGTGAAACCCCGTCTCTACTAAAAATACAAAAAATTAGCCGGGCGTGGTGGCGGGCGCCTGTAGTCCCAGCTACTCAGGAGGCTGAGGCAGGAGAATGGCGTAAACCCAGGAGGCGGAGCTTGCAGTGAGCCGAGATCGCACCACTGCACTGCAGCCTGGGCGACAGAGCGAGACTCCGTCTCAAAAAACAAACAAACAAACAAACAAAAAAAAAAAGAGTACCAAAACTAGGGCCAGGAATGATGGCTCATCCCTATAATTTTGGCACTTTGGGAAGCCGAGGCGGGAAGATAGCTTGAGACCAGGAGTAAAATAGCGAGACTCTGTCTCTACAAAATAATAAAAACTTAGCTGGATGTGGCACACACCTGTAGTCCAGGTACTCACGAGGCTGAAATGGGTGGGTCACCTGAGCCTGGGAGGTCAAGGCTGCAGAGAACTGTGATCGCACCACTACATCCTACACCTAGCCTGCGCTACAAGGTGAGACCCTGTCTCAAAAAAAAGAAGTACCAAAAATCTATAGCTGTTTCAGGAATAAAACACATGCAGTTAGTGAGGTTTTTCTCCCCCACTGCTATGACTAATTTTTAGTTGAGACGCTAAGCCACACATCATTTTAAGTCTGTGGCCCAACCAAAAAAGGGAATCATACTCTCCAAAGAATTGTACCTTCCCACTCTAATTGCTAAAATAAAACGTTGTCTTATGGAAATCAGTTTTGTAGGTATCAAGAAGTTATAAAAGCATGGCTTATTTTAAAAAAAAAATAGTGGGCCAGGTTATCTACATGAACTGCAAAGCAAGCAAATTGAATTTTCTTATCCAAGAGCCCATCCTCATACTTAAAATTTCCCATGACTACATGGAAATTCTTTCACTTACTAGAAAGGCTTGATTGGCGCTTTCACTGAGAGTTGAGTCCTCTGGGCTGTCGACAGGTGTTTGATGTGTAAACTTGGAATCAAACTGACTTACATCCTCTTCAGATTGCTTTATACAAACAAAATAATTTAGAAAATAATAAATAGTCCATATGACATCAATCAAATGCACCGTAAGCTCTGGGAGCTCTTTTCGCAGCAGTTAACTACAATAAAGTATTAGAATAGTCTTAGCAGGCACAGAATGAAGAAAAAAATGCAGGTGGAAAGTACTGAGTCAAATTACATGTTCAAATCTTAAACTTCCACTCAAATAGATTTTAGAATACAGTTATTCCTATTAAAAATGTGAATATAGCAACTGGACATGGTGGCTCATGCCTGTAATCCCAGCACTTTGGGAGGCTGAGGCTGGCAGATCACAAGGTCAGGAGTTCGAGACCAGCCTGGCCAATATAGCGAAACCCCATCTGTACTAAAAATACAAAATATTAGCCAGGCGTGGTGGTGGGCGCCTGTACTTCTAGCTACCCGGCAGGCTGAGGCAGGAGAATTGCTTGAACCTGGGAGGCAGAGGTTGCAGCAAGCACAGATCGTGCCACTGCACACCAGCCCAGGCGACAGTGTGAGAGTCTGTCTCAATTAAAAAAAAAAGTGAGTATATCGAACTCCGAACAAGCTGGAAAAAATGTGAATACCAATTTCCCCTCTCACAAAGCTTCAGTGTGCCTAGTCCACTGGCTAAATCCCTGTGTAGAGATAATTAGTTCAGTTGGCTACTGCAGGTTTGTAATAAACCTGAAAAACTACTGAAGCAGAAATAAAACATGAATTTTTTTTTTTTTTTTGAGACGGAGTCTCGCTGTGTCTCCCAGGCTGGAGTGCAGTGGCGTGATCTCGGCTCACTGCAAGCTCCGCCTCCCGGGTTCACGCCATTCTCCCGCCTCAGCCTCCCAAGTAGCTAAGACTACAGGCGCCCGCCACCACACCCGGCTAGTGTTTTGTATTTTTAGTAGAGACGGGGTTTCACCATGTTACCCAGGATAGTCTCGATCTCCTGACCTCGTGATCCACCCGCCTCGGCCTCCCAAAGTGCTGGGATTACAGGCTTGAGCCACCGCGCCCGGCCTAAACATGAATTTTTTAAATCACGTGTTTAACTGGTAAGATGCTCCAGTTACAGTTTCTTCCCACAGATTATTTCATTCCTTTAGAAATCTAAAGGAGCAAAAATAATTCTCTATTCTGCATGGGTTATAAGTTATATTTCCCTGTGAAAGTGTAGTTATCACTTCAGTGCTAACCATGAGATTGATTTATTTAATTCCTTCTCTCTTTCCCAAACTATCTGGTTAGACTCCTGGGCCGAATGTAGGAAGTAAATAATAATTTAGAATATCTGACTTCATACTAAAAGGTGACCACACTGACCTTATAATTCTCCCAGAGCCCAGACTGTGAACCGCACTCCCTGGAGGAGCGGCTGATTCCAGGTGTGGGGAAATGCACGAGATAAGCACAGAACACCAGTTTCCTTATTTTGCTCTCTGGTACAACACCGGCCCATGTGCTCATGTCAAAAGGACTCAGAAACCAACATGAAGACGCACCCAGCGTTCACTGCAGCCAGCATTCAACGAAGGGAAAAACTGAGCATCAATAAAGACAACTGCCAGTGCGGGGGCTCACACCCATCATCCCAGCACTTTGGGAGGCAGAGGCAGGCGGATTGCTTTTGAGCCCAGGAGTTGAAGGCCAGCCTGGTGAACATGGCAAAACCCAGTCTCTCCCAGAAACACAAACATTAGCTGGGCATGGTGGTGTACCTGTGGTCCCCGCTACTCAAGAGGCTGAGGTGGGAGGATTGCTGGAGGCCAGGAATCAAGGCTGCAGTGGGCAGAGATTATACCACTGCACTACGGCTTGGGTGACAGAGGAAGACCCTGCCTCAAAACAACAAATGAATAAATAAAAATAAAATAAAAACAAATGCAATGAAATGAAACACAAATATGTTCAAATGTGTAAGTTTATAATGTACTAAAAAAGAAAAAATCACACACAAAAAGTTCATTGGTCAATTTTGGAAGATGCTAGGGAACTAATTCATTATTCTGAAAACTAGGAAAGAATCAAACATACATCCTGTCTTTCCTGTGTGAAGTACACCTTGAGTAACTAAGTGATCAAAGACTTTCTCTTTATGAAAGAATTCCAGCTAACAAAGAAGGAAGAAATAACAGTTAGAATAAGACCATTTCACGAACACCTGATGAAATTATAAAAGTAGGCCAGAGTTTCTCAACCTCAGTGCTGCTGACTTTTTAGGCCTATTAATACTTTGCTGTAGGGGGCTGTGCTGTGCCGACTCTTACCCCTGAAGGTACCTATGGTGTTCCCTCCCCCACGCTGTGACAATCAGTGTGTCTCCAGACATTGCCAAATTACCCTGGTGGTGAAATGCTGACACAGGCAATGATCAGTGACCACTAACATCACAAACACACACACACACACACACACACAACTACACATTATGCCTCCTGATCAAAGCATGTAATACTGAGAGTTTAATCTGAATCAGATCAACCACCTAAATTTAACTACCAGTTTTTGGAAATTCAGGGAACAGATGAACATGGTCAGTGAAACTATGGGGATAATATCAGCAAAATCAAAATTTGAGAGTTCTACAGGACAAATGACCCGGTTTCGTCAGTAAATCACAAGGGGAATCTGTAAATGACAAGAGACCTAAGAGACATAGTAACCAAGTTATATACAGACCTTGATTAAATCCTCACAAACAGGACGAGAAAAAAAAAAGAATGGAACAACAACAACAAAATTAGGTGGGGCAACACAGGGAAACCTCATCTCTAGAAAAATTCAAAAAACTAGCTGGGTGTGGTGATACACCCCTGTGGTCCCAGCTATACCGGAGGATCCCTTGAGCCTGGGAGCTTGAGGCTGCCATGAGCCATGATCATGCCACTGCACTCCAGCCTGGGCAACAGAGAAATATCCTATCTCAAAAAAAGAAAAAAAAAAAAAAAAAAAACTGGGCAAACTGTCAACTTCTGAGGTGTGATGCTGGGACGGCAGTTATGTTTAAACAAGATGACCTAATCATTTTTTAAGCTGGGCGGTAGGTGTATGACAGTTCTCCTCCTTAAAATTGTCTGTTGCTTTTTAAAGTGGGTCACATTATGCTCCATGACCAAAAAATAATCACCATCATCATCCTCCTCCTTCTCCACCTACATCCCAAGGAATGGAAAAAGAAACTGTATTTTCTCAGATTCTGAGGTGGGAGAAAGACAATAACTAACATACTAACTCATTTACTCATAAACATATTGCTATGGGTTGAAGCATGTGCCTTACCCACCCCCCAAAAAATTCGTATGTTGAAATTCTAACCTCTAGCTCCTCAGAATGTGAGCTTATTTGGAAAGGGTTATTGCAGAGGTAATTAGTGAAGATGAGGTCCTACTGGAGTAGAGAGGAACCCTAATCCAGTATGCCTGGTATCCTTACAAAAAGGGGAAATTTGGCCACAGATATGCACACAGGTAGAACACCATGTGAACATGAAGACAGAGATCCGGGTGATGCACCTACAAGCCAAAGAATGACAGAGATTACAGCAAACCACCAGAAGCCAGGGGAGAGGCAAGGAACATACAGTTCCTCACAGTCGTCAAAGAAACCAACTCTAACAACATGATGTAGAACTTCTAGTCTCCAGATCTATGAGATAATGAATTTCTGTTGTCTCAGCCACCCGGTTTGTGGTACTTTGTTGCAGCAAGCCTAGCAAACGAATGCACATATATTCTATAGTTTGAAGAAAGAATTCCCAGAAAATCATATTTAAAATGGTTAAATTAAGCAAAATAAAATAAACCAATAAAAGAAAAGTCCCAACTACCTGAAATATTTAATTGTCTTAGAAAACTGACTTAAAAATAGCTCATACAGTCAACTGCCACTGGCTTTAGTTCTTTAAAAAACAGTACAAAAATAAAAGATGCTTGGCTGGGTGCAGAAGCTCACACCTGTAATCCCAGCACTTTGACAGGCTGAGGTGGGTGGATCACTTGAGTCCAGGAGTTCGAGACCAGCCTGGGTGACATGGTGAAAGCCTGTTTCTGCAAAAAATTAGCCAGGCATGGTGACACGTGTCTGTAGTCGCAGCTATTCCGGAAGCTAAGGTGAGAGAATCACCTGATTCTGGGGAGGTCGAGGCTGTTTTGAACTGTGATCGTGCTACTGCACTCCATGCTGGGTTCCTGGGTGACAGAGTGAGACTCCGTCTCAAAATAAAATAAAATAAATAAAAAATAAAAACAAAGATGCTGAAAAACAAAGATGATAAACCAAAGATCTCTGAACTGCTAATGAAAATAATGTTTCTGTCTCTCTGAGATTTTTCCTTTTTTTTTCTTTTCTTTTCTTTTTTCTTTTTTTTTTTTTTTTTTTTTTGAGACAGAGTCTCGCTCTGTCGCCCAGGCTGGAGTGCAGTGGCCCCATCTCCGCTCACTGCAAGCTCCGCCTCCTGGGTTCACGCCATTCTCCTGCCTCAGTCTCCTGAGTAGCTGGGACTACAGGCGCCCGCCACCACACCCGGCTAATTTTTTGTATTTTTAGTAGATTCGGGGTTTCACCGTGTTAGCCAGGATGGTCTCCATCTCCTGACCTCGTCATCCGCCCGCCTCGGCCTCCCCAAGTGCCGGGATTACAGGCGTGAGCCACCGCGCCCAGCCGCGATTTTTCTTATTCTAAAAAAGTCTCAAGCGATCCTCCTGCTTCAGCCTCTCAAGTAGCTGGGACTTACAGGCACATGCCACCACACCCAGCTAACTTTTTTTTTGAGATGGAGTCTCGCTCTGTCGCCCAGGCTGGAGTGCAGTGGCCCGATGTCGGCTCACTGCAAGCTCCGCCTCCCGGGTTCACGCCATTCTCCTGCCTCCGTCTCCTGAGTAGCTGGGACTACAGGCGCCCACCACCACGCCCGGCTAATTTTTTGTATTTTTAATAGAGACTGGGTTTCACAGTGTTTGCTAGGATGGTCTTGATCTCCTGACCTTGTGATCCGCCCGCCTCAGGCTCCCAAAGTGCTGGGATTACAGGCGTGAGCCACCGCGCCCAGCCCAGCTAACTTATAAATGTTTTGTAGAGATGGAGTCTTGTTATGTTGCCCATGCTGGTCTTGAACGCCTGGCTTCAAACAATCCTCCCACCTCGGCCCTTTAAAGTTTTGGGATTACAGGTATGAGCCCCTGCACCCAATTATATGCTTTCATGTATACACACCAACAGAGGTTTAAAGGGGGGGCTCCACCTTTCCAGCCAGAAGTTCTTCCCAGTTAACGTGTCTAAAGAATGGATGAGCCTAGGGGAAAAAAAAGCAGAAAGAAAAGTTGAGGGGAATAGACTTTGCTGGATTGAGAAATTAATCACCTTTTTGAAGTTACAAGTCACAAAATAAGCTAAACTTATAAGCAACTACATATAACCCTGAGAAATACATAAAACTAGCACTATCTTCCCCACAAAACACCAAACATGCCAATCCCTACTTGAGCTTCTCCAGCGTCCCCAGGCCCAGCTCCCAGACGAGGAGCAGCTTGAAAGAGGAAAAAAAAGCCTGGATAAAGAACCTTAGTCAAACTGATTTTTTTCCTTTTTAGACTTTGCTTGTCTACTTTGCCTTGAGAAAATATAGTTTATTGGCCGGGCACAGTGGCTCATGCCTGTAATCCCAGCACTTTAGGAGGCCTAGGCAGGTGGTTCAACTGAGGCTGGGAGTTTGAGACCAGCCTGGCCAACATGGTGAAACCCCTTCTCTACTAAAAATACAAAAATTAGCCTGGCATGGTGGTGCACACCTGTAATCCCAGTTACTAGGGAGACTGAGGCAGGACAATCACTGGAACCTGGGAGGCGGAGGTTGCAGTGAGCCAAGATCATGCCATTGCACTCCAGCCTGGATGACAGGGCAAGACTCCATCTCAGAAAGAAAAGAGTTTACTAATTACTACTGAATAATTGTTTAAGGGTCTGTAATCCCAGCACTTTGGGAGGCCAAGGCAGGTAGATCAACTGCGGTCAGGAATTCCAGACCAGCCTGACCAACATGGTGGAACCCCGTCTCTATTAAAAATACAAAAATTAGCCAGGCGTGCTGGCGGTCGCCTGTAATCCTGGCTACTGGAGAGGCTGAGGCAGGAGAATCGCTTGAACCCGGGGGCTGAGGTTGCAGTGAGCCAAGATTGCACCACTGCACTCCAGCCTGGGTGACAGAGCGAGACTCTGTCTCAAAAAAAAAATAAAAAAGAATTACAAAAAACAATATGAAAAGAAAGTCGTTAGACAAATCTGTACTTCGCCTTCAAAAACTGAAGACTTTTTTTGTTCAATATATATTATTCAAAATATACATTAAATTCTATCTAGTTAAATCCTAGTCATTGAATCTTATAGTGTTGGTGACCATTTAAGAACTTTACCTTTTTAAGCAGATCTCTGGCTTCTTGTGTGAGGTAGGGAGGCAAACTGAGTTTACATTTGAGGATGTTGTCAGTTGTTTTCCTTCTATTCTCCCCAGTGAATGGGGGCTAAGAGTAGAAGACAAGTGAAAAATATTAGCAGGGAGTGAAAAATATTAGCATATAAGAAACAAATTTTAAATAACAATATTATCCATTTCCTGAATTAGTTATGCATGGAGATCACAAATGTATGCTGTGAAATGGGCTAACTGCTAAAGACCTTTATTTTGTTTTAGAGACAGGGTCTCACTATGTTGTCAAGGCTAGATTCTATTAATAATCCTTGGCTCAAATGATCCTCCCACCTCAGCCTCCTGAGTAGCTTGGGCTACAGGCATGCACCACTGTGCCCGGCAGGCGCGCAGTTTTAAGCAACAGGACAGAGGAAGTAGCAGTGTCCTGGAAGGAAGCCTGTGTTTCCACCATTAACTTGCTGTGTGATAATAAGTGAGCTATGTGATTTTATGCTTCAGTTTCTCCATTTATAAAATAAGGACATTATCTGTTCAACATCTATTTCACAGGCCTGCCATGACATAGATCATTTAAATGAAAATGTTTCTGAAAGTATGGGATCCCATATAATCATACAGCATTATTAGTGTTAAACTGCTAATAACAAATCTCTGGGCTTTGCAAACTCCACTGGTAACATTTTCAGAAAGCACAGGACAGGTCTCTTGCTACAGTGACTCAGCACAGACCATAATATGTGCAGCTTTTAACTGTGCACCTACGGCTCCAGTCAGCATGTCATACATTAATACAATAACTCCACCAATCCACAGCACGATTGTGGCCGCTTCTCATCAAGATTTCAGGGGCCCTACAGTGAGAAAAATAATATGCTTAAAACTTCACCCATTTGCATATCATCTGAATTAGAATTTTAAAACCAATACACAGTCAATGAGGGTACAGAAAACAGATACTATTCCTTAAAAGAGGTAAAATTAGCTGTTACCCCCAAACCAATTATGCTTAACATGCAGCTCACATGTCTTCTATTGTTCCACAAAATGTATGTGTGACTGTTCCATCATGAACAGATTCTTTGCATAGTCCGAAGTCTGTTTGTTTCACATGACCTACAATGAAAGATTACAGCATGATTATTCTCAGAATTCCAAGTTCGTGCAGTGTTTGGACATGTCATATAACACCTTAATCTATCCTTCCATTTAACTTTTCTTGCCTCAAACTTTTCTCGCAGATGTCAAGAACAAGGTACCATCCATAAAATGGGACACTGACTGTTTAAGGTTAGGGCGAAGTCACATTTTGCCAGTGATATAATCTATTTAGTAAAGAGAAAATAAAGATAGAGAAAAAAGTGAA
This sequence comes from Macaca nemestrina, assembly GCF_043159975.1. NCBI lineage: Eukaryota > Metazoa > Chordata > Mammalia > Primates > Cercopithecidae > Macaca > Macaca nemestrina. Next base: position 38,301,959 of record NC_092141.1, read on the forward strand.
ATAACCTGTCTAAGGCTCTAGCTTTAAGTATACACAGAATCCTCTACCATCCTGAAAAAGAAAAATCCTGGAAAAACTGTTTTATGAAGTCTAGTTTAAGTACACAGACGCTAATAAACATATTCTGTACCTTTTTTTATTTTTTTTTGAGACGGAGTCTCGCTCTGTCGCCCAGGCTGGAGTGCAGTGGCCGGATCTCAGCTCACTGCAAGCTCCGCCTCCCGGGTTCACGCCATTCTCCTGCCTCAGCCTCCCGAGCAGCTGGGACTACAGGCGCCCGCCACCACACCCGGCTAGTTTTTTTTTTTTGTATTTTTTAGTAGAGATGGGGTTTCACCGGGTTAGCCAGGATGGTCTCGATCTCCTGACCTCGTGATCCGCCCGTCTCGGCCTCCCAAAGTGCTGGGATTACAGGCGTAAGGCACCACGCTCGGCCCAAATATCTAGCTTTTATCACAGTGAACTGTGAAGAGTTCTGAAAATAGTCTCAGAAAGTCACTATAACAAGGTAACTCATTCTGCCCAATGCTACCAATTAGAGGAAAGAAATAAAATTGCCAGACAGTATGAATCAATCATCGCTGATCCAGAAAGTAAAAAACTTACCACCTTATACAAAGATCATTTCAGTTCAAGTTTAGCTTTCTTTATTGGACTGTCATAACGAGTGGTTCAACAACCTCAGGGACTCTAGCATTTGAGGTTCATTTCACAGAAAAGGCATAATGACCTATTGATTCAAATGTAAATAAATATTACACTCTGATACAGAAAAAGTATGGCCTTTATTTTCACAGAACCGTCTGATACACTCAACCTTATAAATCAAAGAAGTTAACTATTCTGTCGCTCCCCTTTTCTATCCTGTGACTTAGAATTCAGATCAGAATCCAGGTTTTGGGGAGTGAGAAAGGTGTTGATGAGAGGAAGGAAGAGACACTGATTCCTATGATATATTCAGTTAAGTATATAATTTCGCCTTAAAAAAAAAGGTGGGTGGAGGAGTATAATCTGGAATGTTTCTATGAGCCTCAATTGTTCATACCTCATTTTCTAAGAGTTTGAAGCAATTAACTACCTCATGGATTATTCTGCAGACATCTAAGGATTAGCAGCTGCTACCACCTTCTAGATACCCTGGGTCAGCTGGTTGCTCCTCTAGGGTGTGAATTTCCAAGTCTACCCACGGCCCAGATTAGCGTAAATTGAGCTGTCTGTAGCAGCATGCGGTTGCAGTCAAGGCTCACTGTGCTGGATCTGTAGTTGTAGAGATTATCAGTCTCTCTGATGTTTATGTTTGTTGTTGCAAACAAACAGCAAGAATACACTGATTCTGGCGGGGGAGGGGGGTGAAGGTGAGTTATGCCTGTAATCCCAGCAATTTGGGAAGCTAAGGTGGGCAGACCAATGTCACTTCAAGGGTCCTGCGAAAATTGCATAACCTGAATCTAGTACTAGGGAAACATCAGCTACACCCAAAGCATTCTACAAACAAACTGGCCTGTACCAATCAAAAATGTCAAGATCATGAAAGTTAAAGAAAGACTGAGGAAATGTTCCAGATTAAAGGAAACTAAGGAGAGTTATAATTGCGTCAATGTTAATTTCCTATTTCTGATCATTTTAGTATAGTTATGTAAGAGACTGTCCTTGATTTTAGAAAATATACACTGAATAGGCTAGGCACAGTGGCTCATGCCTGTAATCCCAGCACTTTGGGAGGCCGAGGTGGGCTGATCGCCTAAGGTCAGGAGTTTGAGACCAACCTGGCCAATGTGGTGAAACTCTATCTCTACTAAAAATACAAAACTTAGCTGGGTATGGTGGTGAGTGTCTGTAATCCCAGCTACTCGGGAGGCAGAGGTTGTAGTGAGCCCGAGATTGTGCCACTGCACTCCATTCTGGGCGACAGAGTGAGACTCCATCTCAAAAAAAAAAAAAAAGGAAAGAAAGAAAACATATACTGAAATTTTAGGGGTAAAGGGAAATCACGTCTGTAACACTCTCTTAAACAGTTCAAAAAAATTGGCCAGGCGTGGTGGCTCATGCCTGTAATCCCAGCACTTTGGGAGGCCGAGGCAGGCAGATCATGAGGTCAGGAGATCGAGACCATCCTGGCTAACACGGTGAAACCCCGTCTCTACTAAAAATACAAAAAAATTAGCTGGGCATGTGGGTGTGCTCCTGTAGTCCCAGCTACTTGGGAGGCTGAGGCAGGAGAATGGCGTGTACCTGGGAGGCGGAGATTGCAGTGAGCCAAGATTGGGCCACCTACTCCAGTCTGGGCGACAGTACCAAAAAAAAAAAAAAAAAAATTATGTATGCATGCGTATATATATGTATACACATATACATAGAAGGATAAAACAAAATAAATGTGGTGAAATGGCAACATTTGGGGAATCCAGGTGAGAAATATATAGCAATTTACTTTATTTTATTTTTTGTGTGTGTGACTGAGTCTCACTCTGTTGCCCAGGTTGGAGTCTAGTGGCTCCATCTTGGCTCACCACAACCTCCACCTCCCAGGTTCAAGCAGTTCTCCTGCCTCAGCCTCCCAAGTAGCTGGGATTACAGGAGCACACCACCATGCTCGGCTACTTTTTCTATTTTTAATAGAGACGGAGTTTCACTATGTTGGCCAGACTGGTCTCAAACTCCTGACCTCATGATCCACCCGCCTTGGCCTCCCGAAGTGCTGGGATTATAGGCATGAGCCACTGAGCCTGGCATAGGAGTTCTTTATACTACTCTTGAAACTTTTAAAGTATGAAATTATGTCAAAATAAAGTTTTTCGGGGCGGGCACAGTGGCTCACACCTGTAATACCAGCACTTTGGAAGGCCGAGGCGGGCAGATCACCTGAGGTCAGGAGTTCTCGACCAGCCTGGCCAACATGATGAAAGCCCAGCTCTACTAAAAATACAAAACAATACCCCGGTGTGGTGGCGCATACCTGTAGTCCCAGCTAAATGGGAAGCTAAGGCAGGAGAATCGCTTGAACCTGGGAGGCAGAGGTTGTGGTGAGCCGAGATTATGCCTCTGCACTCCAGCCTGGGCGAGAAGAGCGAAACTCCATCTTCAAAAAAAAAAAAGTTTTTCTAACGTCAATAGTCATAAAAAAGTGGCTACATTCTGCACCTTTCTGTTCCATGTTACATGTTACTGCAAAATCTTTCTCAGAGAACTGAACTGTGTTTGGTAGAAATAGATACTTGTGGCCGGGCACAGTGGCTCACACCTGTAATCCCAGCACTTTGGGAGACCGAGTCAGGTGGATCATTTGAGGTCAGGAGTTCGAGACCAGCCAGACTAACATGGCAAAACCCCATCTTTACTAAAAATACAAAAATTAGCCAGGTGTGGTGGCGCATGCTTGTAATCCCAGCTACTTGGGAGGCTGAGGCAGGAGAATTGCTTGAACCTGGGAGGCAGAGGTTGCAGTGAGCCAAAACTCCATCTCAAAAAAAAAAAAAAAAGAAAGAAAGAAATAGATACCTGTGATCTAGAAATGATACGGAAGCAACAAGTTCCTACGAGGTGGTAGGCCCTGGGAAATGTGGATGATCTCCATTGTAAGCTATATACCCCATCACTAAGGTTACATTAAACTAAAAAGCGTTGTTTAAAGATCCAATTCCAAAAATAGTCAGTATGTTAAACCATCCTCCCAATGATTTAAATTACAGTATCTTACCCCAGTACAATTTGATGGCTCTGCATCACTTAGGTATTTGTCTTTCTGTTAAGTGAATGATTATAAAGGAATTAAAATAAAATTTTACAGATGAGGGAAAAAAAATCTTTAGTTTCCTCCATATTTGTCTGCCAATAGAAACATATGGTCACATCTGAATTTTGTCCTTCAGTGTACTCATTCATTTTAAGCACTATTTGCTCATAATGGGAAAAAGTATTTTTCCATTGAAAAATAACTTTTTGACCCAGTTTCTGGAGCAAATGCAAATAATTACACCAAACTCTGTGTACTGACCACTGAGATACTCAAGGATGAGATAGAGTTTTCCACCAGTCTGAAAGGCATATATTAAATCCACTTTACTTCCTCCAGAATATTCCGTTCTGTTTTTGTGAGAGCTCTGTCTTTGGCATTTCTTACTATCATTGCCTAAAGGAAAAGAGATAATCCATAAGAATAAAATAGTGAATACTTTCATTGTATAGTAACTGGAAAATCTATTTTGTGTTTTTCTTGCCAATATTGAACTATTAACATAGTTCCCACTAGAAAGTGAGATGGGGTAATGGAAAATGTTCATTTTATATATGCCTCTGAGCAGTTTGGATTTTTTGCAGTGAACATGTAAATGAATACCTAAAGAGACTTTTAAAAAAGAAATCTGTAATCAGATCAAGTTTATTCATATATTCACAAACTATTGAGTCTGCTATGCTCCAGGCTGTGCCAAGAAAGCAGAATAGAAGGAACACCCTGTCCACAGGAGCCCAAAAGTCCATAGGAGCCCAAAGCCTCAGGGAAAAAAAGACAAGTCAATGTAGGTAAGCGCAGGATGGTGAGGGTAAACAGGGGAACTACTTCTAACCTAGCAAAAAGTCTTGCTTGAAACTTATTAAAATGAAATATGGCCTGGATGCGGTGGCTCATGTCTGTAATCCCAGCACTTAGGTGGGCAGAGGCAGGAGGATCGCTTGAGCCCAGGAGTTCAAGATCTGCCTGGTAACAAGCGTGACTCCATTGTCCACACAAATGGTAAAAAAAAAAAAAAAAAAAAAAAAAAAAAAAAGAACGAAAGAAAGAAAAAAAGAAACAAAGAAAGAAAGAAATGTAGAAGGTAAAAAAAGAGGCATTCCGGTGCAAAAGAGGCTTGATAGAACAGGATATGTCTGGGGAATCTGCAAGTAGTTCAGTATGGTTGGAAGTAGTTAGAGAGGAGGCTAGAGAAGTAGGTAGAGGCCAGGAAATGGAAGGTCTGGAAGAAGGAAGGTCTGGGTGAAATGAACAAACCTTTGGCTTTACAAAAGACACATCTAGCAGCAGTAGGGAGTATTAGGAAAGAAATGAGACTAGTTAGGAGACTAGTATAATAAACCAACTAAGAAGATCTATAAGAAAATGAAGGTAGAAAAAAAATGAAAGGCTAAGAATGCATAATTTGCATTTGCTGAGAAACTACATATGAGAGGAAATGGTGATCCCTTTATTTCTGCATAAGTAATAGGATAGATAATGGTGCCACTTAATATCAGCAAATGAAAGTGAAAAAGTTTTGGGAGAACGATGCTCTGTTTTAGACATGCCAGGTGTCAGTTCCAGGAAGTTCCCCCAATCGTACATCTCCATAAGTAACATGGAAAGCAAATACACAGGTTATTGGTTGCAATATTATCTGTGAAAGTGAAACACTGGAAACAGCCTAAATACTCAGACACAGGATATTGGCTGAAAACCTATGGAATCTACACAACATGTAACAAAGCTATAAAAATAAGAAAAATCTCTATAAAAACAAGATGCAAAAGAATATTTAAAAGTACAACAGCATGGATACTACACTATCTTTTGTACAAGAAAGGGGAAAAGAAAATATATAATACATATATAAAATATGTATCTGCTTATACCTGCAAAAACGAAGACAACTAAGATAAACTAAAAGCTAATGATAATGGAAGGGAAGGAGAAGAAATAAGACTTTTGACTATGACTTCTGAGTAAAATGTTTTATCATCCACTTTTTTCTTTCCTAAATCAAATATTACTGCAATTATAAAATGTAGATTTTTCTTTTTGAACCGTATTAATGTTTAATATATTCCAACAATAAAATAAAATCAACAAGGATGAAGGGTGAGAAGTACAACTAAATACAGTAGGAATACATCAGTTTAATTGACTATTACACCAATAGCTTTACCACAGAAAGAGAAAGAGAAAAAATACATAAGAGAAAAAGATATATATATATATATTTTTAGATGAAGTCTCACGCTGTCAACCAGGCTAGAGTGCAGTGGCATGGTCTTGGCTCACTGCAACCTCCGCCTCCCAGGTTCAAGTGATTCTCCTGCCTCAGCCTCCCAAGTAGCTGGGACTACAGGTGCTCGCCACCGCACCTGGCTAATTTTTGTATATTTAGTAGAGATAGGGTTTCACCATGTTGGCCAGGCTGGTTTCGAACTCTTGACCTCATGATCCACCCGCCTTGGCCTCCCAAAGTGCTGGGATTACAGGTGTGAGCCACTGTGCTTGGTGAGAAAAAGATGCTTAAGTAATTTTAGACTGCACGCCCTTAGTGGCCTATGTGTAAGCACACAAGAAATTGCAAAGAAATATTAAATCAAACTTAGTAGGTTTGTAGCTGGAAATACTATTGGTATTAAAATTTTCATTATGCATATACTGTACAACTGAACAAATGAGGGCATTCATTTATGTTGTTACCAGAGTTCTCACTGTAGAAAAAAAGGAGATCCAAATATGAACTGAAAGAAGAATGTGGCCAGCGCAGTGGCTCACGCCTGTAATCCCAGCACTTTGGGAGGCCGAGGCGGGTGGATCACAAGGTGAAGAGTTCAAGACCAGCCTGGCCAAGATGATGAAACCCCATGTCTACTAAAAATACAAAAATTAGCTGGGCATGGTGGCAGGCACCTGTAATCCCAGCTCCTCAGAAGGCGGAGGCAGAGACTTGCTTGAACCTGGGAGGTGGAGGCTGCAGTGATCCGAGATCACACCACTGCACTCCAGCTTGGGGGACAGATGAAGACTCCATCTCAAAAATTAAAAAATAAAATAAATAAATAAATAAATAAATAAATAAATAAATAAAGAAGACGAATGCTATGGAATTGGGCTAGAATTAGGGCTAATAATACGAAGCACTATGGGAAGCCAAGGCAGGCGGATCACCATGTTGGCCAGGAGTTTGAGACCAGCCTGCCCAACATGGTGAAACCTCATCTCTACTAAAAGTACAAGAATCGGCCGGGCGCAGTGGCTCAAGCCTGTAATCCCAGCACTTTGGGAGGCCGAGACGGGCGGATCACGAGGTCAGGAGATCGAGACCATCCTGGCTAACATGGTGAAACCCCGTCTCTACTAAAAATACAAAAAACTAGCCGGGCGAGGTGGCGGGCGCCTGTAGTCCCAGCTACTCGGGAGGCTGAGGCAGGAGAATGGCGTGAACCCGGGAGGCGGAGCTTGCAGTGAGCTGAGATCAGGCCACTGTACTCCAGTCTGGGTGACAGAGCGAGACTCCGTCTCAAAAAAAAAAAAAAAAAAAAGTACAAGAATCAGCCAGGTTTGGTGGTACACACCTGTCCTCCCAGTTTCTCCAGAGGCTGAGGCATGAGAATCACTGAAACCCAGGAGGCCTAAGTTGCAGTGAACTGAGGCAGCCTGGTGAGTGAACCTCCAACTAAAAAAAAAAAAAAACTAAAAAGGGAGTATAAGGCCAGGTGCAGTGGCTCATGCCTGTAATCTCAGCACTTTGGGAGGCCGAGGTGGCTGGATCATCGGGTCAAGAGATCGAGACCATTCTAGCCAACATGGTGAAACTTCATCTCTACTAAAAATACACATGCCTACGTGGCACATGCCTGTAGTCCCAGCTATTCTGGAGGCTGAGACAGGAGGATTGCTTGAACCCGGGAGGCAGAAGTTGCAGTGAGCTGAGATCACACCACTGCACTCCAGCCTGGCGACAAACAAGACTTCATCTCAAAAAAAAAAAAAAAAAAAAAGAGTAAAAAATCTTTACAGAAGAATGACAACATAGAAAAAATACAGAAAAAATAGAAAAGTCTCCATTTTATAATCACTATAGTAATATTTGATTTGGGCAAGAAGCAATCCAGATGAAACCATTAAGTAAAGATTATTATGGAACAGAATATTCACAATGTTTCTATCATTCCATAGATCACTTGTTCATTACAAAAGGAAAAAGAGGCCGGGAATGGAGGCTCACGTCTGTAATCCCAACACTTTGGGAGGCCAAGGAGGGCAGATCACCTGAGGTCAGGAGTTTGAGGCCAGCCTGGCCAACATGGTGAAACCCCATCTCTACTACAATTACAAAAATTAGGCAGGCATGGTAGCAGGCACCTGTAATTCCAGCTACTTGGGGTGCTGAGGCTTGCTTGAACCCAGGAGATGGAGGTTGCAGTGAGCCAAGATTGCGCCACTGCACTCCAGCCTGGGTGACAGACTGAGACTCCTTCTCAAAAAAAAAAAAAATTCCCTTACTGTTAAGACATATATAGAAGAAATTAGGGGTGAAGTGCTGTGAAATCTGCACTTAACTCTCAAATTGTACAGGAAGAAAATTTATTAAAGTTAAAAAACGTGAATATTCATAGATACACATATATGTGGGAACAGGTAGAAAGGGAGGGACACACAGACAAAGAAAATATGGCAAAATGGTAACAACTGGTGATCACTAACTACTGCAACTATTTGAAAAGTTTAAAAAATGTCAAAGGTATATTACTTTTGAACTACTCAGGAGGTTTAAGTTTTTGAGTTTTTGAAATAAGCAATCCATCGTGAGGAAGTCTGAGAAGCCACAGACTGAGATAAGATGAAAAATAAGTAAAGTAGAATCACAGTAATAAAAGGAACAGAGTTTCAAAATGCTGTGGTCAGTAGCTTCAATGCAAAAGAAAGTTAAATTAAGGACGAACTCCATAAAGATAACTGGATTCAGCAACTGGGAAGTCAGGGATGACCTAGGGTACGGAAGCCTCGCTCAAACAGCGGAGTTGGGCCACGTGCCGTGGCCCACATGTATAATCCAGCACTTCGGGAGACCGAGGTAGGTGGATCTCTTGAGGCCAGGAATTCAAGACCAGCCGAGCCAACATGGTGAAACTCCATCTCTATTAAAAATACAAAAATTAACCAGATACGGTGGCACGCCCCTGTAATCCCAGCTACTCAGGGGGCTGAGGCATGAGAACTGCTTGAACCTGGAAGGCAGAGACTGCAGTGAGCTGAGATAGGGCCACTGCACTCCAGCCTGGGTGATAGGGCAAGACTCTGTCTAAAAAAACAAAAAATAGGCTGGGTGTGGTGACTCATGCCTGTAATCCCAGCACTCTGGGAGGCCATCAGTGCCCTGGCACCTGGGCCTGTGATGAGAGTGCAGCCTGAGCGATCTACAAACTGCCTTCAGGGTCTCTCTTCCGTTGTCCTGGTGAAGAGCACAGCCCTGATCCATGCAGGCCTCCTGACCCACACCCTCGTGTTCTCTCCCAAACACACTTTCTTATCTGTTCAATATGGACAGGCTGAGAAGGCTAGAACCTTCCCAAGTTTTTAAGTTCTGCTTCCCTTTTGATTATAAATTCCGTCTCTAAATCATTCTTCTTTTCTTTCATTTTCCTAGAAACATTCAAGAGAATGAAGCTGCTCCTTCAATACTTTGCTTAGATATTTCTTATGCTAAATTTCAGGTTCATCACTCACAAGCTCTGCCTTCCAGAAAACACTAGGAGCACAATGCAGCCAAGTTCTTTGTCACTTTAAGACAAGTGTCACCTTTCCTCCAGTTTCCAATAACATGTTCTTCATTGTCATCTGAGACTTCATCTGGATGATTTTTCCCGTCCATGTTTTTATTTTTTTAAGAGACTGGGTGTCCCTATGTTGGCCAGGTTGGTCTTGAAGTCTCATCCTCAAGCAATCCTGCCATTTCAGCCTCCCAAACTGCTAAGATTCCAGGCATGAGACACCATGCACGAACCCCTCCACATGCTACCAACATTCTGTCCAGCTGTCCTCTTCTGAGCCCTCACCAGAGTCACCCTTAACCAAGAGTCACAGGGAGAAGATGGCCACCCACACGCCAAGAGACAGGCCTGGAACACAGCCTTCCTGCACCGCCTCAGAGGGACCCATCCTGCTTGATCTCGGACTCATGGCCTCCAGGACTGCGAGACAGTAAGATTCTGTTGCTGAGGGTGCCCAGTCTGTGGTCCTGTAAAACAGCCCTAGGAAACTAACACAGCCTGTTAGCCCACAGATGGTGGAGAGATGGAACGTGCAATGGAGCTCCAGGCTTACTGTCTACAGCTCCCAAAGTGCACTATGGGACCCTCGGGTGGGTGTAGGTATGCAAGACAATTTTCGGTGGTGCAGGATGAATAATCCCAATTGACATAAAAATGTGTGTATCTTGCTGGGTAAATCAGAGGTCCTGACCTATTAGGAACCAGGCTACACAGCAGGAGGTGAGCAGTCAGCCAGTGAGCAAAGCTTCATCTGTAGAAACAGCTGCTTCCCATCCCTCGCATTACCCCATGAGCTCTGCCTCATGTGAGATGAGTGGATTAGATTCTCATCGGAACATGAACCCTACTGTGAACTGCTCATGCCAGGGATCTAGACTGCGTGTTCCTTATGAGAACCTAATGCCTGATGATCTGTGACCATCTCCCATCACCCCCAGATGGGACCATGTAGTTAAAGGAAAACAAGCTCAGGGCTCCCACTGATTCTATATTATGGTGAGTCATGTAATTATTTCATTATATATTACAGTGAAATAATAATAGAAATAAGGCACACAATAAATGTAATGGGTTTGAATCACCTCCGCATTATCCCTTCCCCTTCTCCCAGGTCCGTGGAAGAGTTGTCTTCAAGATAACTGGTCTCTGGTGCCAAAAAGTTTCGGGACAAATGATTTAAATGTTTGTAAGAATAGTTAAGCAACTTAAGCTTTAGATGCTCAAAAAATACAGGTTTAAATACTAATAAAAATGGGTGCAAATGAAACCACTCTTTCTGTGGTCCAGGGAATCTTAACCATTCTATCAGAAAGACTTGCTGCTTGGAGCTGCAGCTGTCCTCCCACATCCTGTCCACTGTAAAGCCCTGCAACACACACACACGTGCCCCCCCCCACACCTGCACACAGATGCACATACATAAATACATTCAAATGTACATACCTGCACACACACACGCACACACAGGCACACACACACACGCACACACACAGATGCACAGACATAAGTATATTCACATGTACATACCTGCACACACACACACGAACATACATACATACACATGCATATACCTGCATACATATGCGTGTGCACACACACACACACAGACACACACACAGACACACACACACACAGACACACACACATGCTGTGCTTCATGCCCTCACTAGGGTGGCCAGGGAGGGAATGCGTGTTTTTAGGAGGAATGAAGACAACTCAGGCCCCTCATTCTCCTGGTGTTTGCACAAGTGCCTTCTCTGCAGACCATCCTTCAGTGTCTTTCTTGGTTCTCCCTGTTACTGAAAGACAGAAGCAGAGGCCCGGCACATACTTGGCTGCTTAGGGCTCAAGCCAAGTTCACAAGCTTCCTGGGGAGCCTCGTGAGATGAAGGCACTGCACAGCCTCCCTAAAAGAGGTGTCGGCTTTTCCTGGATCCTTGAGCCCAGGAAGGCGATAGGTGAGACATCACAGTTCATCAGAAGACACAAGCAAACTCCAGTGAGAAAGGGCAAGGGTCAAAGATTTGACTCTCCTGGAGAAGCGGTTCTCGGGCTATAAGCAGCAGGCGGAAGACGTCATTGCATGCGCAGTGAGGTGACGGCGAGCTCCAGTTTTCACTGGGAACTGAGATCAACAGTGACCTGACCCCCTACTCATGCTCGTCTCTCCCTGTCTCTCTCTTTGCCTTTTGTGTCTCTCTCCCTATCTCTCTTGTTCCTTTTCCTCTCAACCTCCTCTGTCTCTCTCCCTATCTCTCTTCCTCTCTCTCTCTCACTCCCTTCTCCCCATCTCTCTTTCTCTCTCCTTCTTTTGCACTTCTCTCTCCCTCCTCATCTCTCTGCCTGCCACTGTTCAGGCTCCTGGGGCCCCACGTGGATGGGCGGACACAGGACTCCTAGGCTACCCGTCACAGCGCAAGCACAGGGCTGCAGGCCCTTGGTCCCCCACCTCCCAGCATCCTCAAAATGAGGGGTGTGGGGTGTGCCCGTGCTCTCCTGGGTGGGCGCCCCACACTCCAGGAAGCAGAAACTGCAAGTCACAGCTGGCTTGAGTGGTGCACCCATGGGGCTGCCAGCTTCCATCGTGCCATCTGCTGAGGCCAAAGCAGAGGACACCAGCCCAGGCCGGTCTCTGCAGCAGGGTGGGGGTAGGGGTGGGCTTGGGGTTGGGGGTAGGGATGGAGCCGCCAATGCAAACTGGCCCCTGGCTGGTTTCCTACCCTTCACCCTGCCATGCAAGGCCTGTCCCACCCCTACCCCTGTCTCCCACCACCTCCACCCCTAGGCTGCCCCAGACCCAGGCTCCAGAGGTCTCCCAGGATCCAGGAACTAAGGGCAACCACTGGGTTCCACAGCCTCTAGTCCATGAGTCAGCCACCCCTCTGTGTGCTGACAAACCTTGGCTCTCATGCCCCACCCCAAGCCAGGACACACCTCCATCCTCCACCAGCATTATTCCCGCCTCCTGATTTTAGTCCTGACAGCCCTGCTTCCTAGTAACCTTGCCCCCTCCCAGCCTGGTCCAGGCAAGCCCAAAGGCCAGCACCCTCGCCCCACCCTTCCTGGGGGCCACTCTACTATCTGCTTGTCCAGATGTCTTCACCTGGCTTTACCAAGCGACAACAAATAACAGGGATGAGCCTCTGGCCTCTGCCAGGAAGATTTGCCAAAGTACTCTCTATTTAGAAGCAGGAAGAGTGATGGGGCCTAAGAAAGACCCCAGGATGGTCACCCAAGCAGCAAGAAGGGCAAGGAGCCCAGTTTCCTGCCCTTACCCTGGGAGGACGTGGCCAGGGCACCACAAGGTCCTGGAGAGTGGTGGGTAGGAGAGCAGATCCAACCTCTTCTTGAGGAAGCAGCCACCACCCCAGGAAGCAGCAGATGGGGGTGCACAGGCAGAGCCCCCGGTGCTGCAGGGCAGGGCCAGCAGATCTGTACTCAGCCTCAGCCCTGGGGAGCTGCAAGACAGGCTGAGACCCTGATAGGTTTGGATCTGTGTCCCAAATCCATCGCTCCTGTGTCAAGGGAGGAACCTGGTGGGAGGGGATTGGATCTGGGGACAGTTTCCCCCCGTGCTCCTCCCCTGAGAGTGAGGGAGTTCTCAGGAGAGCTGATGGTTTCAAAGTGTGGAACTTCCTCGTTCTCCACTCACTCCTTCCTGCCGCCTTGTGAAGAAGGTGCCTGTTTCCCCTTCGCCTTCCGCCATTGATTGTAAGTTCCCTGAACTGCGAGTCAATTAAAACTCTTTGCTTTGTAAACTACTCAGTCTCGAGTATTTCTTTACAGCAGTGTGAAAACAAACTAATACCCCTTCCCTGAGGTGCCTTCTCCTTAGGCATCCAGCTGCCCCATGCTCCTGTTCTACCCCCTGGTCTTTCTTTTGCCCTCATGAGGCCCAGGTGATCCACATGGCCAGCCCCAGCCCCATCCTACTGCACACTGGTGTGGCTGCTGGAGAGGCCGCGCTCCTTTCCTCACCCCGAGGGGGCCTGATATGCTCTTTGGATCCAGGAGGAAACTGACCCCCTATTTTCACACTGGTGCAACTTCTTCCAAGACCTCAAAGCAGGATAACGTGAGTCAGTCTTTTTTAATGTTTTCACTTGCTAGGGCTGTCACTAGGACAGTCCTAGAGAGTGGTGCCAATGGATAAATGGATGAACGAATGGACAGTAGTCCAGGGACGATGTCCCTGTCTGTACTGAACTAGGTCCTTCCTCCAATAAGAAGCCTTCCTGAGTGAGTTTATACAGTCATCCTTTGGTATCCAGGGAGGATTAGTTCTAGGGTCCCGGGGATGCCAAAATCCATGGATGCTCAAATCTCTGATATAACATGGCCTAGTATTTACATATAAGCTATGCACATCCTCCCATAGACCTTAGACCATTACTAGATTATTTATGACACATAATGCAATGCAGATGCTACATAAATGGTTGTGATACTGTATTCTTTAGGGAATGATGACAAGAACAAAGTCTGCACATGTTCAGTAGAGACATAACCATGCAATTTATTTTCTGAGTATTTTCTATCTGCTGTTGCTGAATCCACAGATGCAGAGCTCCCAGATACGAGGGCCAAGTGTGCTTTGAGAGTAGGGTGGGAGAGTTTGTGAATGAGTACAGGGGAACAGGTGTCGATCAGGAGGGCCCTGCATTGGGACATCTGGACACCGTGTCTCAGGACTTGAGACTCCATTTGGAAGGCACAGCAGACTCAGCCCAGGTCATAGCCCTCCCCTTGAAGGTTCATTTTATCCCAAGCTCTTTCTGGAGCCTGGAATTTGGCACCCCCTCTAGGCCCTGGGTGGAAGGACTGATGAACCAGATTTGAGATAACATATCTAGAATAGAGTGAGGCCCTACTGTGTGCCCAGCACTTTCCCCACAGGATCCTCTAGCTAGAATATCCAAGGGTCATGGAGAGAAATACCCAGATAAAATATCAGAAATGAAAAAACAGATACCATTAGAGACACTAAAAAGACAATAAAAAGATAATAAATAAAAAGATAATAGTATAAGCATTTGTATTCTGAAATTCAACAGCAGCAGTCAATTTCCTCCACCCCTATGTGTGTCCCAGACCACCATGGGCGGGGAGGGCTGAGGTCAGGGAAAACCCATGGATGCTCTGATGCTGGTCCTGGGTCTCGGGATTGACAGTGATGAGGAATTTGGGGGCACACATGAGTGGGGAAGCCAGGCCTGGCCAGAGAAGCAACACATATGTGCACAGAACTGTTTACCCACATACACGTGTGCACGCACGTGTGCAAACACATTGCAGGCAGGCATGTAGCCGCCTCAGGCAGTGGAGGACCCTGACTCTGGGCCCTGCTGACCCGGGCAAGTCCCCATTGTGATGCGTGCCATGACCTCAGAATGTCACTGGTGCTTAGCACCAATCCGCTCTCAGGCCTGCCTCTGTGTTCTACGGCAGTTACCCACGCACAGTGGTATCAGCTACACACGCACAGTGGTATCTGTGAACACTTTTGTGGACTCAAAGGTTTTCTACCTGAGAGGCATAACGCAGGCCAGCTGATTCGTCAGAATCAGGTGAGTGTGTCCTGCTCTCTTCCCTCCAGGCTGGCGGAAACAGTGGCTATGCTGACTTGGGAACAATGGCTATGCTGTGGGTGGTGTTGGCCTCTGGGCAGCTACCGAGGAGGGTCATCCTTGAGCACTCACCGGTCGCCCGTTCTACACTGCCAGTGTAGACGCTTGGCTCTTTCGTCCTCATGGTGGCTTCATAGAGTGAGTGCCATTCCCTAGTGTACCCATTCGACATGTGAGATGTCTGGGGTCAGAGAGGCGGTAACCGGCCTGAGAATCCAGACAGGACCCTGGGTTTTGCTCTCAGCCTTGCTGTGCGCCGTGCTGAAATTCAGGCCTGAACCCTGTGACCTCCCTGCCCTAGATCCCAAGTCTTCCCAGTTTTCCCATCCCGACGGGGCAGAGCCTGGTCCTGGCAGAGTCACTGGGATGGATCCACTGTAGGTGTGGTGGATAGGAGGGTCCTCAGAACACCTCTGTGCTCTAAGCTGGGTCCTGATGGTGGCTGTGGGCCTCACTGAACACACATGGTCCCTTGTCCGGGGGAACCTTCTGTCCTTGGGCACTTGTGGAAAATGAAGGCCCCCTGGAGGGCTGGCTGGGGGGAGACCATCTTCCCTTCTGTTCAAAGGGGTCCAGGCACTGGGGTTCCCTCCAAGTATTTCTTGCTCTGTCTGGTCCTCTCGAGGCCTTGCCCTCCTTTTGCCCCGAGTGTTCCCAGGAGGAATTGTCCATCCAGGTGTTCTCCAGGACCAAGGACCCACGGTCCTTCCTCAGTGACCCAGGAAAATGAAGCCCCTTCTGTAGGGACAGCTCAGAATGGTGGAGTCCACAGTCTCTCCCCGAGTGAGGGTTTCCATTAGCACAATAGATCATTTTCATCCCCCAAACTGAACACCCTCCTGCTCAACTGGCATTATTCCTAAAGTGGCTTCTCTGTTCAGACTGAAGGGCCACGGGAGCCAAAGTGATGAGCGGAGAAGAACAGAGCAGTCAGGAGAGATCTTGATCCCTGTAGAAAACTGGGCATCTCTGTGGTCCCTGAGCATCCCAGGAGGCCGATTGTACAGAGACCTCTGGTCGCTGACCTCAGTCTCCCTCCACATCCCTGGAATAGCCCATCATGGGCCCTGCGCCCTTGGCAGGTGGACCCCATTCAACCTGCTGGGGCGGATGTGTCCCCATTTCATGGCATTTAGGGATGACGAGACTCTCTGTCCAGGTCCCACTGTCCTTAAGTCCTTGGGATGATGCCCACCCCTGCTTGGGGCTTGACACTCCAGAGACTCGTGCAGTTGTGAGACAATGGGTCTGGCCCCTTTTTACCTGGGGACGGTGGTGGAATGGAGGTTACCCAGCCAGCCAGCATCTGGGAGCCCGATGGGAGCGGTTCAGGTTTTCTCTGAGGCTCTCAAGTACAATGTAACTTTTAGATGATTTTTGGCTCACAGGATGGAAATCGCAGAGGATGCAGATAGTTTCTGGGCACAGGAGCGAGAGAACATCATTATGAACTATGAGAAGGTACAGGTCGGTCTGCTTCTTGGAGGGAGGCCTCTTCCAGTGCACCCTGGTCAAAGGGTCCTGGGCTCCCTAGGAGCACAGGGTGGGCACGGGTGGCCACTACCTCCAGGCCCGTGCACTCTTTACCTTGGACCCTTCACCAAGGCTCCCTCTGGGTTACAGGGACACCGAGGTGAGCTGCCAGAGGACATGGGGCCTGAGCCTGTTGGAATCTACAGCAGCATTGATCGCTTTGGGATTGTGCAGTGAGTCCTCTGTGCTCCCCTCACCCCTAAAGCACCTGTCTCAGCTCAGGGATGGGTTTGCTTTCAGAAAGGCCTTTCTGAGGCAGGACTGTCTCGCCGGGTCAGGCCAACCTCCTTTCCAGGGTCAGAACTCCTCCCTGACTCCCCTGCAGGTCCAGCCCGAGGTTGCTGTTAGGCCAGAGGTGCGGGGCCCATCTAGGGAGCGGGTGGGAATGGAGACTGGGCTAGGTCAGGCCCCTGGACTCTCAGCAGTTCTGTCCACAAGTCAGCACAAGAGGAGCGGGGCAGCCTGAGGGTCTGGCCCTCTCTACTTGGAGACAACCCCAGTGAGATCCATGTGTTGTGGCCACAGGGTGAGGGGACGCCTGGCTTAGCCTCAGGGCTGTTGTCCAGCGGGTCTCTGAGGGTCCACCTGCCCCTGTCTTCCCTCATTTCCCTAGAGCTGCAGCCCTCACTGCCCCCATCAGGAAGATGGAAAGGCATGGAGACAGTGGGGGCTGTGGCCCTAGAGGAACAGGGGAGAAGACGGGCAGGGCCCTGTTCTGGGCATCTCATATTAAGGTCAGGGAGGTGGCAGGGCTTGTGGCTAAAGACCCTGGGTCTGGTGCTGGGGAAGGGATCTGGGTCCAGGTAAGAGGAGCCCAGACAGGAGTCCATCCCTTAAGGATCATAGGATGCAGAGACAGAGGATCCCAGGGGAGGTAGGGTGGGAGGGAGCTGATGAGCGGTGCCACTTCTGAAACGCAGGGTGTGTGGGTCAGGTGCAGGGAGAGGCAGGTGGATGCTGGGAGGTCAGAACTTGCAAGGGCCTTGGGGCTGTCAAGTGGGATGGGCCCCTGGTACACCAGGAGTACACCGGGCAGGTCTCAGGGCAGGCTCCCTTGACCCTGGTGGGGTGATGTGGTCACTCCCTGAGGGACTCCTGTGAGGGCCCTGTCGCCCACCCTGGGCGGCCCCCATCCCGTCTCAGGCCTGACCTTTCTCAGCTCCAGCAGAAAGCACCACCTCCAGTCCAGGACAAGCAGCCCCATTATGCAGCCTGACCGCCCCCCACGCCAGGGGCCCCAGTAACCCCACCCAGGCTGGCCCCACACTCCTTCTTCTCCCAGGTCCTGCCCCTCCTGGGAGTCAGCCCCACAGGAAGGCCCTTGTCCTCCCTTCCCTGGGTCTTCTCGTGGGCTGAGCCCTGAGCTGGATACGGACAGAGCCTGTCCTTTCTGGGGGGTTGGCTCCCAGTCTAGGGCAGCTCCAGGCCCTGTGCAGGTCCTCAGTTCTGCCTGGGTTGTCTTACAGTGAGACAGAGCTGCCTCCTGCCACTGCTCCGGAGGAGAAGGTAAGAGCCTGATGCATGGGGGGGCTGGTCCAGGGGCGTGGGGACTGGGAGGGTGGTCGGTGAGGCAGAGGAGGCCGCTGGCCAGGGCAGTGGTGGGTGAGGGCAACACGCTATCACTGGGAGGGGCAGCAGTCCCTGCTGGATCTGACCCCAAGTTGCTGTAACTTGGGCAGTTTGATAAAATTCCAAAGTGAGAACCACAGTTGTGGCTTGGGGGTGGCTGCCGCCTGTATCAGGACCCCACCCAGAGGCTGGGACCTGACCTACGACTGGTGTGTCTGTGGCCTGAGGACCGCACGTCCCGGGGTCCCAAAGCCAGCCCACTGGTGCTCATTTGCTCAAAGGCTCTCAAACCTTAGGGTCTGCCATTCCCTGGTTCCCTCCAGCTGGGTCCACCAGGGCTCCAGAGCCCAAGATCCAGCATCCACAGGCGGCTCTGGGAAGCCTGGCAGCTCCCCTAACACCAACATTCCTCATTTGACAGCAAATGCGGCGGGAGATAACACGAAAGAGCAAGTGGATGGAAATGCTGCGACAATGGGAGACATACAAGAAGAGTAAAAAAGTAATGTGTGGAGGGAGAGGCCCCCGGAACCACTTTCTGCAGAGACAGGGGACAGGCACCCATGGCTGTGGCCTGGCACCGTCAGCCTCTCAGAGGGCGGGGGGCACACTGTCCTCACCCAGAGGACTGCAGGCCTGGTCGGTGGTTTGCCTGCCTATTCGTGCAAGCGTCACCTTGCTGGGAGGGAATCTGAATCTAGGGCTGGGACTACCCAGAGCTCAAGGCTAGAGATGTCCTGGTGACCCAAAGGAAGGAAAATGTTCAGATCAGAGTCCCGACTCTGAGTGTCCATCCACTTTTTCAATCCTGGGAAGGGAGACTGTGTCCCAGCTTAATGTCACCTCTAACGAGGAATCACAGCGTCAAAACCAACCATTTCCAGAATCCTCGGGCTCTGGTCCTCACTGGGGTCGCCCCGTGGCCTGTGACACCAGGTTGTTTTCTGCCCACAGCTGAGAGATCGAGTATATAAGGGCATTCCCATGAACATCCGGGGCCAAGTGTGGTCAGTCCTGCTGAACATACAGGAAGTCAAGTCGAAAAACCCCAGAACATACAAGGTACGCTCAGCCAGAGCACAACAAACAGGACAGGCCGTGTCAGGGGCCCAGGTCTCCAGCTGGAGGGAGCATCAAGCCCAGCCTGGGGGGTGGGTGGGGTGGTCAGATGCACATCCTGGGCACGGACGGTGACATAGTCACCACAGACAAACTCAGATCTCGTGACCCTCCCCGGCTTCAGTAACAAGCCAAAAAGCAGCTTTGTGGAGAAGGAAACCTTCCTGCTTTCCTTCCTTCCCGGAGTGCTGACTGTGGGCCGACTGCCATTTGGGGCAGGGAGTCTTCCATCTGTTCTGAGGCTGCTTCCTCCTTTTGGCCCTACCCTACAGGTCATGAAGGAGAAGGGCAAGAGGTCATCTGAACACATCCACCAGATCAACGTGGACATAAGCAAGACACTAAGGACTCACATCTTCTTCAGGGATCGATACGGAGCCAAGTAAGCCTATGGGAGCCACAGGATCACAGCAGACATGGAGTGAACGAAAGGGATGGGAGATTCCCCAGAGCAGAAGCCAGGGTCACCTAGGAGGGATGACAGAGCTGCCAAGAGCTCTCCTGGCCCAGGGAACAGCTGGCACCATGAAACAAGCGCCTCCCTGGTTCCAAGCCCTGGGCCAGACTGGAACACGTGGGGCCAGAACCCAGGAGGATCCTGAGGAGACAGAAGGCAGCAAACAAAATCATGCACAATGGTGAAAGGTGCTCTCCCGGACCCACGGGGACCCACGGTAGGACTCACGGGAGGGTGGCAGGACAGAGGGCCCTTGAGCCTCCTGAGGCAACAGTGACATCACCAAATGCTGGGGGAATTAGGGTCCTGGAAACTGTTATCCTTGTCTGCTGGGAACGTGACATGGCACAGCCACTTTGGCAGCCAGTTGGGCAGTGGCTCACAAAGCTCAATGGACTTCAACCACGTGTCCCCAAAGTGTCTCAGATATTGAACGCACTGATTTGAAAACTGACATCCACATAAGATGTTCACTGATTAATTCATTGTCACTCATACACGGAGACGTCGGGGATGGCCTTCAACACGGGAATGGGGAGAGCAAGACCGGTCCTCCCTCCAAACGGAAGACCCAGTGAGAAAAGGGATCGAGCCAGTGATGGCTGGATGAATGTGGGTGGATCCTAGATGCATTTTGCTGAGGGAAAGAAGCCAGCCCCAATAAGCTACCACGTAGGATTCCCCTTCCTGGGTCATTCTGGAAAAGACCAAATCATAGGGACTGAGAAGTAGTCTGGGTGGCCAAGGGTTGACAGACTGGGGAGAGGCTGGGTGCATAGGGGCCACCCTGGAGACTTGGAAGATGAAGGAGTCACTCCGGGAGGGGCTGGAGCGGTGGCCGGGAGACTCTGTCCATTGGTTTAGAACCGTGGAGGAACTGTACATCCAAAGACTGAACTGGTGTGTGTGCAAACTGAAAAAAAAATAAAATCATTCAGAGTGAAAAGGATCAGGCAAGCCACTGTACGACTGGGCTATCTGCATGTCACAGATGTGGATTTTACTGAAATATTTCTTCAAAGGCTCTGAGAAGCTCACTGCTTATCTGGTGAATCATCTGAACCTGAAATGGGATTCGTTGTTAGGCTTTGTGGACAAAGTGAAACCAACGGCATCTGCACAAAACAAACAAAAGCCTCCTTTCTCTGTCTCCTAGGCAGCGGGAACTATTCTACATCCTCCTGGCATATTCAGAGTATAACCCGGTGAGTATTCCCGGCAGTGACATTCCCGGGCAGTATTTCCCTATTCACAGGAGTGGGTGTCTGGTGGGGTGCCATCGCTTCTTTTAAGGTTAGTATGGACAAGGTGCTGAAGTGCCTGATGGACTTGGCTCTTGTCATGAAATGAATTTGCACCCTGAGGAAGCCTCTTCTTCAGAGGAAGCCTCCCCAGTCACCTCTGCCCTCTCCAATGCCATGAGTCCTCCCAGGTGACCTCAGTCCTCCCAGGTGATGTCCTTTCACAGTGACTCTGGCTCTTGCAGGAGGTGGGCTACTGCAGGTACCTGAGCCCCATCGCGGCCTTGTTTCTCCTGTATCTGCCTGAGGAGGATGCATTCTGGGCACTGGTGCAGCTGCTGGCCAGTGAGAGGCACTCCCTGCAGGGTAGGTGGACAGCTGCCCAAGGGACCTCATGCAGCCAGACCCAGAGACGGCCACCCTGGCCAGGTGATCTCGGCTTTCAGCCAAGGCACCTTCCTTGTGTAGCCAGCTCCTTGGGAGTCTTCAGGGTGTCTCTGCTGAGGGTCCCACAGGAGTCCGCGGCTGACCCCCAAAGCCCAAGTCAGACGCCTTTCATCCCCATCAGCGGAGGGCATCTCATCCTCCCCGTGGCCACCCTCTGTGTCCTGCTGCCACGCCCTCTGGCTCTGATTCTGTGCAGCTCACTCTCCCCTCACTGAGAGTCCTCCTGCCCTCCAGCTGCCCAGGCTCCTGCTGCCCTTGGTGCCCACGAATGGGCCGACCAAGCCCAGGTGGCAGCATCTCCCCATCCTGTGTCCCCTGGCCCGACCCCACTTCCAGGAGACGACCAGGAAACCCAGAACCCGCCCTGTTCTGGCCGCCATGTGGTGGCCTCAAGTCAGGCTTGCCCTTTTTGCACCCTGGTCCAGGAGGCCTCTAGGGAAACCTGCAGCCAGACTCCAGGGGATGTTCCTGACCCACCTCCCCAGGGCAAAGGCTGCATGGTGGGGTCACCAGATGGGAGGGTGAAAGGCCTTGCGGTTTGGGGGCCTCTCCAGCTGCCCAGCTCTTCCAGCTGATGGCTCCACATCTTGGGGAAAGGCTCTGATTCCTTGATGGGCTGGGGTATTCTCAGGATTCCACAGCCCAAATGGCGGGACAGTCCAGGGGCTCCAAGACCATCAGGAGCATGTGGTCCCCACGTCACAACCCAAGACCATGTGGCGTCTGGTGAGTTTATGGCGTCTGGTGAGCAAGCTTGGGCTCTTCTCCAGAGGCCCTGCATCCCGTGGCGCTGGTGACTGGCTGAGTCCCAGCCACTGGCTGACCTGGGATGTCGGGTTCTCCATGGGCCGGGAGTTGGTCTATAGGACAGAGGCACAGGGATGGGGGCCCAGCTCCCGCAGAGCAGGGAAAAGGGCAGTGTGTCCACCGGGAGTGTGGGAAGGGGCCGGTGTTGTGGGGAGCCCTGGACACTGCCCAGTGTTCTGCACTAGGGGAAGGGTCTTCAGAGGCCCTGGAAGAGGGAGGTTTTTAGGGCAGCCCAGGGGGCCCTGAGCACCTCTGTTCCTCCCATCAGGACAAGGAAGGTCTTTGCGCGCAGGGTTCCTCCTTAGGCTGGCTTCTCCAGATGTTGAATGACGGGGTAAGAAGGCACAGGGAGACCCTGACTCAGGGACCCTCCTTGCCCTGCAGTGCCCTGCTTCCCCAGCCCGGGGGTCTGGCTCACCCACAGCCCACAGGAGGCTCTGCCCACAGGGGGGTCCCCACAGGACACCCAAACAAAACCCTCTGCCCAAGGGGGGTCATCCCAGGGCAATAACTGGGACTCAGACCCCACCTTACAGGCAGACTGGGCCAGGACCCAACTTGGCAGGGATCAGGGAAGCCTCAAGCCCTGGGCAAGCCCCTCTCTCCAGGAGCCACACTCCCACTCCAATGAGTGCCCCCCATGAGGAGCTGCAAGACCTTGTCTGACCCAGCGCCCTGGAGGGCTCAGGAAACCCTCATGGGGAAGATCACTGACTCTGGGGACTGAAGCCCCAGTGGGCTCAGCTCGAGCCACCAGCCCCAGCCTGGAAGGGCTACAGTCTCCCACACCTGCTATCCTCACAGATCTCTCTTGGGCTCATCCTGCGCCTGTGGGACGTGTATTTGCTGGAAGGAGAACAGGTGTTGATGCCGATGACAAGCATTGCCTTTAAAGTTCAGAGGAGTAAGTCTCCGTGTGCCCAGTGGGGCGTGGGGAGCCCTGGGGTCAGACCCCGATTTACCCGAGGGCAGCTTCCTCACACTGTCCTCATGATCCTCTGTTCTGGCCCAGAGGGAGGTCTGACCAGGTGGGCTGGGCAAGGCACAGTGACACCAAGCCCGCCCCCCACATGGCCCAGATGAAAGTCAGGAGTGTCCTGAGCACTTCCCTGCCCAGGTTGTCCCCCAGCCACAGTCTCCTGTGCACATCTGGACCCCTGGGGTGGCCACAGAAGGTTCTGGCACGGCTCAGTGGGAGACTGAAGTGGTCACAGGGTATCAGCTGTGCCCCCTCCCAGGGAACTCTCCTGGCCTGATGTCCACCCTGTCCCTAGAGCGCCTCACGAAGACATCCAGGTCTGGCCTGTGGGCACGGTTTCGGAACCAGTTCTTCTATACCTGGGAGTTGGATGATGACTCTGTGCTCAAGCATCTTAGGGCCTCTATGAAGAAACTAACAAGGAAGCAAGGGGACCTGCCACCCCCAGGTGGGCTCCAGTGCCATGTCCCCTCCCATGTCACCCTCTGGGGCAGTCAATAGTGGGGGAGTGCCCGAGACCCGCAACCCTACTACCTGGGCCTTCCTCTTCACCTTTTCTTCCTCCTCTTCCTCCTGGACTCTAAGAAAGTGCAGGAGGCCCGCCGGTCCTCACGGCAGGCGCTCAGTGTGTGTGTACTGGATGTGTTGTGCCCGCAGGAGGAGGATGTGGGCATGACCCTCCAACAAGCTCCCTCCCACATTCCACAGTGTCTCTGTCGCCCCATCACAGGACCCTCTAGGGCACTAGATGAGCCAGACCCATTTGTGGGAAACCCCACCCCTCCCTGCAAGCACCCACAGCCTCAGACAGCAGCAGAGGCCCCTCACTGCTGCACGCTCCTCCAAGGTTGCCAGGACAACCAGCCTTGAGCCAGGGAGACAAGGGAATCGGGTGTCCCTGACCCCAGAGCACTCAGGGAGAGGGCACAAGCGGGACCCCGGGTGAGAGCTAGAGCCAAGAATTCAGCCAGATGTGGGAACGCTCAGTCCTGGCATGGACTGGGCAGCCCAGGAGGGCAGAGGGTGACCCATGTCCGGGTCCAATCACCCACTGTGGAGATGGGTCCCCATGTGAGGTGGCAAAGGGCTGGGTGACATCCAAGTCCCTTCCCACCTGAGTTCTCATTGGGGGCTGTATCCCTGGCCCAATAGTCCTGGGACGAGGGTGTGTGGTAGGAAGCCCCCAGCCAGTCTGGACCCTGGGGGCAGTCCCAGGAGCCACCTGCCATCCCCCCACAGCTTCCCCATGCCAGGTGGCACACACCTCTCCCCTGGGATCAGCAGACTACAGGTGCATCCTCAGTGTCAGACCACGGGGCCACACAGAGACCCTGAGGACTCCAGAGACCTAGGCAGGTGGGGCTGGCCAGGAAAGGCCTGCATGGGCTCAGTGGAGACACTGACCACGACTGTTTTCCTTTCAGCCAAACTGGAGCAAAGGTTCTCGGCACCTAGGCCTGTGCTGGCTTCAAGTGGCAGGACAACCCTCTGCAAGGGGGACAGGCAGGCCCCTCCAGGCCCACCAGCCCGGTTCCAGCGGCCCATTTGGTTAGTTTCCCCACCATGGGCACCTTGTTCTTCCACATCCTGTCCTGGTGGAGCTGTCTGGGAAGACACCTACCCTGTGGACACTCAGGGTGTGCCCAGCCCGGCCCCGGCTCAGGGAAGACCTCAGGGTTCCTGGAGATTCCTGGAGTGGAACTCGATGCCCCGGCTCCCGACGGACTTGGATATAGGGGGCCCTTGGTTCCCCCATTATGATTTCGAACAGAGCTGCTGGGTCCGCGTCCCTTCTGAACAACCCGAGCCAGCTTCACATTCTCATTTTATTTTTTGTTAAACTTATGAAAATTTATTAAGAAAGTGTGCACCTCGAAAGACATTCACGGATGGAACACACTAGTCCCCAGATCACAAAGTCAACCATGTCCAGCCCCTCCCAGCACCCCCAGTCCTGCCACCAGCATTCTGAATTCCAACAACACCATGAGCCTGCCTCTGTACTCTACCCTTATGGAAGGATAACCCCCTTCATGTTTTAAAATAAATGTTTTCTGTTTAAATTATTTTAGATATACAGAAATATTGAAAAGGCACTACAGTGTCCGCCTACACCTTCCATCCAGCTGCCCCTAATTATGGCGTTTTGCAGTACCATGGCACATAAGAAATTTAGGCCGGATGTGGTGACTAATACGTGTAATCTCAGCAATTTGAGAGGTCAAAGCGGGAGGTTCAGATTCACTTGAGTCTAGAAGTCTGAGACCAGGCTGGGAAACACAGGTGAACCCTGTCTCTAGAGAAAAGTCAAAGAAATTAGCCAGGCCTGGTGGCATGTGTCTATGGTCCCACCTAGTGAGGAAGTTGAGGCAGGAGGACTGCTACAGCCCATGACTTCCAGGAAGCAGTGAGCCATGATTGTACCAGTGAAGAATAGAAAGGTAAATATTTGAAGTGTTACTTTATGCCACTAGGGAAAGCAAGAAGACTTTTATACCATCAGTATTAAGGTATACAGTTTTCTAAAAATTTATCTCTGCAGTTCAATAAGAAAAAATTCCTGCACATTATATTTGATAGAGCAAACAAAGAAAAAAATAAAAACATTAAAGGAAATGTCAGTATTAGACTCATGCACTTTTCAAAGCATTACTAAAGAGCATCTCACATTTCTGTTTAAAACACTTGTACCATTGCATAATTAAGAATGAAGATGAGAGTTATTTGAGGTGTTTAAAAGTTGGTGGTGCCACATCTAACTGGTGTAAACTAGATAAAAATCACTATAAAAAATTCAAATTCCATGCAAATGTAAAGATTATACAATCTTATTAAATTGTTAGACATTTTTTCTCAACTACTAAATGGGATAACATCATGTCTATAATTAGCAATTAGAAAATTCTATTTGCACACTCTTCAAAGTCCATTTTTAAAATTTTATACACATCATCTCTCATTTAGAAAATGAACATTTCAATATGCTTATTACACCTACGAAGAAAAATGTTCAATTTTATAATCTCAAAATTTTTGCTAGTCATTAAAATAAATCAAAGCATTCAGCATCAAAGGATATACAGATACACACTCTTAAGTAATTCATATACAAGGACCAGAGTATTAGAGGCCTAAGCTGCTCATTTTGTAAGACAGGGGACCCTTGTAGTATTTATTTTAAAAAGAAATAGCCCCATTCAACAAGGGAAAGATCATAATTTAAAATTAGAAACTAAAAGAAAAATAAGCCTTAAAGCTTCAGTGTATGAATATCTACCATTAAACAGAATGAGAAATAGACACTCGGGACATCAGACATACTGACCCTTCAAAGGAACATGGATACAAATATGTAACACCCAATCAAATGGTACCAACACCAGGATCCTGTGTGACAGCAAACAGTGACCAAATCTAAAGAATTCCCAAAGTTGTATTGAAATTTATTTTTCTGAAGGTTTTTAAGCGAGTTACAAAACAGCCTTACTTCAATTTTACTGTTTCCCAGTAAATAAAAATGAAAATAAATAAATGGGTGATAGGAATTCAGCAGAATATGAGAAACAAAGTCATCATCACAAAATGTATAATTGGGGCCAAAATCCAACTAACTAAAGGTGTTAAAAATATAAAGAGTTTCCTACAGGTTAATTTTATTCACTAAATGTATACCAAGATTCACTATCAATATTAATATTCTTTCATATATTGATAATACCTAAAAATTTTCCAGAACAGAAAACCCAAAGCCACTGACTGAAGAACCACTATAAATCAAAGTAAAGAAAGATATACACCAAGGGACATT
Source organism: Macaca nemestrina (assembly GCF_043159975.1). NCBI lineage: Eukaryota > Metazoa > Chordata > Mammalia > Primates > Cercopithecidae > Macaca > Macaca nemestrina. The sequence goes on from NC_092141.1 coordinate 38,329,044, forward strand.
AATAAAACTACAGAAAACTAAGGGAAAGAAATGAAAATTTTAAAAACAAAAGGCAAGTTATCAAACGAAAAAGTAGATAACTAAATAAAGATAGAAAACATTTTTTAAAAGATTTCCATTAAAGGGAACACCAAACAATTTTCCTTGGGTAATAGGAAAATGATTCCAGAAGGAAGCTCAGGACTGAAGAAAAACATGAAGAGCGATAAACACGTAGGCACACTGAATATATAATGAACATATAAAACGTTAATGCCTTCCCACTCATTTACAATGCAAATGACCATTTACATTAAAGATTAAAACACTGGTTGGTTTGTGAATGTGTGTAGCTTTCTGATAAAACTATAACAAAGACTGGAAACGCAACAGGTGAAATAAGTCTCTACGGTTTCATTCTACATTTCGTGTTCAGTGGTACACACAGGCCGGGTGTGGCGGCTCACGCCTGTCATCCCAACACTTTGGATAGCCAAGGCGGGCAGATCACTTGAGGTCAGGAGTTTCAGAGCAGCCTGGCCAATACAGCGAAACCATGTCTCCACTAAAAATACAAAAATTAGCTGAGTGCAGTTGTGTGTGCCTGTAGTCCCAGCCACGCAGGAGGCTGAGGCAGGAGGACTGCTTGAACCTGGGAGGTGGAGCTTGCAGTGAGCCAAGATACTGCCACTGCAGTCCAGCCTGGACAACACAGCAAGACTCTGTCTCAAAAAGAAAAAAAACAAAAAAGGGACACACTCAGTAGACTCAATTTACTGATAAGAAAATTACAATCCCTACAGCAACCACTATATAAATATAAATACTTATCTATATAGGAAGAGATATGGCCAAAAGGCAATTTAAGGCAATTTAATGTAATTAATTAAATTTAAATGCAATACTAACTGTTGCATTGTTAAACTGATTAAAATACAGCGCTAAAAACTAATCACAAAAAACCAGAAGAGAAGTAAGAGGGAAAATCAATGTTAAGAACAAACAGCAGAAGACTTCTACTTCTGTCCAAGACAGACCAAGACAGTGAAGAGAAAGGCACAAGGGAAAGTGGAAAATGTCTTGAACGGAATGGCAACAAATATGAAATTTATCAAAACTTGAGATGTAGGCTGGGGCAGTGGTGGCTGACGCCTGTTAATGGCTTGAGCTCAGGAGCTTGAGACCAGCCTGGGCAACATGGTGCAACCCTGACTCTACGAGAAATACAAAACATTAGCCAGATAAGGTGGCGTGCACCCGTAGTCCCAGCTACCTGAGGGGCTAAGACAGGAGGATCGCTTGAACCCAGGAGGTTGGGGCTTCAGTAAGCCGAGATCACACCACTGCCCTCCAGCCTGGGTGACAAATTGAGACCCTGTCCCAAAACAACAACAACAGTGGCAAAAACAAAAACAAAAAAACACAACTTGTGGGATTCAATAAAAGCAACAGAGAGGAACTTTCAGCATATATATTTTCATTAGAAAAGAATATCTAAAAGAAAAGACTTGGCCGGGCGCGGTGGCTCAAGCCTGTAATCACAGCACTTTGGTAGGCCGAGACGGGCGGATCATGAGGTCAGGAGATCGAGACCATCCTGGCTGACACGGTGAAACCCCGTCTCTACTAAAAAATACAAAAAACTAGCCGGGCGAGGTGGCGGGCGCCTGTAGTCCCAGATACTTGGGAGGCTGAGGCAGGAGAATGGCATGAACCCGGGATGTGGAGCTTGCAGTGAGCCGAGATCTGGCCACTGCACTCCAGCCAGGGCGGCAGAGCGAGACTCCGTCTCAAAAAAAAAAAAAAAAAGAAAAGAAAAGACTTAAGTTTCCACCTTTATAAGTTAGAAAAGAAGAGGAAAATATAACACATAGTAAGTAGTAGGAAGGAAATAATAAAGAGCAGAAGTTTAACAAAATAGAAAACAGGGAGATGGCATAAAAAATTAACAAGCCCAAAACTTTCTTTAAAAAGGTCAACAAAACTGAGCAATTCTATTTGGACTGGTCAAAAAAATAAAAATTAAAATTAAAACAGAAAAATCCAGAACACAAATCACCAACATCTGGCCGGGTGTGGTGGCTCACGCCTGTAATCTCAGCACTTTGGGAGGCCGAGGCGGGTGGATCACGTGAGGTCCAGAGTTCATGACCAGCTTGGCCAACATGGTGAAACCCCGTCTCTACTAAAAATACAAAAAATTAGCTATGTGTGGTGGTGTGCACCTGTAATCCCAGTTACTCAGGAGGCTGAGGCAGGAGAATCACTTGAACCAGGGAGGCGGAGGTTGCAGTGAGCCGACATCCTGCCACTGCACTCCAGCCTGGGTAACAAGAGCAAGGCTCCATCTCCAAAAAAAAAAAAAAAATTAAGTTAAAAAAAAATTCACCAACATCAGGAATAACAATGGGGTAACAACCACCAATGCCAGCAAAATTAACAAAATAATAATAAAATACTATTGGCGGCCGTGTGCAGTGGTGTGCGCCTGTAATCCCAGCACTCTGGGAGGCCAAGGCGGGTGGTTCACCCGAGGACAGGAGTTCAAGACCAGACTGGCCAACATGGCAAGATCCTCTTTCTACTAAAAATAAAAAAATTAGCTGGGCGTGGTGGTGCCTGCCTGTAATCCCAGCTACTTGGGAGGCTGAGGCAGAGAATCACTTGAACCTGTGAGGTGGAGTCTGCAGTGAGCCGAGATCGTGCCACTGCACTCCAGCTTGGGTGACAGAGCAAGACTCCATCTCAAAAATAAATAAATAAATAAATAAATAAATAAATAAATAAATAAATACTATTGGCAATGTTAGTCCAACAGTTTCAGCAACTTGTACAAAGTAGTCTTGGAAAAATAGAGCGCACCAAAATTGACTTAAGTATATAAAAATAGGCTGGGCCCAAGGGCTCAGGCCTATAATCCCAATACTTTGGGAGGATAAGACAGGAGGATAGCTTGAGCCCAGATGTTCAAGACCAGCCTCGGCAACAAAGCGAGACCGCTTGTCTCTACAAAAAATAGAAAAAGAAAAAATATTATCCAGGCATGGTGTGCCTGTGGTCCCACCTGTTCAGGAGGCTGAGGCAGGAGGAGCATTTGAACCCGGCGTTTCAAGCTGCAGTGAGCTATGACTGCATCACTGCACTCTTGCATATTGATCTTGGCTCACTGGGCAACAAAGTGATACACTGCTAAAAAAAAAAAAAAAAGAAAGAGAGAAAGAGAGGAAGGGAGGGAGGGAAGACAGAAAAGAGAAAGGAGAGAAAAAGGAATGTCCCTATAATTTTGCCAGAAAACAAATTTATCAGAAATTTTCCCAGAAAAGTTTCAGTTTCTCACGAAGTTCTATATAGAATTCAAAGAAAAATGACATCAAATTTACACAAACTGTTTCATTTTAAGTGACAAGCATAATCCTCAACAAACACCTGACAAAACCACTATAATTCTTAAAGAAACAGAGAATGAAAGTACATGACAAAAATAAAATACATGTCAGGAGACGGACAAGTGAATTTACAGTATCCTAAGAGTTTCAGAGGATTCAGAAGGAGGAAAAAAGTATATAGTAACATTAACTTTTTTGTAAGCTAATAGAGAGGGTAGAATGGAATGAGTGAAACAAACCAGAATAGGAAAGACAAATGCAAAACATGTAATAAGATGGAAGGTTTACACCAGGTGCAGTGGCTCATTCCTGTCATCCCAACACTCTCAAAGCTGAGGCAGGAAGATCACTTGAGCCCGGGACTACAAAGCTACAGTGAGCTAGGATCCTGCTACTTGCACTCCAGCCCAAACAACAGAATGAAAACCTGTCATTTAAAAACAAAACAAAACAGAAGTTTGGAATAGTGAAGGCCTTTCTAACTAATAACTCAAAATACAGACACCGTGAAAGATTAATAAATTGAACAAAATGAAGTAAAAAACCCATGCATAGTAAAAAAAAAAAAAAAAAAAAAAAAAAAAAAAAGTTTTTTTCAAAAGCACAATATAAAAAAAGACTAGCCAGATGGGCAAAAATTAGTCCAACTCATATGAAAACAGCATAATAATATATGAGGGGCTCCTTATGAAAGCTCCAATAAATCACACTAAAAAAATCAACAACTGTGGCTGGGCACGGTGCTCACACCTGCAGTCCCACCACTTTGGGAGGCTGAGGTGGGTGGATCCCGTCTCTACTAAAAATAAAAAAATCAGCCGGGCATGGTGGCCTGCGCCTATAATCCCAGCTATTCGGGTGAGTGAGACAGGGGAGTCCCTTGAACGGGGGAGGCAGAGGCTGCAGTGAGCCAAGATCAAGCCACTACACTCCAGCCTACGTGACAGAGGGAGACCCTGTCTCAAAAAAAAAAAAAAAAAAAAACAACAACAACAACAACCAAGTCAAAAAGCAGACCACAGAAAAGAACAAATTGCTCTTCAAACTATTAAAAAATGTCAACTTCACTAATACTAACAGAAATGCAAAACTACTGTTGGATATACAAACTTTTACCTGTTGTTAGATTACCAAAGGTATGAAGAACAGCTTTTTTATTCATATATTGGTAAAACTGGGAAAACATATTCGTAAAACTATAGGGAGAATAATTTGGCACTATCTATCAAAATTAATTGCAACACTCCTTTGACCCAATGTTTCCAGCTATGGAAATTAATAATCCTATAGATATGCTTGTATACAAGCAAATGAAACATATACAAGAGTTAGTCATCAAAGTAGAAGATCAGAAAGTGCATCAACAACTGATCAATTAGATAACATGGTTAAAAAGGAAAAGAAAGCTCTATACTGATAACAGGATAAATTGTTCATGCCGGGTGCGGAGGCTGACGCCTGTAATCTCAGTACTTTGGAAGGCCGAGGCAGTAGGATCATTTGAGGTCAGGAGTTCAACACCAGCCTGGCCAACATCATGAAACCCCATCTCTACTACAAATATAAAAATTGGCTGGGCGTGGTGGCGCATACCTGTAATCCCAGCAACTTGGGAGGCTGAGGCAGGAGAATCGCTTGAGCCCAGAAGGTGGTGGTTGCAGTGAGCTGAGACTGCACTACTGCATTCCAGCCTGGGCAAATGAGCGAAGCTTCAAATAAAAAAAGAAAATTCAAGAAAAAAGAAAAGAAAAATCTCCAAAAACAAAACAAAACAAAACAAGGTAAATTGTTCAGTGAAATAAGTTAAGATGCAGAAGAGTATATAATATTAACCCATTTGTATAAAGGTGGAGGGTAAACATTTGTCTATTCACATTTGAATATGCAAAAGAAACCTAGAAAGACATGCGAGAAAGTAATAATTACATGGTAGCAGGAATGCTATTGATAAACTGGGCAGATGAGGAAGAGGAGTAACAGGAAGGATTTTGAATATATTTTCAAATTTTGTACAATCTGACTCTATAACATAGTCTGAAAATTAAACCATAAAATATATATAGCTAGCCAAAATCGTTGTATTTTTCCCTTTTATCTACTCACACCATTACTCTAGTCAATGGCAAAACTACTTTAGAGGTGGCTACCCAAACTGGAGAAGAGTATAGTAATAATAGCTAAACCTCTCCTTTTTTTAGCTGCCTCATCACATATGCCAGGGTCTAATAAACTCACATGTACACATTTCAGAATAGTACTGAGTTGTACAAAAATATGATTTATCTGACAAAGATAACTAAAAGTGGAGAAGAAAATGAGGAATACACAAGAGTCCATAGGAAAGCACACCAAAACGTGATACAGAAGTCAGCATTTCTTTCTTTCTTTCGTTCTTTTTTTTGTTTGTTTTCTTGAAACAGAGTGTCACTCTCACCAGTGCCAGGGACTGAAGTACAGTGGTATGACCATGGCTCACTGCAGCCTCGACCTCCCAGGCTCAAGTCATCCTCCTGACTCAGCTTCCCAAGTAGCTGGAACTACAGGCGCTTGCCACCATGTGTAACTAAGTCTTTTTATTTTTATTTTTTATATTTACTTTTGCGGAGACCAAGGTCTCCCTATGTTGCCCAGGCTGGTCTCATACTCCTATGCTCCAGTGAGCCTCCTACCTTGGCCTCTCAAAGAGCTGGGATTACAGATGTCGGGCAGCACACCCCGCCTAAAAGTCAACATTTCCTTATATTCAAGCAACAAAGATCCTCAGAGTTAAATAAAATTAATATTCACTAGGAACATCATCTGTCTAGAGATGTACAAAAGAGAAAAAAGAATCTAAAACAACAGATTTTAGGGCTAACAACAACAAAATGCGGCTCATTTTTCAAAAAAAAATTCCTAACACAAGAAGCTATATCCATTTTCAAAAATAGACTTTTTTTTTTTTTTTTTTTTTTTTTTTTTTTTTTTTTTTGAGACAGCAGGCTAATGGGCAATGGCGCAATCTTGGCTCACTGCAACCTCCACTCCCCGACTTCAAGCAACTCTCCTGCCTCAGCCTCCCAAGTAGCTGGGACTACAGGCACGCACCATCAAACCCGGCTAATTTTTCTATTTTTAGTAGAAACCAGGTTTCACTATGTTGGCCAGGCTGGATTCGAACTCCTGACCTCAGGTGATCCGCCTCCCTCAGCCTTCCAAAGTGCTAGGATTACAGGTGTGAGCTACCTCGCCCAGACAAAAAAATAAGAATTTTAATTAGAAGTGTGTATTTAATAGATCATTCTGCATAAAATATCCAATGCTTGTTTGTACACAAGTAGAAAAATTGTGAGCCAATACAATAAGGATTCATAAATTACAGCCACTACTGTTAAACATGAGTAGAAAACGCTGTTTAATTTGATGAAATAAAATAAACTGCCAGGTATTTGAAGATACTCCACCGGCCCAGTTTTCAATAAAAATTTTTTCAAGAAATCTCTGCACTTACCCCTATTATCTATTCTTTTTTAGGCTCCATCCTGATGGGGACACAGTTCATATCTCTATGAAAAAGAAAAAAAAAGAAACAGGTAATGAAGAAACATTTCAGACGATCAAAAACGTAGTATCTTCCCTACAACTTCAAAACTCCTGAAAATGGGAGAGCAGCATTTGTACTAGCTGCCCCCCAAGAATATTTCAGAACTTTCTTCACAAACAGTTGTTCCCGACGACATGTGATCTTCTTCAGAGGACAAGCTATTTTTTTAAAGTACATTTTAGGCAGGGCGCAGTGGCTTACGCTTGTAATCCCAGCACTTTGGGAGGCCGAGGCAGACGGATCACGAGGTCAGAAGATCGAGACCATCCTGGCTAACATGGTGAAACCCCATCTCTACTAAAATAATAAAAAAATTAGCCGGGCATGGTGGCGGGCGACTGTAGTCCCAGCTACTCGGGAGGCTGAGGCAGGAGAAGGGCAACAACCTGGGAGGTGGAGCTTGCAGTGAGTTGAGATTGGGCAACAGAGTGAGACTCCATCTCAAAAAAAATAAAATAAACAAATAAATAAAGTACATTTTAACTTTTAAACTCCTGCCACAGGCCAGGCTCAGTGGCTCATGCCTGCAATCCCAGAGCTCTGGGAGGCCGAGGCGGGTGGATTACCTGAGGTCGGGAGTTTGAGACCAGCCTGACCAACATGAAGAAACCCCGTCTCTACTAAAAATAAAAAATTAGCCAGGAGTGGCGGAGCATGCCTGTAATCCCAGCTACTGGGGAGGCTGAGGCAGGAGAATTGCTTGAACCCGGAAGGCAGAGGTTGCGGTGAACCAAAATCGTGCCATTGCACTCCAGTCTGGGCAACAAGAGCGAAACTCCACCTAAAAGAAACAAAACAAAACAAAAAACTCCTGCCACAATTTTTTAAATCTCACATTAATGAAAACACAAGGATGCTGGGATTATTTACCTAGGGAGAGGGAGAAAAAGTCAAAAACGTCCTCTCGACACAAGAATGAAGCAAAGCTTTTAACATCTGCCTGTTACCTGTTTACTTCCTGTCCTTTTCTTTGTTTTTTTTTTTTTTGTGACGGAGTCTCGCTCTGTTGCCCAGGCTGGAGCACAGTGGGGCGATCTCGGCTCACTGCAAGCTCCGCCTCCCGGGTTCATTCTCCTGCCTCAGCCTCCCGAGTAGCTGGGACTACAGGTGCCCGCCACCACGCCCGGCTAAGTCTTTTGGATTTTTAGTAGAGACGGGGTTTCACCGTGTTAGCCAGGATGATCTCGTTCTCCTGACCTTGCGATCCGCCCGCCTCAGCCTCCCAGAGTGCTGGGATTACAGGTGTGAGTCACCGCGCCTGGCCCTTTACTTCCTGTCTTATGGCCATCTAGGACGACTGCAGTCAAGTAGGTCTGGTTTCTCTTAAAGAGCCAAACTCACGAATTTAGAATTTTAATTTACATGGCAAGAAATGATCTCATGCATGCTGATTTCCCTTCTGAAAGGAATTAGGCTAATCAGCTATTATTGTTCAAACGCAATGGTACTCAAAATTTATTTTAGATCCCTCTCCCTCCCATTCTCAGAATGGAAAAGCAAAAATAAATGTAGAGCCAGTACTTCCGCTTCTTATGAAACACAGTAAGTTTCAATGGCATTGTCTTACTATGAAGAATAAGTTCCTGAAAGTTGCACTTGAGTATTTTTTATATCCCAGTTTGTTTCCAAAAGAGGTTCTGCAGCATACGACATAGTAATATAGGCCGGGCACAGCGGATCACATGTGTAATCCCAACACTTGGGAGGCTGAGGTAGGCAGATCGCTTGAGCCCAGGGGTTCGAGACCAGCCTGGGCAATATGGTAAAATCCCACCTCTACAAAAAAAAAAAAAAAAATTAGTTGGATGTGGTGGTGGCGCACCTGTAGTCCCAGCTGCTCAGCAGGCTGAGGCGGGCAGATCAATTGAGCCCAGAAGGTCAAGGCTCCAGTGAGCCATGATTGCACCACTGCACTCCAGCCTGGATAAGAGAGTGGACCCTATCTCGAAATAAACAAAAAATGTATATATATATACACACACACACTATATATACACACATACACACAGATACTACATATATATACACACTATATTTGCACACCCTACATATATATATATACACTTACATACATATATGAACTACAACAAACAATTAGAGTAGAAAATTAAGTTGAAATAGTTTTAAAAGGACAGAAGGCATAAGCCATAAAAGCCTACTGAGGTCGGGTGCAGTGCCTCACACATATAATCACAGCACTTTGGGAGGCCAAAATGGAAGGACCACTTAAGGTCAGGAGTTCAAGATCAGCCTAAGCAACAAAGTGAGACCTCATCTCTACAAAAAATAATTTTTTTAAGAAATAGAGTCTATTGGTAAGGTGCAGTGGCTCATGCCTGGAATTCCAGTACTTTGAGAGGTCGAGGCAAGCAGATCACAAGGTCAAGAGATCGAGACCATCCTGGCCAACATGGTGAAACCCCGTCTCTACTAAAAATACAAAAAATTAGCTGGGTGTGGTGGCACGTGCCTCTAGTCCCAGCTTCTTGGGAGGCTGAGGCAGGAGAATCACTTGAAACTGGAAGGCAGAGGTTGCAGTGAGCCCAGATCGCGCCACTGCACTCCAGCCTGGGCAACAAGAGCTAAACTTCTCAAAAAAAAAAAAAAAAAAAAAAAAAAAAAAAAAAAAAAAGAAAGAAAGAAAAAGAAATTACAGAGCGTATTGATAAAGTTTGGATATTTGTGCCTCCAAATCTCGTGTAAAAATATACTCCCAATGTTGAAGGTGGAGTCTAGCAAAAGGTGTTTGGGTAATGGGGGCAGATCCCTCATGAATGTCTTGGTGTTTTCCTTGTGGTAATGAGTGAGTTTCTTGCTGGTGTTAGTTCACGTGAGATCTGATTGGTAAAAAGAGCCTGCCATCTTGCTCCCTTCTCTCACCATGTGACACTCCTTGTCCCCATTCCCACTCCCCCATGAGTAAAAGTTTCCTCAGCCCAACGGTGTTGGTGTTATGCTTGTACAGCCGACAGAACTGTGAACCAAATAAATCTCTTTTCTTTATATTAATAATCTACCCAGTTTCAGGTATTCCTTTATACCAACACAAAACAGACTAATACCGCTATTATTTCTTGCCTTTCAGTATTTCACTCTCCTGATTTTCCTATTACCTCTTTGGCAGCACCTTTCTGATCACCCTATCAAACCTTTAAATGGTGAAGTTCTTCAAGTCTCTGGCCTAAGATGTCATCTTATTTCACGTGAAATACTAGGCAATCTTATTCATTGTCCAAATTTCCATTACTAACTAAATTATAAAAATAAAACAGAGAATCCCAAATTTTATCTATTTGTATAGGTCCTCAGGTTCAGGTATAAAACTCTATATGCTACTTAAACACTTTATTTTATTTTATTTTGAGACAGAGTCTCGCTCTGTTGCCCAGGCTGGAGTGCAGTGGCTCGATCTCGGCTCACTGCAACCTCCACCTCCAGGGTTCAAGCAATTCTCCTGCCTCAGCCTCCCAAGGAGCTGGGATTACAGGTGTGTGCCACCACTTCCATCTAACTTTTTCTATTTTTAGTAGAGATGGGGTTTCGTCATGTTGCCCAGGTTGGTCTCAAACTCCTGGCCTCAAGTGATCCACCGACCTCAGCCTCCTAAAGTGCTAGGATTACAAGTGTGAGCCACTGCACGCAGCCTACATAGACACTTGAAACGCTCCACAATTTATGACAAAACCTGCTCTTCCTGCTCTTTCCATATATTGGTAATGATATTTTCAATGACACATGGCTCATGCAACACACCTAGTATACATAATCTTTGACCACTTCAAACCTTACTCCCTAACCTTTTTTTTTTATTTTTTTGAGATGGAGTCTTGCTCTATCACCCAGGCTGGAGTACAGTGGCACGATCTTGGCTTAAATCTTGGCTTACTGCAAGCTCCGCCTCCCGGGTTCACACCATTCTCCTGCCTCAGCCTCCCGAGTAGCTGGGACTACAGGCACCCGCCACCATGCCCGGCTAATTTTTTGCATTTTTAGTAGAGATGGGGTTTCACCATGTTAGCCAGGATGGTCTCGATCTCCTGATCTTGTGATCCGCCTGCCTTGGCCTCCCAAAGTGCTGGGATTACAGGTGTGAGCCACCACGCCCGGCCCTAACCTCACTTTTCATCCATAACTATATTGTGCCCTTCCTCTTCCTCAATACTGGTGAGATCTGCCTATCTCCCTCCATCTCCACTATTACCCTACTTAAAGCCAGCATCGCCTTTCATCAGGACCACTTCAGTCACCTCCTAAATGCAGCAGTTGCCCAGTTATCCATGGGAGAAACGTTCTAAGAACCCCAGTGGATATCTGAAATGACAAATGGTACTGAGCACTTGATTCCGTTTTTTGCTATACATACATACCTATAAAAAAGTTTAATTTAGAAATTAGGCACAGTAACAGATTAACAACAATAATAAAATAGAACAGGCCGGCTGTAGTGGCTCACGCCTATAATCCCAGGACTTTGGGAGGCCAAGGGGGACAGATCACCTCAGGTCAGGAGATCGAGACAAGCCTGGCCAACATGGTGAAACTCCATTTCTACTAAAAAGACAAAAAAATTAGCTGAGTGTGGTGGTGCACACCTGCAGTCCCACCTAAGCAGGAGGCTAAGGCACAAAAAATCAATTGAACCCGGGAGGTTGCAGTGAGCTGAGATCGTGCCACTGTACTCCAGTCTGGGCGACAAAGAGAGACTCCACCTCAAAAAAATTTAAAAATTAAAAAAAAAAATTATAACAATTTACTATGAAAAAGTTACGTGAATGTGGTCTCTCTCAAAATACAGTCTGCATAACAACAACCATACACACAGTGGTGGTCCCATGAGATTAAATGGAACTGAACAATTCCTATTGCCTAGTGACATAGTGATGTAATAGCCATAGTAACATGACAGAGCAAATTTTAAACTAAATGTAGTGTACATTAAGTGCACAATGTTTATAAAGTCTATGGTAGTTGTAGCAGTCCGTTCTCTCACTGCTATAAAGAACTACCCGAGACTGGGCAATTTATAAAGATAAGAGGTTTAATTGACTCACAGTTGCACATGGCTGAGAAGGCCTCAGGAAACTTTCAATCATGGTGGGAGGGGAAGCAAGCACGTCTTACATGGCAGCAAGCAAGAGAAAGAGAATCTGTACGTAGGAAAACACTGCCACTTTCAAAACCATCAGATCTCAAGAGAATTCATTCACTGTCATGAGAACAGGATGGGGGAAACTGCCCCCATTATCCAGTCACCTCCCTCCTTCAACACATTGGGATTACAATTCCAGATGAGATTTGGGTGGGGATACACAGCCAAACCCTATCAGTAATGTACAATAATGTCCCAGGCTTTCACATTCACTCACCACTTACTAACTGACTCACCCAGAGCAACTTCTAGTCCTGCAAGCTTCATTCATGCTAAAGTCCTATACAAGTGTGTTTCTTTTTTTCTTTCATACCATTATTTTAGCTGTCCCTTTTCTATGTTTAAAAACACAAATACTTACCATTATGTTAAGTTGCTTGCAGGATTCAGTAATGAAGCATACAAGTTTGCAGCCTAGGAGAAATAGGCTATACCTTGTAGCCTAGGTGTGTAGTAGGCTATACAATATAGCTTTGTTTAAGAACATTCTAAGATGATTGTGCAATGACAGAATCACCTAATGAGGTATTTCTAAGAAAATACCTCCTTCCTGCATGACACAACACATGATTCTGCCTCACTGTACTCTACTCACCTATTTTCAGAGGTGTTGATCATGGGGAACTAAAATCAAGGAAAGAAAAACCACAGATAATGGAAAATGACTGTAGTCTCTTAATATTCACTCTTAACCAACTATCACCAATCTGCAGAATGAAATTTTCACAAGAAAATGAACTTCAGAAATGGAAATCCAAATGCACCACTGCCCACTTAAAAACACTTCAATAGGCCGGGCACCATGGCTCAAACCTGTAGTCCCAGCATTTTTGGAGGCTGAGGCGGGCGGATCACGAGGTCAAGAGATCGAGACCATCGTGGCCAACATGGTGAAAACCCATCTCTACTAAAAATACAAAAATCATCTGGGTGTGGTGGTGTGCACCTGTAGTCCCAGCTACTCGGGAGGCTGTGGCAGGAGGATGGTGTGAACCCAGGTGGAGGACGTTGCACTGAGCCGAGATTACACCACTGCACTCCAGCCTGGCAACAGAGTGAGACACTGTCTCAAAAACAATAACAAAAAGAAAACAAAACAAGAAAACCACTTCAATAGTTTCCCCATATCATATAACCCTTTCTTACCTCCACAACCTTCCCTCCTTCCAACATTTCACTTTATGGGCAACACTGGCTTTTTCTTCTTTCAATTCTATAAATTCTACAGAGCTCATTCCCACTTCAAAGGCTTTTAACGGGTTGTTTTTACTCTAAACGGAATATTATTATCCACTGTACCCTCTTTTGCAGCTGGATAACTTCTGTGCATCCCTCTGGTCCTTGCTTAAAGTCACTTCATCAAAGACAATGTCTCTGAATCTCTAGATGAGGTCAGGTGCCATATGATGATTTAACTATGCTTCCTTCTTGGGATATATTACAATTACAATTAACTATTTATGCAATTAAACTAACTCCTCTGCTAGATTATAAGCTCCATTTTATGGCTGTAGCTGCCCCTAACATCAGGCACAGTCTCCAGGCACAGTAACTCAAAAACTACATGATGAAGGGATAAAAGGAACAAAACTACAAACATCCCATCGCTGCTATAACAAAGAAAGAAAAAAGAAAGAAAATTTTTAATTTTCAAAAATAGGCCAGATTCGATGGCTCATGCCTGTAATTCCAGAATTCTGAGAGGCCAAGGCGGGCGGGCGACGTAAGGTCAGAAGTTCAAAACAAGCCTGGCGAACATGGCGAAACCCCATCACTACTAAAAATACAAAACCTAGGCTGGGCACAGTGGCTCATACCTATAATCCCAGCAGTTTGGGAGGCCAAGGCAGGTAGATCACAAGGTCAAGAGATCGAGACCATCCTGGCCAACATGGTGAAACCCCATCTCTATAAAAAATACAAAAATTAGCTGGGTATGGTGGTGCATGCCTGTAGTCCCAGCTACTAGGAGGCTGAGGCAGGAGAATCACTTGAACCTAGGAGGCGGAGGTTGTAGTGAGCTGAGATTACACCACTGCACTCCAGCCTGGTGACAGTGCAAGACTCCATCTCAAAAAAAAAAAAAAAAAAAAAAAAAAAAAAAATTTAGCCAGGCGTGGTGGCAGGCACCTGTAATCCCAGCTACTCAGGAGGCTGAGCCACGAGAATCACTTCAACCTGGGAGGTGGAGGCTGCAGTGAGGCGAGATCTCACGCCACTGCACTCCAGCCTGGGTGACAAAGAGAGACTCTGTCAAAAAAAAAAAAAAAAAAAAAACTCAACATTCATTTTTATATAATTTCGATGACACCATAATCCTATTCTTTTGGACAGCAATTAAGCAATAAGAATTGAGAAAAACTTCTAGAGAGCCAAAGCAAATAATATAAGATACAGCATTTATAAATTACCTTTGTGTCTTTTAACATTTATATACTTTATCTTCAAGACACGAAAATATATGTACAAAGATATTTTATATAACCATTTATAACCATAAAACTTTTATAAAAGTCTGGCCGCTGCAGTGGCTCTCACTTGTAATCCCAGCACTTTGGGAGGCTGAGGCTGGTGGATCACTTGAGGTTAGGAGTTCAAGAACAGCCTAGGCAACATGGTAAAACCCCATCTCTACTAAAAATACAAAAAATTCACTGGACGTATTTACTATTAGCAATTTAAATCCAACAATATATAAGAAGAATAGGCCAGTTGCGGAGGCCCACACGGATTACGAAAGTAATCCCAGCACTTTCGGAGGCCAAGGAGGGAGGATCATTTGAGGTCAGGAGACCTGCCTGGCCAACATGGTGAAACCCTGTCTCCAAAAAAGAAAACTAACTGAGCAGGGTGGCATGTGCCTGTAATCCCAGCTACTTGGGAGGCTGAGGCAGGAGAATCACTTGAACCCAAGAGGCGGAGGTTATAGTGAGCAGAGATTGCACCACTGTACCCATCTCCAAAAATAATAATAATAATAATAATAATACACCATGACACCAAATGGCATTTAGTATATAACATTTGAAAATAAAATAATGAAATTTACATTAATATCTTTAAATATATAGCATTATCTCAATAGATACAGAAAAAGCTTTTGAGAAAACTCAATATGCATTCATGACATAAACCCTCAAGAAGCGAGGGCTAGACCTTACTCAACTGTGTATTCTCCATGGCATGGCATGACTATTCCTCTTGGGGTCTGTGACTATAACTATCTTTTCAATAGGAGTCACAGTGGCTTCTGTTGGCCTTGTCATATCTAAATAGTAATAAAACCTATATTTGAAAACAATCTGATAAAGTTCATCAATAAAACCCCTACAGCTGACTTATAATTAATGGTGTAACACTGAATGCTATCCTAGAAGAATGAAAACAAGATTAAGTCCATTCTCTAAGGGAAGAGAAGAAAAGGAATTACAACGGGAAAAAAGAGAGAAAACTGTTTTATGACAATCATCTATTAGAAAATCTAAGAAATCTACCTAAAAAACTAGTAGAATTAATAGGACTTAAGTAAGGTTGTAAGAAACAGGTTAATATACAAAAATTCAATTTCCAACCAAAAATTAGAAAATGTTACAATACTTTATAATTGCTGAAAAATGTGTTTAATATTTTAAAATACAAATAGCATCAAAAAAGGACCAAATACTTAAAAATAAAAATAATTTTAGGCCAGGCATGGTGACTCATGCCTGTAATCCCAGCACTTTGGGAGGCTGAAGCAGGTAGATCATTTGAGGTCAGGAGTTGACCAGCCTAGCCAACACGGTGAAATCCCATCTCTACTGAAATTATAAAAATTAGCTGGGCTTAGCGGTACATGCCTGTAATCCCAGCTGCTTGGGAGGCTGAGGCAGGAGAATTGTTTGAACCCAGGAGATGGAGTGAGCCAAGACTGTGCCACTGCACTCCATTTAGGCAACAGAGTGAGACTCCGTCTCAACAAAAGGAAAAAAAATAAGTAATTTTAAAAACAGACCAAAGGCTAAAAGCAACAAACAACTGCTCAGGCAAAACAAAAAAGACCTAATAAATGGAGAGATATACTATACTAATGATTAAGACTCAATGGTTGTCAAGATGTCAGTTCTCCTTAAACTGATCAGCAGATTCAAGACAATTACAATCATGATCCCATCAGCCTTTTTTGGAGAAGAGAGAAAAGAGATTATTAAAATTGATACGGAAATGTGAAGGATGTAGAATATGCAGAACTTCGAAAAAGAAGAAAAAGGTTTAAGGACTTGCAATTCTGACTTCAAGACAATATAAAGTTACAAAATAATCAGAATACTCTAACTGAGCTAGACAAACAGATTTTTGGAGCAGAAGGAAGATTTCTGAAAGAGATCCCACTTATGCAGCCACAGGATGTTCCCAAAGCAACCCAGCGAGAAAAGGAGACTCTTTTCAACCAATGGTGAAAAACAACTGGACAGCCATATGCAAAAAACTCAAACCTACAAAAATAACTACAGATGCATCACAGACCTAATACAAATTAACAAAAGCAAAACCTTTAGAGGAAATCAAGGAAACTACCTTCATGACTTCGAGGTTAGGCAAAAGTGTCTTAGCTCACAGTAAGCAATAACTACAAAAGAAAACATTGATAAATTAAATTTATCAGATATAAGTATTTCTGCTCATCAAAAGGTACAGTTAAAATAAATAGGTAAACCACATAGACTTGAGGAAAGTATTTACAAAACATTTATCTAACAAAGGATGAGTATTTAGGACATAGAAACACCTTCTGCAACTCAGATGAAAAAAAGAAAACAAAGAACACTAAAGGCTGAATGAACAAACTCATCACCAATGAGAGCACACAAATCGTCAACACATGAGCTAAACGTGCTCAATATCACCAGTTCTCATGAAAATGTAAATTGAAACCACAATGATACCACTTCCGGTCAAGACGGCATTAATAAGGGGACCAGATTTAGCCTCCTTGTGTGAAATAATAAAAACCTAATAAAATGAATGAAACAACAACACTGAAGATATTGGACAAGTAACAAAAGACAGTGATCCCTGGAAGACAAAAACAAACGGGCTGCACGCGTGCCCAGCTTACTGCCTCGAGAGTTTCCAGGTCGTGGAACAGGGAGGAGGAACCCAGGCAGAGCATGTGGTCTCCCCAAGTTGAGGAAATGAAGCTGGAAGTCCAAGGAGACCAAGGTGCCTAGAGCTCACAAGGGAGACCAGCACTGAGTAGACAGCTGGAGAGAGAGACAGAGAGAAATGAAGAGATCTACAAAGGCTCACCCTAGAACTTTTGGTTGAATGACAAATCAGCACTTGCAATGTAAAGGAACTATCCAAGGGCAAGGTGAGAAATCACCAAAAGAATTAGAGGTAATAGCATCCAGAACTGACATAAGGATGTGAATAGTACCCGTACCCAAAATCCAAAAGCAAATGATGTGATGTAATTTATATCACATTGGAGATATGACATCGGAGTACTAGGAAAGAAAAGGCTTCAGAAGGAGGAAAAAATTAACCCTAAACACAGCCCTGGTCTAGTCAAAGAAAACATAAAAGACCCAACAGAAAGAAACTGTTTTCAAGCAACTGAATAATACTACAGAACAAAGTCCACAAATATTTTTAAAAGGCAAGCAAAACTAGAGAAATGAGAAAACAAGGTAAAATTCCCACTGGTTAAAAAGTCAATCAAAATTTATAAGACTTACATAGAAGCAGGAAATTACACCCCACAATGAAACAAAAAAAAAACCAATTTTGAAATGAAACAGAAAATAGAATTAGTACACAAGTCCTTTAAAACAATTATGATGCTATTTCATGTGATCAGAAAGTTAGAACAAACAAGTAAAAATATGAAATATTTTTAAAATTTGAACTTCTAAAGATGAAAAATTACAAAGTCTAAGATGAAAAATACACTTTGAAATTTACAACACGTGAAACCAAACTTACTAACCTAAATGAAACAGAAAAAAAAAAACACTAAAAAATGTAATATGTGATAATTGAAATAACTTCAAGAGGCCAAACATACTTGTAACCAGAGCCACAAAACAGGAGATAATATAGAAAAAAAAACTTTAGAAATCATGGCCAAAAACTTTCACGTTTGATGGAAATCATAAGCATATATAACACAGCGCTCTATTAATCAACTATCAGTCATTAGAAACATGAAGAAAAGTGGCTGAGTGCAGTGGCTCACGCCTGTAATCCCAGCACTCTGGGAGGCCGAGATGGGAAAATCTCTTCAGGCCAGGAGTTTGAGACCAGTGTGGGCAACACTGCAGAACACCGTC
This sequence comes from Macaca nemestrina, assembly GCF_043159975.1. Lineage (NCBI taxonomy): Eukaryota > Metazoa > Chordata > Mammalia > Primates > Cercopithecidae > Macaca > Macaca nemestrina. The sequence goes on from NC_092141.1 coordinate 38,347,455, forward strand.
TCTTAAAAAAACAAAACAAAACAAAACACACACACACACACACGAAACATGGCCTGGCCCTGTGGCTCACACCTGTAATCCCAGCACTTTGGGAGGCCGAGGCCAGCAGGTCACCTGAGGTCAGGAGTTCGAGACCAGCCTGACCAACATGGACAAACCCTGTCTCTACTAAAAATACAAATATAGATAGGCATCGTGGTGCATGCCAGTAATCCCAGCTACTTGGGAAACTGAGGGGGAGAATTGCTTGAACCACGGAGACGGAGATTGCAGTGAGCCGAGATTGTGCCACTGCACTCCAGCCTGGGCAACAAGAGGGAAACTCCGTCTCAAAACAAAACAAAACAAAACAAAACAAAAACCACACACACAAAAATTAGCCACGGGTAGTGGCACACACTTGTGGTCCTTCCAGCTAAGGCAGGAGGAGGTTGAGGCCATAGTGAGCCATGATTGTGACCCTGCACTCCAGCCCAGGCGATAGAGTAAAAGTGTATCTTCAAAAAATAAGGTAAACCACGACCAAAATGACTAAAATCAGAAATTAAAATTCTAATGCAGCCAAAGAAAAAGATCTTATTACACACTAAAAAATCAAAAGAAAGTTGAAATCGTTATAATACTATCATGTAAAGTAGACAAAAATAAAAATTTTATGAGGAAAAAAGAGCATCATTTTATAAACATTAAGGGTTTAATTCATCAAGAACACATGCAAATCCTAAACATTTATTTACCTATTAATAACAGAGCTTCAAAATAAATAAAGCAAAAATGAAAGTACGAACTGTAAGAAGAAATGAAAGAATCTACAATTTATTTTTATTTATTTATTTATTTATTTTTTGGAGACGGAGTCTCGCTGTGTCGCCCAGGCTGGATTGCAGTGGCCGGATCTCAGCTCACTGCAAGCTCTGCCTCCCGGGTTTACGCCATTCTCCTGCCTCAGCCTCCCGAGTAGCTGGGACTACAGGCGCCTGCCACCTCGCCCGGCTAGTTTTTTGTATTTTTTAGTAGAGACAGGGTTTCACCGTGTTAGCCAGGATGGTCTTCATCTCCTGACCTTGTGATCCACCCGTCTCCGCCTCCCAGAGTGCTGGGATTACAGGCTTGACCCACCGCTCCCGGCCAGAGTCTACAATTATATTTTAAAATTTCAGCAAACCTCTCTATGTGATAGAACCAGGTCAGGCGTGGCGATTCACACCTGTTATCCCTGAACTTTGGGAGCCCGAGACAGGATTGCTTGAGCACAGGAGTTCAAGACCCACCTGAGCAACACAGGGAGACCCTGTCTCTACAAAAAGATTTTAAAAAACTAAGTGGGTGGGCCGGGCGTGTTGGCTCACACCTGTAGTCCCAGCACTTTGGGAGCCTGAGGCAGGCGGATCACCTGAGGTCAAGAATTTGAGTCCAGCATGGCCAAAATGGTGAAACCCCGTCTCTACTAAAAATACAAAAATTAGCTGGGCGTGGTGGCGTACAACAGTAATCCTAGCTACTCGGGAGGCTGAGGTAGGAGAATCGCTTAAACCCAGGAGGCGGAGGTTGCAGTGAGCAGAGATCGCGCCATTGCACTCCAGCCTGGGCGACAGAGCGAGATTCCATCTCAAAAAAAAAAAAATTTTTTTTGCTAGGTGTGGTAGCATACGCCTGTAGACCCAGCTACTGGGGAGGTTGAGGTGGGAGGATCACTTGAGCCCAAGGGGTGGAGGCTCAGTGAGCTATGATTGTGCATGTCACTGCACTCCAGCCTAGGTGACAGAGCGACATCATGTTCAAAACAAAGGAATGATAATCATAATAACAGAACCAGTAGACAGAGAATGAGTAAGGATACAGAAGCTTGAATAACATCATTAAGCAAACTGACCTAACTATAGAATACTCTGCACAAACTACCAGAATAAAAATTCTGTTCAAGTGCATTTGGAACACTTACCAAGATATACTATATTAGAACCAGAAAAACAACTCTTGGTAAATTTAAAAGGTTTCAGGTCTTATCACGAGTTTTTTTCTTACCACTGTGTTATTAATTTAGCAATCAGTGACAGAAAAAAAAAAATCAATAGACAATCCCGATATTTGGAATCAAAACATACTTTTAAAATAACCAATGGGGACCGGGAGCGGTGGTTCACGCCTGTAATTCCATCACTTTGGGAGATCGAGGCAGGTGGATCACAAGGTCAGGAGTTCAAGACCAGTGTGGCCAAGATGGGGAAACTCCATCTCTACTAAAAATACGAAAGTTAGCCGGGCATGGTAGCAGGCACGTGTAACCGTAGCTACTCAGGAGGCTGAGGCAGAGAATTGCTTGAACCCAGGAGGTGGCGTTTGCAGTGAGCCAACATCGCAGCCGCTGCACTCCAGCCTGAGCGACAGAGCAAGAATCTGTCTCAAAATATAAAATAAGGCCGGGCGCGGTGGCTCAAGCCTGTAATCCCAGCACTTTGGGAGGCCGAGATGGGCGGATCACGAGGTCAGGATATCGAGAGACGATCCCGGCTAACACGGTGAAACCCCGTCTCTACTAAAAAATACAAAAAACTAGCCGGGCACGGTGGCGGGCGCCTGTAGTCCCAGCTACTCGGGAGGCTGAGGCAGGAGAATGGCGTAAACCCGGGAGGCGGAGCTTGCAGTGAGCTGAGATCCGGCCACTGCACTCCAGCCTGGGTGACAGAGCAAGACTCCGTCTCAAAAAAAATAAAATAAAATAAAATAAAAAATAAAATAAAATAAAATTAATTAATTAATTAATTAAATAAAATAACCAACGGGTAAAAAAAAAAAAAAAGACAAAAATATCAAGTATTTTTAAGACAGTTAAAGCAGTAATTGAGAGAGAAATTTATACAATTACACGACTATATTAGAAAAGAAACAAATCAGTGACTTCATCTTTTCCTTAAGAAACTAGAAGAGCAAAAGAAAGATCCAGCAGAAGTCAATGAAACAGAAACAGAAAAATAGGGCACACTCAATGAAATCAAAGGTTAGACTTACACTTCTGGGAGTATGGAACGGACATACTTTTGCCTATTCCTCCCACTAAGTACAAATTTAAAAAGTGAATATTATAAATGAAACGAATATTCTCTGAAAGGTGGAGAGAAGGCAAATTAGTTCAGGATCACAAGACACAAGGCACAGTAGAGCAGTAAATTCCCTGGGTATTCTTCTTGACTAATGTATCCTACTCCTGGAATGCAAGAAGTGAGTACATCAGGAACACCGATGGGCACAGACCAAAACAATCCCCAACAGGGCCGGGCGCGGTGGCTCACGCCTATACTCCCAGCACTTCGGGAGGCCGAGGCGGGTGGATCACCTGAGGTCAGGAGTTGGAGACCAGCCTGGCCAACATGGCAAAATCCCGTCTCCACTAAAAATAAAAATTAGCCAGGCGTGTTGGCCGGCGCCTGTAATCCCAGCTACCCCGGAGGCTGAGGCACGAGAACCGCTTGAACTCGGGAGGCGGAGGTTGCGGTGAGCAGAGATCGCGCCGCTGCACTCCAGTCTGGGTGAAAGAGATTGTTTCCAAAAAAAAAAAAAAAAAAAGAAGCCCCAACGAAAACCTTCTCTCTCCGGACCAAATTACCAGTAAAGTGGTATGTTCCCCAGAAAGAAAACTTTTGAAGAAGAACTGCTCTAATCCAGCATAACACCACAGAAAACCTAGCCCCACCCATACCAGCAATGATCGCATGGGAACTAGATATCCACCCTTGTGAGACTGTCATGAAAACAACCCTAGATTCCCACCAGGTGGTGTCAGAACAAATTAAGCAGGGCACTGGAACTTTCATTCCAAATGCTAGTTAATGAGCATCCTCTCCCCACCGTGTCAGTGGAGAAACGTGGGGAAGCCTGGCCTTCACCACCATCTGCCAGTAATAGGGCATCCCTCCCTGTTCCCACTGGAGCGGTAGCAGAGAAGACCTAGGAGAGAGTCAGAACTTTCACCCACACACAGTAACAAATGAGGCCACATCCACCACGGAGATCAGGCAGGTGGGGAGCCACGACTTCCACCTCTGCAAAGAACTAAAAGGGAGGCCGGGCGCAGTGGCTCACGCCTGTAATCCCAGCACTTGGGAGGCCGAGGCGGGCGGATCACGAGGTCAGGAGATCGAGACCATCCTGGTTAACACGGTGAAACCCCATCTCTAAGAAAAATACAAAAAAATTAGCTGGGCGAGGTGGCGGGCGCCTGTAGTCCCAGCTACTCGGGAGGCTAAGGCAGGAGAATGGCGTGAACCCAGGAGGCGGAGCTTGCAGTGAGCCGAGATCGGGTCACTGTACTCCAGGCTGGGTGACAGAGGGAGACTCTGTCTCCAAAAAAAAAAAAAAAAAGGAACTAAAAGGGAGTTTACCTCAAACGTCAACATAGACAAGGTAGAGAACCTGAACTTCATCCCCTAGGTGGCTTAACAAGGTGGCACCAACACTCTATCCCTGTTAGATCAGTGTAAGAGTTAAAACAGTTGTTTAAGCTGCATAGTCTCATGACAACACAAAAATGTGCAGGTTTCAATCAAAAGTTATTTGTGATACCAAAAAGACACCAAGAATTGGGAAGATTTCAAATTGAATGGAAAAAGGCAATAAACAAATGCAAACATCGATATATCTTATTTCTAATATCTCACAGATATTAGAAATAAGAATCAGAATTAACTGAAAAAAACTTTTTTTGTTTGTTTGTGGTTGTTTTTTGTTTGTTTTTGGAGATGGAGTCTTGTTCTGTTGCCTAAGCGGGAGCGCACTGGCATGATCTCAGCTCACCTCCCAAATTCAAGCGATTTTCCTGCCACAGTCTCCTGAGTAGCTGGGATTACAGGTGCCGCTATCTCGCCTGGCTAATGTTTGTGTTTTTAGTAGAGACGGGCTTTTGCCATGTTGGCCAGGCTGATTTCAAACCCTGACCCCAGGTGACTAACCCATCTTGGCCTCCCCCAAAAAATGCCGGACACGGTGGCTCATGCCTGTAATCCCATCACTTTGGGAGGCTGAGGTGGGTGGATTACCTTAGGTCGGGAGTTCGAGAGCAGCCTGACCAACATGGACAAACTCCATCTCTACTAAAATTAGCCGGTGTGGTGGCACATGCCTGTAATCCCAGCTACTTAGGAGGCTGAGGCAGGAGAATCGCTTGAACCTGGGAGGCGGAATTTGCGATGAGCCGAGATCGTGCCACTGCACTTCAGCCTGGGCAACAAGAGCAAAACTTTGTCTCAAAAAAGAAGAAAAAATAATTCAATGGAACAAATATCCAAACAATATCAACGAACTAAAATAAACAGATATAAAACACAATAAAGAAAAATGGTTTTGGCATAGTGAATTGGGGTCGAAAAAAAAATACAAGAAAAATGGAATTCCAAAAATGTTCAAGTAACCCAAAAGAAAGCAGGAAAAAGAGCAATCAAAAAACAAAAACTTAAAAGAGGCATGGTGGCTGAGGCCTGTAATTCTAGCTAAAAATACAAAAATTAGCTGGGATTGGTGGCACATGCCTGTAATCCCAGTTACTTGGGAGACTGAAGCACAAGAACTGCTTGAACCCGGGAGGCAGAGGTTGCAGTAGGCCAAGACTGAGCCACTACACTCCGGCCTGGGCAAGAGTAACACTTTGTCCCCCCACGTCCCCCCCAAATAAATGGGACTCTGACAACATCTGTAACTATGTAAATGCCCCAAATACCTAAATACAGCAAATAAAAGACAAAAACTGGCCAGGTGCAGTGGCTCACGACCGTAATCCCAGCACTTTGGGAGGCCGAGGAGAGCAGATCACTTGAGGTTTGGTGTTCGAGACCAACCTGGCCCACATGGTGAAAACCCGTCTCTAGTAAAAATACAAAAAAAAAAAAAAAAAAAAAAAAAATTTAGCCAGGCGTAGTGGTAGGCACTTGTAATAGCTACTCCGGAGGCTGAGGCAGGAGAATCATTTGAACCCACTAGGTGGAGGTTGTAGTGAGCCAAGGTCATACCACTGCACTCCACCCTGGGTGATAGAGCGATACTCCGTCTCAAAAAAAAAGACAGATTGACAAACTGGATTTTAAAAACTAACCTAAAGCCAAGCATGGTGGCTCACGCCTATAATGCCAGAGCTTTGAGAGGCCATCACAGGAGGGTCTCTTGAGCCCAGGAGTTCGAGACCAGGCTGGGCAACATAACAAGACCTCGTCCCTACAAATAATAAAAAATTAGCCAGGTGTGATGGTGCACATGTGTGGTCCCAATTACTTGGGAGGCTGAGGTGGGAGAACTGTTTGAACCCAGGAGGCGGAGGTTGCAGTGCGCCAAGATTCTGCCATTGCACTCCAGTCTGGGCAACAAGAGCGAAACTCCACCTCAAAAAAAAAAGAAAAAAGAAAGAAAAAACAAACAAAACAAGTATATATAAGTCAGCAATGAAGACGATGCAGGACTTCTACACAGAAAAATCAGAAAACTTTTCTGAAATAAACTGAAGACAACATAATAAATGGAAAGACATTTCATGTTCTTGGACTGCAACACCTCAGTGTTGCTAAGAAGTTCCTACTCCAAAGCAATCTACGCATTTAATCAAATCCCTGTCAAAATCCCAAGAATGCTTTTTTGCAGAAATAAAAAAAAAAATACATTCCAAAACTCACATAGAATCTCAAGGGACCTCAAATAGTCAAAACAATCTTGAAAAGGAAGAATAAATTTGAAGACATCACACTTCCTGATTTCAAAACTTCCTACAAAGCTACAGTAATCAAAATAGTGTTGCCAGCTGTGGTGGCTCATGCCTGTAATCCCAGCACTTTGGGAGGCCGAGGTGGGTGGATCACCTGAGGTTGGGAGTTTCAGACCAGCCTAACCAACATGGAGAAATCTTGTCTCTGCTAAAACTACAAAAATTAGCCAGGCGTGGTGGTGCATGCCTGTAATCTTAGCTACTCGGGAGTCTGAGGAAGGAGAATCGCTTGAACCCAGGAGGCAGAGGTTGCAGTGAGCAAAGATCAGGCCACTACACTCCAGCCTGGGCAACAAGAGTGAAACTTCACCTCAAAAAGATAAATAAATAAAATAAAAAACAGTGTTGTACTGGCATAAAAACAGAGCACTGAAAGAGAACAGAGAGTTCAGAAATAAACTCTCCCTTATATGGGAAGTGATTTGCCACAAAGTGCCAGGATCATTCCGTGGGAAAGAGTCTTTTCAACAAATAATGCTGGGAAAACTGGATTATCTACATGCAAAAGAATGTAGGTGGACACTTACTTTACACCACACACAAAAATTGACTCAAAATGGATCGAAGATCTAAACATAAGAGCTACAACTGGGCCAGGCATGGTGGGTCACACCTGTAATCCCAGCACTTTTGGAGGTTGAGGCAGGTGGATCATGAGGTCAGGTGATCGAGACCATCCTGGCTAACACGGTGAAACACCCTCTCTACTAAAACTACAAAAAAACTATCCAGGCGTGGCGGCAGGCGCCTGTAGTCCCGGCTACTTGGGAGGCTGAGGCAGGAGAATGGCGTGAACCCGGGAGGTGGAGCTTGCAGTGAGCTGAGATCGCACCACTGCACTCCAGCCTGGGTGACAGAGGGAGACTCCGTCTCAAAAAAATAATAAAAAATAAAAATAAAAGTAAAAATGTCAACAAAGTTGCTCAACTATAACAGAAAAAGAAAGCTTACAAGAGAATGTTGAGCTCATAATTTTTAGTGTTCGTTAGAGAAATGCTTTAAATGGACTGAAAATCCTGAAAAACTGCTTGAATCATAAAGAAGCTATGAAATATTATGGAAGCATTTTCTAGCTTGTTTTTGAAACCTCTGAAAAAACCTCCTCATGTATCAATACAAGCTAACCTGCTACACAGAAATAAAAAGAAAACTATGGGTGCGGTGGCTCAGGTCTAAAATCCCATCACTTTTGGAGGTCGAGGCAGGCAGATCATGAGGTCAGCAGTTCGAAGCCAGCCTGGCCAACATGGTGAAACCCCCTCTCTACTAAAAATACAAAAATTAGGCAGGCATAGTGGTGCACACCTGCAATCCCAGCTCCTTGGGAGGCTGAGGCAGGAAAATAGCTTGAACCTCAGAGGCAGAGTTTGCAGTGTGCCAAGATCGCACCACTGCACTCTAGCCTGGGACTGAGCGAGACTCTCTCTCAAAAAAAAAAAAAAAAAGAAAAAGAAAAAGAAAACTATACATTTTATTACATGTATACATTTGTCTTTCATATACTTGTAACTCAGAAAACCATGCTTTCACAAATTGAAATACAATAATATTAGCAATCATAGCATCCGTGAAACTGAAGAGAATAAACTGGCCAGATGCTGTCTCTTACACCCTAGAACCCAGGTTCTGGTCAAGGCTTCTCTTGGTTGTATGAACTCACCTCATGCACCTGTCATAAGGCTCAAAAGAGATACTGTAAACAAAGCGTCCTGTAAACTGTATAAGCCTGTAGATATGTGGTTCATCTTAATCAAGGTACTTTAACGACTGACAGCTGCCCCCCCCCCCAGAATCTCTTTTCTTGATTCTTAAAATAAACAGCTTATATTTCGAAGTCCGGTTCAAAAGTGATATTCTTGGAAGCCTCTGCATCCCACCTGTCCATTCAGCAGAACGAATCCGTCTCCACTCTAGTATTATACTCTCATAACTCTTGGCCCTTCACCAGTTCATTCAAGGGTATAAAGAGCAATTAAAATATGTCACGCATCATGCTATGCACTGGAGAAAAAAATCTTAAATGTGTAAAGCTTACAAAGTTTTTCACACACATTATCTCATTTCATACTTTAAAAGTGCTTGATAAATCAATGAATAAAGGAGTAACAGACACTTGTTCGATTACTAAACTATCCATCAGGGTTAACACTGAAATAATCCTCCACAAAGTTTCCACAGGGGAAAGGGGAAAAATACATTATATTACACAAACACATCTGGGGGGTGAAAATTCCTCCCTCCGGCAGAGCATCTCCAACTCAAGTTTAACTGTGTAACAAAGGCACGTAGCAACTGAAGATGGATTTGACTTCACTATGGGACTAACAAGCTCTAAGTGAAGAACAATGAGTTCTGTATAAAAGCTCCTACGTAGATCATTCTGCTTGATAAAACTGGACATTATTACACAAATATTAAAATAAACACTTAAACTAAAGGGCTTCTGCACAGCAAAAAAACTATCATCAGAGTGAACAGGCAACCTACAGAATGGGAGAAAATGTTTGCAATCTATCCATCTGACAAAGATTTAATATCCAGAATCCTTAAGGAATTTAAACAAATTTACAAGAAAGAAAACCCCATCAAAAAGAGGGTGAAAGATATGAACAGACACTTCTCAAAAGAAGATATTTATGCGGTCAACAAACATATGAAATAAAGCTCATCATCACTGCTCATTAGAGAAATGCAAATCAAAACCACAATGAGATTCCATCTCATGCCAGTTAAAATGGCGATCATTAAAAAGTCAGGAAACAACAGATGCTGGAAAGGATGTGGAGATACAGGCATGCTTTTACACCGTTGGTGGGAGTGTAAATTAGTTCAATCATTGTGGAAGACAGTAGGGCGATTCCTCACAGTGACCACTTTAAATCTTATTTTACATGTAATAAAACCATTTTCTATTTACATGGATCAAAGTCTCCTAAAGCAAACACTTACACCTCCATTTATTTCCCACTTTCGGCACAAAATTGGATTTTCATTGTAACTGTGGTGTGCTAAGTGCATGGTTAAGCCAGTGTCAGCGTCATCTTCCTGTAAATTACAGATGCCGTCTGTGAGCAGGTCTCTTGTGGACTCATGGATGTTGTATTTTGAAATCTGCTTTAGAGGATATTTTAAGACTTTTAGAACCAGAAATACCATTAGACCCAGCAATCCCATTACTGGGTATATACCCAAAGGATTGTAAATCATTCTACTCTAAAGACACATGTACACATACGTTTACTGCAGCACTATTTACAACAGCAAAGACTTGGAACCAACCCAAATGCCCATCAAGGATAGACTGGATAAAGAAAACATGGCACATGTACCCCATGGAATACTAGGCAGCCATAAAAACGAATGAGTTCATGTCATTTTCAGGGACATGGATGATGCTGTAAACCATCATCTCGGCAAACTAACACAGGAACAGAAAACAAACACCGCATGTTCTCACTCATGAGTGGGAGTTGAACAATGAGAACACATGGACACAGGGAGGGAAACATCACATACCAGGGCCTGTCAGGGGACGGCGGGCAAGGGGAGGGATAGCATTAGGACAAATACTTAATGCATGAAGGGCTTAAAACCTAGATGGCAGGTTGATAGGTACAGCAAACCACCATGGCACATGTATACCTGTGTAACAAACCTGCATGTTCTGCACATGTATCTCAGAACTTAAACTATAATTTTTAAAAATTTTGAAAATAAAAAAAAAAAGTCTTGTTTCAGGGTAATATTAATTTGCATTGCCACCTATTTCAACATGGCAGACAATTGTACCATCTGAGCCAAATGGAGCCTTGACATGAAATGTGAAAATACCCCATGAACGGAGTGATAGACATAAAGTGAAATAATCCAATGCTACCAGTTCTCATAAGCTCAAAATGCAATTCTCTACTGTACCAAAATCCCTGGTATAGGTGAGAGATACACTTCAAGATCTTTGCATATTCCAAAGTTTACGGCTATCACTATGACACAGAGCTTCTTCTGTAAACTTCCCATGTTTCCACCGAAGAGCACTGTGTCTGGGGCTACTTCACTGTCACTAACTGCACAATGGTGTTTTCTCCTTGGTGTAATATTTCACAACAAGACAGATAATATGTATGTGTGTATGTGAATCATTCATGCTAGTGACCACATAAATAACAACAAGCAGCAAATATGAAGATAAAAGTAACGTTGAAGTATAAATGCTGCTGTCCAGATGGGTGAGGCTTACTCATCCGCCAAGCGATGTCCTCGGCCCAATACAGCGAGTTTTAATAGACAGGGACAGGTGACATTCGTCTATCTAGTCCTACATGCCATTTTGGCATTGAAGGGTTCCCCAGGGCTGGAGTCACTTAGCTCTAGGTGCACAATTCTAATGAATGAGTATACTTTTCTATTCTAAATCCACAGTGGGCAAAATAGCTCAGTGTAATGTTAGAATTCGTCTACTACATACCAAGCACTGGAATAGGTAAACATTTTACATACATCCTTTCTAATCTTTGCAACATTCTACAAAGTAAGGGTTATTTTACCCACTTAAAAGTCACTGGATGCCGGGGGCGGTGGCTCAGGCCTGTAATCCCAGCACTTTGGGAGGCTGAGGCGGGCGGATCGCGAGGTCAGGAGATCAAGATCACCCTGGCTAACACGGTGAAACCCCGTCTCTACTAAAAATACAAAAATGAATTAGCCAGGCATGGTGGCGGGCGCCTGTAGTCCCAGCTACTCGGGAGGCTGAGGCAGGAGAATGGCTTGAACCCGAGGGGCGGAGCTTGCAGGGAGCCGAGATCGCGCGACTGCACTCCAGCCCGAATGGCAGAGGGAGACTCCATCTCAAAAAGTAAAAACAAAATAAATAAAAGTAACTGGAAAGTCAGAGAATTTAAGTCCACTGCCCCCAAAATCTACAGCCCACAGCAGGGTAGGAACCCAAATCTCTCTGGCTTCAAAACCCTGCCCTAATCATTTCACTATATCACCAATCCAAGGAAAAAGTTAAGGTATGTTAGTCAGATAAAAGTGGCAAATTAGACCGAGCGCGGTGGCTCAGGCCTGTGATCCCAGCACTTAGGAAGGCCGAGGCGGGCAGATCACGAGGTCAAGAGATCGAGACCATCCTGACTAACATGATGAAACCCCAACTCTACTAAAAAAATACGAAAAATTAGTCAGCGTGGTGACACATGCCTGTAGTCCCAGCTACTCAGGAGGCTGAGTCAGGAGAATCACTTGAACCCGAGAGGCAAAGGTTGCAGTGAGCCGAGATCATGCCACTGCACTCCAGCCTGGGTGACAGAGCGAGACTCCATCTCAAAAAAAAAAAAAAAAAAAGGGGGGGGCCAATTAATGGGAGGAAAATATTAAAAGTTAACCCTACAAACCAAGAAATCTATTTATGGCTATGTATTTTGTAGGAGACAGAGTCTTGCTATATTGTCCAGGCTAGTCTCAAAGTCCTGACCTCAAGCAATCCTCCCGACTCAGCCTCCTGAGTAGAGGGGATTACAGGCATTACAGGCATGAGCCAATGCCCCAGCAAGAAGTCTATATGTTCTTATCACTCATGTGACTAAACAAAATTATGTGTAAGAAACTGAAAAATCATGGTAATATTTTAAATATTATGACTACACTGAAACCCTGCCAGAGGTATTTTTTAAATGTCAAGGCTTTTTTTTTTTTTTTTTTTTTTTTAAGACGGAGACTCCCTCTGTCGCCAGGCTAGAGTGCAACAGCCAGATCTTGGCTCACTGCAACCTCTGCCTCCCGGGTTCAAGCCATTCTCCTACCTCAGCTTCCCGAGTAGCTGGGATTGCAGGCACGTGCCACCAAACCCGGCTAATTTTTGTATTTTTAATAGAGACGGGGTTTCACCATGTTGGTCAGGCTGATCTCGAACTCCTGACCTCGTGATCCACCCGCCTTGGCATCCCCAAGTGCTGGGATTACAGGCGTGAGCCACCGCGCCCGGCCAAAATGTCAAGGATTTTTACGCTGATGTGCTTAATGTACCCAATCTGTAATTCTAGTTGTGATCAATGACATGCCCATAAATCAGAGAGTACTTCTATGAAACAATCATAGGCCGGGCACGGTGGCTCAAGCCTGTAATCCCAGCACTTTGGGAGGGCAAGACAGGCGGATCACGAGGTCAGGAGATCGAGACCATCCTGGCTAACCCAGTGAAACCCCGTCTCTACTAAAAATACAAAAAATTAGCCGGGCGTGGTGGCGGGTGCCTGTAGTCCCAGCTACTCGGGAGGCTGAGGCAGGAGAATGGTGGGAACCCGGGAGGCGGAGCTTGCAGTGAGCCGAGATCTTGCCACTGCACTCCAGCCTGGGCGACAAAGCGAGACTCCGTCTCAAAAAAAAAAAAAAAAAAAAAAAAAAAAAAAAAAATCACAGCCTACAAGTATGGATAAAACGCCTCAGCTTTACCTCTTAGATGGTTCTAGACAGTTTCAGAATTTGTGCCTCTTTCTTCAACTCTCTCATTCATTTTATTATCCTTAGCAGTAAAATAATCTTATCAATTGCTTTCCCTATGAAACTGTGAATGAAAATTCCCATTTCTCTTTGCTAGGTCTTGTTAGCTGCCATCTCTGGGAAGGAGAAAGTGTTTTTATAGACAGGCATGTCAAGGACAAATCATGGAGCTGAAATGCAAGGGTGGATGGCAAATAAATTGCATCTTGTGAACTAACTCCAACTAATTTCTGCCTGGAGCACTGTGTTTGAAAGGATTCCTAGGCCACATCTGGAGGGATCTGGAAAAAAAAATGAAAGAGAAGTAAGGAAGGTAAGTGGAGAACCAGTAAAGTGTTGTGCTACAGTAGCCTAGGGTTTCAGGAAAGGAGATTATAATACCAAGTCAGGCAGAGCAGCAACCAAACAACACAAAGAAAAATGTCCGTGAGACTTGGCATGCAGGGGATCACTCATGTGCCTATTGACAAGTTCAGTAGTGTTGTGAGGGAAGAAGTCAATGGGCTAAAGCGGAAGTGAGTGCTGACACAGAGACAGCAGGTGTAAACCAGAGACACAGCCAGCGTACCGGATGGCTGAAGTCAAATTCTTACGTAGCAAATGGGGATAGAGACAAGCGTCCGATGGATGTATTGGCCTTCTCAGGACAAATATTCCATCCCCTAAAAACCATAGGAAAGGGGTGAAGGATACTCCTATAGGTCAATTTATGGAAGAGAGCAAAACCTTAACATTCTCAATGAAGTAGGAGCTAAGAACCTCAGTATCAGGTGAAGAGACAGGAAGGTCAAGAGGGGGAAGGAGAAGATTGGGTAAAGATGTTGAAGAGAATGAGAGAACTAAACAGGGTTGGGCAAGGAAAAGGCATTAGGCAAGGCTGAGCACTTAGATGAGGTTGAAAAGATTTAGTAGTTACTTTAAAACAGGGTTCATCTGTATGACTAGTTGCTTTTTCTTTAGCCCTCAGATACAGAAGTAGAACAACAGACTGGATTGGGCTGGCATTTTACCAGGGTACAGCAGGAAGACGGGCACAGGAAAGGCCCAATGTTGGGAGTATTTCAGTTAATCTCCTGTGAGATCCAGGCGGGCTAGGGTAGCAGGGTAGGTTATAAGAAGAAAAATACAGACAAACTTGTGAGACTACAGAGGCCTGGAAGGAGAAAATGTGTTGGGTGACAGTGAGATGCAGAAGATTTCTGAGGTGATACACCTGTAGATGAGAAGGTGGAGGTCCCAGCCCGGGTAAAGGGTGGCTGATCTACAGCTGGTGATGACCACTGGCATTAAAGGAATCCAGAAGAGACGAGGCTTTTTCTGTTTGTGTCAGTTATCTCCTTATTCTAGTTTCTCTTCACCACTGAAAAACTCTGAAAGTTGTCAGCTTCATTAAGGTAAATTCAGAAGACCTATTTTATTCAAAATGATAAAATGCTTCTCAGAGAAAAAGCATATATGTCTCATCAGATAATGCATGTATGACTTGGGACAAATCATAGCATTTCAGTGTTTGAGGTAATCTAGTCTGTCCTCTTTATTCCTTAACTCTCCATCTGTACAGACAGAAACAATATAATCAGCCACATATCTTGTATAAAATAAAAATGAAGAGAGAAACAATTATAAAGGCAGAAGTTCTTGGGGTGAGAAGAACTTTAAAATTAACTAGCTACTTCTTCAAGACGAAGAACATCAGGGAGTACTGAAAGACAACAATTGTAGAAAGGAAGAGAAATTAACCGAAACAGCAACCAAAAACTTTCTAAAAATGTATCAACAGTCCCGTGGAAAACAAATAGCTACAAGCTTGACACTAATTCAAAGTCAGTATTTTCTTCTGACTGAGACTCAGGGAAAGCAAGCCAAAAATGAAAGTTATCTTATTCACCTTGTAGGAAAAGAAATTTCTGTCTTCCATAACACAAACTGCTAAAACCTACAAACATCCATTTTCAGATAAAAAGAGTATTAAGGAGAACTGGTAAAAACAATTCATTACAAAGTTAATTCTCTCTCTCTCTCTCTCTCTCTCTCCCTCTCTGTGTGTGTGTGTGTGTGTGTGTGTGTGTGTGTGTGTGTGTGTGTGTTAAAGTCTGGCATTCATTTACAATAATTGATCTACTCTTTTTCCAAGCGAAAATATGTACTTTTGGAACAAGTAAAAATTTACATTATCATGAAAGATTTATGAAGAAGCATAAGCTTAAACATAGTTCTTGCCATAAACAGTCTGATCCTACCGCAAAATATCAAACTTGGAAATTTGGCAATATTATAGAAAAAACTGCGAATGAATGTGTTTTTTAATCCTGCAATTCTAATTTAGGAACTTATCAAAATAATGATGGATACACACAAAGGCTTTCTGTGTATAATAATAAAAACAGAAAATAATACAAAAGGCCAGCATTAGGGAAGTGGTTACATAATTTATAGTTTCTCTGTATTATGCAATATATGCACCATATATATGTGTATACATATATATATGCGCATATATATATACACATTTATATTTTTTGAGACAGGGTCTCGCTCTGTCACCCAGGCTGGAGTGCAGTGGCTGGATCTCAGCTCACTGTAACCTCCGCCTCCCAGGTTTACCCCATTCTCCTGTCTCAGCCTTCCCAGTAGCTGGGACTACAGGTGCCCGCCACCTCGCACGGCTAGTTTTTTGTATTTTTTAGTAGAGACGGGGTTTCACCGTGTTAGCCAGGATGGTCTCGATCTCCTGACCTCGTGATCCGCCCGTCTTGGCCTCCCAAAGTGCTGGGATTACAGGTGTCAGCCACTGCGCCCGGCCGGTCTGGATTTCTTGACTTCATGATCTTCCCCCTTGGCCTCCCAAAGTGCTGGGATTACAGGCATGAGCCACCGCGCCCGGCCACACCATATGTTTAAAAACAACAACAACAAAAATCAGATTACCTGGGAAAAGGCTTGCAATCTACTGAAGAGTAAAAGATGTTCATAGTTAAATGAAATAACATTTAGAGCTTTTGTTATTTCAAAAAAATCTTCCCACTTCTTCCTCAAAGCACTTAGCAAATGAAATACAGTAACATTGAAAAACTAGTTTCTCACATTACTTTGTAACCATATTTTACTAATAATTTTAATATTGCTACCTAGCAAGTATTTTTAATTTCAAAAAAATTGACTACAAAAAGTATTTGGAGGCTGGGCTGGTGGCTCACGCCTGTAATCCCATCACTTTGGGATGCTGAGGTGTGTGGATCACAAGGTCAGCAGTTTAAGACCAGACTTGACAATATGGTGAAACCCCATCTCTACCAAAAATACAAAAATTAGCTGGGTATGGTGGCAGGCGCCTGTAGTCCCAGCTACTTGGGAGGCTGAGGCAGGAGAATTGCTTGAACCTGGGAGGTGGAGGTTGCAGTGAGCCTATATCGCACCACTGCACTCCAACCTGGGCAACAGAGCAAGACTGTCTGCAAAAAAAAAAAAAAAAAAGGAAAAAGAAAAAAATTTATTTGGAGGCTCATGTACTCAATATTGAGAACAATGACTAAGCCCTGGTTTTCACAATCAACAACTCCTCTAATTCATCAGACGCTCTCATTCCATTCAGTTTCATCCTATCTCAGTTTCTCTCTGTATAGATTTGGCACACACAAACTTCTTCACAAGAATGTTGAAAGAAATGTATATAAAGTATATAACATATGTAAAGTGTATATATTGGAAGTATATATATATTGAAGCTCTCATTCCATTCAGTTTCATCCTATCTCAGTTTCTCACTGTATAGGTTTGGCACACACAAACTTCTTCACAAGAATGTTGAAAGAAATGTATATAAAGTATATAATATATATAAAGAATATTGTATGTAAAATTGTCTGAGACTTTATACTTTGATCTAAGATGGAAAAATACCTTTTGATTTCTGTCTTCTCAGCATGTTTATAGCCTAAACAAATTATTAAAGATGTGTATACTTGAATTGCTTCATTCTCCTGTAAAATGAATGATATTAAACTCCTCAAGGATTTACTTTGAATAATTAAAGCAAAGGCAAAACTTTCTGCAAAATTCATACAGAAGTTTTAATATGGGACGTGTTCTGAAGTCATGAAATAAATAATATTTGTGTGTATAATAACTGGTAGACTCTTCTCAGCATCGAATCATTCTTGTCAAAGTCAACTACTGCATTTCTAACTGTGTCTTTTGAAGCAATAAATATAGAGATACTGATGCAACCTAATCTGTATTTTATGCTATTGAATATTCTATCCCCTAAATTACTGTGTTCCCCAAGAATAGATTAATATAATTTTGGATGCAACGCAAAATTCTTTTCACAGTGGTCTTTGTCAAATACAAAGAGAACTACCAAAGCTATGAATACCACAAACTAAACATGCTCTAGAAGAGACTGCCCCTTCTGCGAACCAATAACGTCCAACAGATTCAGAAAACTAGTTCCAACACTAGGAGCACCCAGGCTTCTAAAAAGCTCTGGATCCTTCTGTATTTTGATTTCAACAGCTTATATTTAAAGTGGTGACTTTTAAAGAAAAGTAAATTGAATGGTATGTTAAGCCCATAAGACATGACTAATTTATGACATTCAGTAGAAAATATCAACATAATTCCTCACACTTAACTCTCACGGATACAAGCTGCTCAAGTGCTTATAGGCTAAGTCTGCAGAGATAAGTAATTTTCTGATCCTTAGTTTCTACAACAAAACACAAAGTCAAGAGCAAAGAAACCTGTACATTTCAGAGAAAAGTAGAAAACTAAAGAAACAGACTATGGTGGCTTATTTTTAAAACTATATCTACTTCATCCAAGTATTTAAGTACTTTCTTATGAAATCTTGAAAAATAAAACCTTTTTAGAATTTGATATATGACCTAATGTCTCTTTATATGGCTTCTTCATATATAAGAGGTAACAGGTCGGCCGGGCGCGGTGGCTCAAGCCTGTAATCCCAGCACTTTGGGAGGCCGAGACGGGCGGATCATGAGTTCAGGAGATCGAGACCATCCTGGCTAACATGGTGAAATCCCGTTTCTACTAAAATAGAAAAAAAATTAGCCGGGCGAGGTGGCGGGCGCCGGTACTTCCAGCTACTCGGGAGGCTGAGGCAGGAGAATGGTGTGAACTCGGGAGGCGGGGCTTGCAGTGAGCTGAGATCAGACCACTGCACTCCAGCCTGGGCAACAGAGCCAGACTCTGTCTCAAAAAAAAAAAAAAAAAAAAAAAAAGAGGTAACAGGCCATTCAAACATAATTCATTATCAGCATGATTTTTAAACTAATAACCTGTAGTATTGGACAAAAGCATTAGAGCAAGACTTGTTAAGGAAAAGAGCACATTAAGGCAATAAAAAAACATGTTAAGGTAACAATTAAGTGATTAGCACTGGATCTTTTCTCATTATGGTCGGAAGAGTTACAATTCCTTTTCTATGGAAAAGAGTCATTAGGAGAATAGAATGAATTAGCATGGATAAAGCACTTACTATAATAAACATCATAAAATGTTTGTTACATAAGTCAATGAATCAATAAACACGGAAAACCTCATCATGCACGTACATTCAATAATAGCTACTTTTGAAGGTGGTCATGTTCTTTCAAAAATAGCTCAGTTCGTCTGTTGTTTACTCCAGACCCACTTTTATATGACCTGGGACAAAAGAGAACATTTATAAACATTTTTGGCAGAGGATACAAAATCTGAGGAACTGAGTGACCCCAGTGATATTGAAAGTAGATGCATGGAGTCTCTTCATAGTTTTGAATGAACAACAAAGTGCGTCATCCTTTCCCTTTCACCCCCAAAAATGATATCTAGTATAAACAGATAAGTATTAACGCCTCTCTATTTTAGGCCTAACAGTTTACTATGTTTTTCACAAAAATAACTCAACATTCAGAAACAAACAAACAAAATATCTTACCTTTCCTTTCCTTCTCTGCTATCTTCATTTTCTCCAAGCGGAAGTAAACCGTAGCACTGATTTAGTATGTAGCGCATGGGGAGGGAAAGCCGTTGAAATGGAATGTTTTCCATAACTGTAATACATGCGGTCCACCAACGGAAACCTTAGGAAACCAACAATTTTTTTTTTTTTTTGAGACAGGGTCTCTTTGTCACTTAGGCTGGAGTGCAGTGGCACAGTCTCAGCTCACTGCAGCCTTCTCAACCTCCCAGGTTCAAGTGGTCCTCCTGCCTCAGGCCCGCAAGTAGCTGGGAGTACAGGAGCACGCCACCATGCCCAGCTAATTTTTGTATTTTGGGTAGAGATGGGGTTTTGCCATGTTCCCCAGTCTGGTCTCGAACTCCTGAGGTCAAGCAATCCGCTCGCCTCGGCCTCCCAGAGTACTAGGATTACAGGTGTGAACCACCATGCCTGGCTCCAAATTTTTATAATTCAAGTTAACTGTACAAATACTACAGTAAGACCAAAGAGAGTCATGCTGTTAAAATGGAAATACTGGCTGAGACGCAGGGCTACCGTGAAAAGCACAGGAGAAAACACCACCGAGGAAGGCAGAATGATATAACCAAGAACACACTGGACTCGGGAGACTGATGACTGGGATTTAAATCTATACTCCATCCTTTCATAGGGGCTTCACCTTAGACAAGTGTGTCAATGTCTACATTTGTAAAATGAGACTGATTATTTCTATCTTAACCGAAAGATCATTATGGAGCCAAAAAAAAAAATACATGAAAAAATACTGTGTAAGTTACTATACACACACACACACACACACACACACACACACACACACACAATGTCAGGTATCATTACTATATCACATCTCACTAATCATATTCTGCCTTGGATTATACTAACTTGAGTACCTGCCTTACTTTCCAACAGCACCTGGATTATAAACTCCCGCAGGGCCACGTTGGTCTTTACATTTCTACCTGCTACTGTGACTAACTCAGAGTTGGTCCTCAGGAGCTAGTTGAAGGAATGGATGAACATATCTTTTCTGCCCATTTTTCAAAAACCAAGTGATTACAATGGGTTGCATTCTAGTGGTTCCCACACATTGTGTGTGGGGGTGCTCAGTGTCTATACATTAAAGGCATCCCCTACACAGGTTCTCAGTGTATTCCTCAAAATGTGTATGTAAATGCACTGAACGGAAATTAAACAAAAGGCTTACATGTCCTGAAGGACTAGAAATCTGACAACTGTCTTACTGTTGAAACTGTCACAACAAAATAAAGGATCTCTAGGAAAGTGTTTCTGAGAGTACACATAATGTATAGTTGATAATCGTGTATATCACAGTTTATGAAACTTATCACATAATCTCTCACCAGTGACACGATGACAGGTATCTTTCGATGGCTCCAGATTGGAAAGTCTTCAGCTTCAATGAGATGCCCACGGGACTTAACATTGTCAGTGGTGTTCAGTTGTGAAAAAATTTCCCAAATTGTGTATCAAATGCTAGAATAGATCATTAAAGGAGAGGCGAAATGACTTCACCTTAAAAAATATTTAAAATGATAGATTGAGATCAGCATAAAAACATTGGGAGTCCTTAAATAATGTAACATTAAGGCTATGAGTTTCTATGTATTATTGTTGTAATACATACAAATGTAATATACAATTGTTGGGACAAGGGAGGGGGCAGAGATAGTGGATAAACAGGAAGACAAACATGGAGAACTTCAGTAACTGATAATGCTATAATTTTAAAAATTTTATTTTCTTTAGCACATCTGCAGAGGATCATAAAAATAATGTTGTAATTCTTAGGGTGGGTGGTAAGAGATCAAAATACCATGAAGATACCATCTAAGCTGCACTTTGAATTAAGACAGGAAAGTCAAGGTTGGCAGCAGCCAATGGTAAAATAAGAGGAAGCATGAGATAAAAACGGAAAAGTAGATTAGGATGACGCTGTAGCAGCGATGTTTAAAGACAGTGAAATGGGACTTGGAAACGGTGAAATCTCCACCATGGTTCTGCCACTCAATTTGCAATTAACTATAGACATATCCTAAAGCCAAATCTGAATAAATAATCTGCAAAAGAATATAAAAGGTAACTTACTCAGTATCTTTTCATACTGATCCCATGAGATTCTCCCTTTCCCATATTGGCGTAAAGTTTGCTTGGGTTTTATGGAATGCACGTGTATAATCATGTAATAAATCAACATCTAGTTTCAACATAAGCTAATTATTAGATTTTCATCTGACTGAAGCAGTTACGTATTGTCTTTACACTGTAAATTTCTGTCAAGGAAAGTGCTATTTAAGAAATCAAATTAACCGAAGGTAAAAATAACTTTATAATTACTTTTCTGAAAAGTGACCAACTTCTTTCAAATGAAAATAATTCAGTGCTAGGGAACAGAGCCATTACATCACTATCCTTTGTACCTCCTAGTACTTTGTCTAATGAGGTCGAATTAGGAAGAAAAAACTCCCAAATAAAATAACTTCAAATAGCCTAGGAGAAAACTTGAGAGGTTCTTTCTACTTAATAGTGCACCTAATAGAGCTTATTTTCCAATTTCATCATTTTGGACTCTCCCCCAAAATTTAATTCCTAAACTAATCAAAAAAGAGCAAGAGATTTGTAAAGAACAAAATAATCTTTAAACGTTTTCCCTTATTTTGTACCATTGTATTTGTAAAAGATATTAAGGATATTAATTACTTCTTAAAAATTCAGAGATGGCCGGATGCAGTGGCCCAGGCCTATAATCCCAGCACCTTGGAAGGCCGAGGTGCGTGGATCACTTGAGGTCAGGAGTTCGAGACCAGCCTGGCCAACATGGCGAAACCCCATCTCTACTGACAATACAAAACTTAGCCGGGCGTGCCAGTGACTGTAATCCTGTGCCTCAGCATCCCAAGTGACTGAGATTACAGGCGTGTGCCACCATGCCCGACTAATTTGTTTTGCAATTTTAGTAGAGACAGAGTTTCACCATGTTGGCCAAGTTGTTCTCGAGCTCCTGACCTCAGGTGATCCACCCGCCTTTGTCTCTTAAACTGCTGGGATTACAGGTGTGAGCCACTGCACCTGGCTGAACCCACTTTCTGACTGTGGCCACTGCATTGAGGGGGATATACTGGCGGTGTCATTATCACTGGGTAAACTAAGGCCAGGGAGCCAAGCCTATGGACTGGGACTGTTTCCACAGCTGCTTTCACGTAAGCTTTGGTGGCCCGCCCTCTCAGCAGGAAGGACAGAGATGGCTATTGCCATCTCTGAGATAAAGTTGAGTTCACTTTAGAAAGTAGAGCACTTGATGTTTCACTTCTGGTTCCTAATTCTGGGTCTACAGGGAGAGACCCCCTCTGTCCTACTTCATGTATCACAGTTCCTGAAACGCTACTAGTTAGAGGTCCTTTGGGCAAATCCTTCTTATCTAACAAGGCCCAGCCTAAATGTCACCTCCAAAACTTTCCTCAACCTCCACGCCTAGGAGAGTAACATTCTCTTAGTACTTATCTTGTCATAGGACTTATCAGGCTCTATTGTAATTAATTATTGTGATGATTTTACATTTCTCTCCTGTATCTTGATGGCTAGCATGGGGTCTTACTGATCTTTCGTCCTCAGCGCTCAATCATGGGCACTTATTGTCCTCACTAATGTGTGTTTTGGGAGGATGAGGAGAATTCAGAGAGCCGTTGTAATTAGGAAGACACCTCACATGGCTTCCAGTACAGATGGGCATTATTATTGCCATGTTACAGTTGAGGAGACTAAGCCACGGAGAGTTTTAGTAGCCCGAAATAATAGTTAAATGCAGAACCACAGTCAAACTCCAAAGACAGTGGTCTAAACTAGTACACATGACTGTCAGGCTACATCCAAATTCTGAGAAAATAATTTGGACTCATCTCTGGGTACAGATAAATGAGGTTTTGAGGTCAGAGAATTCTGCTGTATCGAGTGTGGCACGCATCATCACGATTTCGTTAGCGTAGAGTAACTGCTTTGAGCAAAGCAACTCACTCTAGAGGCTTCTGAGTGATTAAAATTAAAAATAGGTGCCATCCACCCAAAACTGTTACTTTGGATTTCAGTGAGTTGAGGAACAGCATGTGGCCCTTACTTCTGGCTCTTTCCTAAAGCCATTTCGAGCTTGTGAAAAGAAGCCTGATCCAAGTATAGCACAGTGGCTGAGAGTGAGGACCCCGGAGTGTGACAGGTCTGGTTTGCATCTGGCTCCACTACTTGCTAGCTGTGTGACCTTGGGAAACTTAACTTCCATTTCTGAGCCTCACTTCTCTTTCCTGTAAAGTGGGGATTATAACTCCTACTTCAATGTTGGGCAGACCAAATTACAATCTATGTACATATACACACCCCTGGCACAGAGCCCTCAACACTGGCAGCTACTATTCTTGTGGATTTCTGTGAAAGGGGATGCGTGTCTTTCTATTCCCTAGAGCGGGGCACCTACAGACAGCTCATGCAAAGCGTATCATTTCATTAAGGAAATATTTCAAGATAAAGAAAACTCAAAATCTGTCCCTATTTTATTCTGCTGGATATTGTAAACTCAACCATGAAGAGACTCCAAGGCCGAAGCTAGTATTACTGTCACTTCCATAGCTCTGTGTGGGCTCATGATTTCCGTATGGAGATCAGGAAGCTTCGAATGTGACCAATTCTGTCTAAAGAGTCATTAGCCAGGGGAGGGACAATAAAATCAGTCTTACATAATTTCCTCACAAGGTGACAAAGAGCATAGCAATTATCTACAGGGGACAGTCACCACCCAAAGGGCTTCTGCTCCCAGTGAGAGCCTTTGCAACATGAGAGGGTCATTATCAGCAATGGCTTGTGAGTACTCAGCTCTTCCAAATATCAGCTCCACTGCTTCTTATGCTCTGAAACTAGAGCATGAGACCAAGGCCTGGGTTGCTGGGAGGGGCCTGCAGGAGACAGCTGGACCCCACAATAAACATGCGTCCTTCCACCTACACCTCTTCAGCTTGTACCAGACCTAGAGAGTGTAGCGAGTCAGCCTAAGAATCTGAGCTCAGGACCAGATCACCTGGACTCAATCCTGACTCCAACTTAGTAGCTGCGTGACCGAGGACAAGTTATTTAACCCCAGCATCATGTTGCTGTGGGAAGTTTCCTCTGATGACAACACAGATGGGCAGAGATGGGCTGAGATTTACGTCTTCCCTCCCAGCATGTGCGTCCTGGCTCATGACACAGGTATTTGGAAGCTTAAGTCCCAACAGGAAGCTGACTTTTCTGGATTCTATAGACCTGTGTTTAGCATTAAGTATTTTCAAACAAGCTTTCTAAGCCAAGGGAAACAGTTTCTTCCACCTAATAATAAAGACAACTAAAGAATGGTGGCCACATTGAATGACAGAGAAATGGGACGGGGAGAAAGGATCTGGCATATAGTGGACACATCTCTGTGCCAGGTTTATCCCCCTCCCCGACATCTCCTATCTCCACCCCCTTTAAAGATCAAAAACATTATCAGAGGTTGTCTTTATTTCACACATGAAGAGACAGTAGTTTGCCCAGTTTTACACAATTTAGTTCCCCAACTCTTTCTGATTTCAAATCCCAACGTCTCTCCTTCACATGACACTGTTTATTACTTTTCCTTACACACTGCCGTTTACCTGATTTTAGATGCAAATATTAACATTACAGGGCTCGGCTGGGCACGGTGGCTCACGCCTGTAATTCTAGCACTTTGGGAAGCCGAGGCGGGTGGATCACAAGGTCAGGAGATCGAGACCATCGTGGCTAACACAGTGAAACCCCATCTCTACTAAAAAATACAACAAATTAACCGGGCGTGGTAGTGGGTGCCTGTAGTCTTAGCTACTCGGGAGGCTGAGGCAGGAGAATGGCGTGAACCTGGGAGGCGGCGCTTTCAGCGAGCCTAGATCCTGCCATTGCACTCCAGCCTGGGCGACAGAGCGAGACTCCATATCAAAAAATAAATAAATAAAATAAAAATAAAAATAAAATTTTATAGGGTCACGTCTTGGTCTAGGAACAAGGACTGGCATCCTGTTTTCTTCTTCTCCCAATCTTCACAGAACTATCTAGAATTCCTCATTCAATCACACTACCTGAAATGTTAACAAGTAGAGACTTCCTAGAGTAAAAAACCTCCTGGCTGTTCAGATGTAGGAAAATCCCATATTTGATTATAATAACATTTTACCTCCTCTTTCCAACTTGAAAAATACTTAAGCCTTCTTGTATTATAGGTTCTCAGAAATGTGGATCCATCTTTTGTATCTAAGTTTTTATTTCTCCTTTTGCAAAAGCTGCTCCAAATACCAGCTGTGCTGCTCCGCAGCCTCTGAATGTTCAGAAGAACATTCTCGTTACGAGGATGACTCCATGGAATGCTTGACCACTAAGTTTGGTAAACAGCTGCTCAGTCTTTTTCACTTTAGCCGCAGCTGGGGAGGCAAGCCTCCATATGAGTGGCAGAGGCTGGCTGGTTCTTTAGCAGACTCATTTCTTCTTTCTGAGGACACAGTAGCTTACATTTCCTAGCTTTCTTTGCCATTGGTTTGCTACAGCCATGCAATTGAGTTCTAGCTAATGGAATATAAGCAGAAGTGACACACCCCACTTCCAGGGTAAGCCCCCAAACTCCCCTGCTCCCCATGCACAGCCTTCCACTCTCTCCTTCCTATTGCTGGCATGAAGCACATAAGCAAGCTGTCTTGGAAGCCACGCACTGAAGCTAGTGAAGACTATGAGATGGAAGGAGCCTGGTCCCGGAATCACCACTTGGAGAAAAGCTGCTTGCTGTTCACATACACCAGTTTTGGATTTCACACAGGGAGGGATAACCAGTAAAGAATAACCAGTTAAACCAGTAAGACTTGGATTTCTGACCCCCTAGCTGACCGACAAATCAGCTGTCCCCCTTCTGATCCCTTAGCTGACTGACAGATTCATGAGAATGATTGTTATTTCAAGTCACTGAGCTTTGGGACAATTGACTTTTGTTGCAGTAGCTGATTAAGACATTGTAAATTCTCATTAGTTGCATCACTTTGACAAGTCAGTCTAACCTCTTTCTTCTACCAGCACCACCACGACCATCACTGCTGCTGCCCTCCACTGTACTCCTAAAGAGAGTGGCTACTTTTGGGGATTCTTAATTTCTTGAAGTCGCTATGTGGAGGCCAAAGCAACTCCATGTTGAATGCTAATCTGCCATGTTGACTTCAGATTAACCTCTGCTCTGGGAAGGCCATTAAGATTTCCAGTTTGTATTCTGTGTTCCGTGTGTAAGATCACATACTTACTGTAAATCCTGCCCTTAGGTCAAAACAGCTTTGCTGTTGTCATACTTTAATTGTCCTACACATCACTTCTGAATCATACATACCCTTTCCCTGTGGTATATCAGCCCTGGGTCTGCGGGGTTATGGTGCGGGGATCCACGATCTCATCTCTCCACCACCAGATACTGACATGGCTTCTGTTTGTAAGTTCCTATTAAATATTACTTTATGTTTTTGTTGTTTGTTTGTTTTGTTTTGTTTTGCTTTGTTTTGTTTTTTTCAGAAAGAGTTTTTCCTCTTGTTGCTCAAGCTGGAGTGCAATGGTGCGATCTCGGCTCGCTGCAACCTCCGCTTCCCGGGTTCAAGCGATTCTCGTGCCTTAGCCTCCCGAGTAGCTGGGACCACAGACATATGCTACTTTTTTGTATTTTTAGTAGAGACGGGATTTCTCCATGTTGGTCAGGCTGGTCTCGAACTCCCAAACTCAGGTGATCTGCCCACCTCAGCCTCCCAAAGTGCTGGGATTACAGGCATGACTCACCGAGCCCAGCCACTTTCTAAGAGATAGGATTTGTCAGCCGCTTTCTTCCGCCGCTCAGATTCATTGTACTTTGGGGGTAGGCTTGCATAGATTTGCCCGCCATGGAACAACTATGATTTTTTTCTGAAAGAATGGCGGTGTTATAGTTGTGGAATACTACAGTCATATTACATTCGGGGAGTGGCAGCTCATGCTGTATTTCAGACGTAATTTCATTCCTTCCTATAGGCTGGTGAGGCCGGAAGACTTTGGGGTTACATCATGGTGTATTTTGTAGAAAGGTAATATTTGTGATTTTTGGGGTTTCAGCATGAAACTGAGAAAGGGAAGCTCAGTGAAGAGGAGAACAGTGGTAGAGCAGACACATTAGTTTTTGAAGTTGGACCAGCCTGAAATAAGTACGGATTTCTGGGCCACCAGTGAGTGTCCATGGCACAGATCCAAGCTTACCAGTCAGAAAGCAGTCACTTCCCAGGGAGCATCATGTAGCTTTTAGACTCCAGGGACACCACAAGCCACTGTCAGGTGAGAGGTGCAATTCACACAACCCAGCACAGAGGCCCCCTCTTTATTTCTCAAAGTTCTGGGAGAACCCAAGACCCATAGCCTTTATTTTAGGGACTGTTTAATGGGCTTGGCAGAGAAAGAGACTATGTAATTGACCCAGGTCTTTGAGCTCTTAGCATCAGCCAAGATCCTGTAACATAGGCAGATTTAGCCCTTTTGTTCCTATTTCTATATTTAATATAAATTTATATTAAATTTTTGCAAAAATTTAACTTTTGGCTAAAGTCAGCTTTCAGCCACATCTGTTGATCAGCAGGGAAACAGAAGGAGAAAAGGGATTTTCACACTTAGCAAGCAATTCATGTGTGCCAGTTGCACAGAAGCAAGATTATAGTGAGATATCCAATTCCCATTAGAGAAACAAGGGAGCTGGAACTCGGAGAACAAAGTGATTTGCTGACAGTCAAGGCTGGTGAGTGGCGGTGCTGGGATTGGAGCCAGGCTCACTTGGCCCTGAGGTCCATGTTGAACAGAAACCTTCTCTATGATTCCCCAGCAGACACACATAGCCATGCCGTTTCAGGTCCACCCTCAGGTTGCTTTTGCTGGGGCCTTATGTGCCTGAGCGCAGAAATTCATAATCATTTGAGGACCCACGTGGTGTTGTAGTCCAGCGTGAACATTTCAAACTCTAACCACTCCTGCATCTGCAAAATCGCATTTTCCCTGCTGGATGTCTAGGGTAGAGTAGCATCCTACCCTGTATGGTTCCTAGCTGGGGCCCCCGTCACCAGGGAAATGGTGCTGGTTCTCACCCAGAAATAGATAAAGAGGAAGTGTCTCTAGTGAATAAGAAGGGATATGCAGCCTATCCCGACTCGCTGCTCCCTGAATAAAGCAGGGCCTCCTGGCATCGCTTGATGTTTGTGACGCTATCCCAGGTTGCATTGGCAGCAGCCAACACCAGGGTTTTCCAGAGGCTGAAGTTCAACACAGGGTTAATGTCATTGCCTTTTCTTCCCTTCCTCGGGATCAGAGGAATAAACATCTCTTACTTAGAACTGTTCTATGCAGACTTAGAGTGGCAGAGGAGAAATTTAACCTGTCAAAGGCTATTTTGAGCAAAAGCCACCTTGTGTCACTGAAGCTGTAGAACTGAGCCACAGGAGGAAACTGTTAAAGTCGCAGGGTCGAGGACTAGGTACCTATGTTATCCTGACAGCACAGAAGCACAGCCTGAGTCTCTTCTGTGGCTGAGCCAAGGGTGTGCTGGAGAGGCCTGGGAGAAACAGGAGTGGCCCTAGTGAGCAGTGCCCCTTCAGTTCAGAAGGAACGTCTCCTCTTGTTGAAGTGACTTGGCTGAGCTTGCTACTTCTGCTTTGAGAGTCAAATATCAGGATCAAGACTTTAATTATCCCCAATTTACAGATGATGAAACCATATTGGGCAGGAAATTAAGTCACCCCTGGAGAGCAAGTAGGGTCTGGGCACCGGCTGAGGACATGGGGGAATAACAATTTGGAATGCAGCTTGTTAAAGGGCTTCCCAAGAGTTCTTGTGATCCAGGTGTTGAGAGGATAGAGCAGAAAGGTTGCCACGGAGATGAGGGTGGGGTGCGCTGTGAGACTGGGAGAAATTAAAGAGAACTCGCAACAAAGCCTTGGGACACCGGGAGGGGGTGCACCACTCTGTTTGGTGCTGCGGGAGAAGAGAGCAAGAAAAGGAATCTGTGTTCAATCCCGACAGCCTGCAGGAGAAGCAAATGCCCTTCATTTTGTTCATCCGCAGTGAGACTGGCATCCCTGTAGCTTTGGGAAACCAGGCTAGTGTGGATGCCAGCTCACTCCAGTGGCCTGATGACTGGGAGACCATGGGCTGGGGCTCTGGTCTGGGCTCCTAGGCCTGATGGGAGGAGAGTTCAGCCCCAGGTTTCCTGTACTTCAGCTCATATCTAGACAATGGGAATTGTTGGAATGAGAGACTCAAAGGAAGCTAGAACCTGAACTTTGTTGTTGTTCCACGTGGACTCCTGTGTTCACTTTCTAGTTCTACCTCTTGCTGTCTGTGTGTTCTTAGGTAACTCACTTAAACCTTTCTGAGGCCGGGAGCAGTGGCTCAAGCCTGTAATCCCAGCACTTTGGGAGGCCGAGACGGGCGGATCACGAGGTCAGGAGATCGAGACCATCCTGGCTAATATGGTGAAACCCCGTCTCTACTAAAAATACAAAAAACTAGCCGGGCGAGGTGGCGGGCGCCTGTAGTCCCAGCTACTCGGGAGGCTGAGGCAGGGGAATGGCGTAAACCCGGGAGGCGGAGCTTGCAATGAGCTGAGATCTGGCCACTGCACTCCAGCCTGGGCGACAAAGCGAGACTCCGTCTCAAAAAAAAAAAAAAAAAAAAAAAAAAAAACCTTTCTGAGACTCATTTTGTTCATTTATAAAATAAAAGACACAACATTTATGTCAGATATTGTCCTGAGGATTAAATGGGAGAAGGAGGAGCCCCTTCTGCATTCCCCTGGCTTCCAGTGGGTGGAGGCCAGAGAAGCTG
This sequence comes from Macaca nemestrina, assembly GCF_043159975.1. Taxonomy (NCBI): domain Eukaryota; kingdom Metazoa; phylum Chordata; class Mammalia; order Primates; family Cercopithecidae; genus Macaca; species Macaca nemestrina. The sequence continues at coordinate 38,377,565 of NC_092141.1, forward strand.
CTAAACATCCTGCCAGGCGCAGGACAGCCCCATCACAAAGAACTGTCTGGCCCCTGATGTCAGTAATTCAGTACTCAGGACCCCTGGTGTGGGGGAAAGAGAAGAAACTCAGAAGCTTGGCACATCTCAATTCAAACCCTGGTTGTACCACCTCCAGCAGGCCTTGGTCAGGGAATAGTATCTAGCTAAAATTCATTGACTTCATTTTGTTTTCACTGAATTTATATTTTGCTGGCTTTCCACTTGTGAGAGTGATAGAAGTTTCCTTTAAACATGAATTTGTAAATACGAACAAGTAGGCCATTCACAGAAACACATAAAATATGTCATAGGAAAGGTGGCACTCTCATATGGCAATAATTATGAAAGAGGCCGGCAAAAGACCTGAGTGACCTGGAGTGACCTGAGCACTGAGTTTCAAACGCCCCCCATAGGACGTCCTGCATCCCCCAGACGCTTTCCTGGGTCTCCCTGGGCCCTAAAACCCTCTAGACCATCCAGACCTCAGGCCACCCATCTCTCCATTGCCAGAGCAGTCTCCATTCCGTAGCTTGCTGGTCACCACCAACAGCAGCTGCTCCTCCTCCACGCAGCTCAGCTTATACATGTCCATACAGAGAACCTGGATGGCGCTGAGGTGGACACAAGCTCTCAGCTCCCAGTAGACACTCTGGGCTTCCTCCCACAGCTCCCCCCGGCCGGGGCTGCTGTGCTCATCTGTCTCTCCCAGTGCCCAGCACAGGCGTGGCACAGAGGAAGTGAATGGACCGATTTGAACACATCATCCTCGATTCTCCTTCCCCACTCAAGCCCTGCAGCTAACCCATCGGCGAGTCCTGGAGGCTCTGCCTCCAGAATACTGCCTATCCCATGTCCAAACGCCTCTCACCACGTCCACTGCTATGTGCAATTCTGTGTGTGTGGAAATATTTCCACAAAATTGGAATGAGCAGGTCACAGCCGCGCCTGGAGGCAATGGCCGGGGAAATGTGCTCTCGCCTTGTTATTCTATCCGGGCCCACCCAGCTGCGGATGGGGGACCTGCCACCACTCTCCTGGCAGTTCCGGACTCCTGGGAGCCAGCAGGTGAGGACCCAAGTGTGTTTTCAGCGACTCCCCTCAGTCACTCCCACCTTGGCCTAGGCCTCTACATGGCACAGATCACAGCTCATTCCGACCTGGCATTACACTGGCCTGTGCCGTGTCCTCAGGGTCACATCCGTCTCCCAGAAGCCGTGCGACCCTGGAAAACCCATGAACCTGTCTAACAGTCAGGTTCCTCCTCTGTGCATTAACAGTGACATTGACGCCTGCTTTGCAGGGCACTGGGAGGGTAGAGGGAGGTGTACGCTGGAGAGCTCCCCGAGGGCAAGGCCTGGCTCTGCATCACTCACTCCCAGATCCTCAGAGCCTGGAGCTGGCCCAGCATGTGGCCACCATTCCCTAAGAGTTGGATTTGCTTCATCAGTGCTGAAGGCAGGGGATAGAGCTTCGACAGACCCCGTGTCCTGTCTTCTTTATCTGCAGCTTACTCATCCTCTCCCCTTTCACATGCACCCTGCAGAGCAGGTGTTCACTGAGCTTCCACAAAATTCACTAGAGCAGCTGATGGATACTGGGGCCTGGATTCACTGTCAAAGTGTTTCTTAAAGGGTGCTCTCCAGAACACCATGGAAAACTCATTTGCTGTGTAAGTTTGAAAACCCCTGCCCACAGGTCTCCCCTTGTGTACGAGCAATCAGCTCTACCATTCAGCCCATGTGTGTGTTTGCTGGACCATCTGGAGGAAGCTGAGGAGACATGAGCTGAAGGCAGAGGGTGAGTCCGAAGTGGGATCTTGGGACAGGTATGAGAAGTTAGGCAAAAATGGGATAATTCCAGCCTTAATAACCTTAGATAATAGTTCACATTATTATTTAGTTAATAGGATTGTACTCACCTTAAATTGCTAACTTTTTTTAAGAGGGGAAGTCTCACTCGGTCACCCAGGCTGGAGTGCAGTGGTGCAGTCATGGCTCACTGCTTTCTGGAACTCATGGGCTCCAGCAATCCTGCCTCAGCCTCCTAAGTGGGACCATAGGCACCCGCCACCATGCCTGGCTAATTTCTTTGACTTTTCTCTAGAGACAGGGTCCACCTGTTTCCCAGGCTGCTCCCAGACTTCTAGACTCAAGTGAACCTGAACGTCCTGCCTCCACCTCTCAAATTGCTGGGATTACAGGTGTGAGCCACCACACCCAGTCTAAATTTGTTATGTGCCATGGAACTGCAAAACGTCATTAGAGGGGCAGCTGGATGGAAGGTGTAGGAGGCCACTGTAGTGCCTTTTCAATCTTTTATATCTAAAATAATTTCAACAGAAAACATTTATTTTAAAACATGAAGGAGTTAACCGTCTATGAGTTGAAAATACAAAGGCAGGCACACAGTGTCGTCAGAATTCAGAAAGCTGGTCACACGGCTGGGGGTGCTGGGAGGGGCTGGGCATGGTTGGCTTTGTGATCTGGGGGCTGGTGTGTTCCATCTGTGAAGGTCTTTCGAGCTGCACACTTTCTTAATAAATTTTCATAAGTTTACCAAAAAATAAAACAAGAACGTGAAGTTTGCTTGGGTTGTTAAGTCTCGGGAAGTTATCCAGCCATGAGCCCTGCCCCAGATGCTTCTAGAACCCTGGAGGGAAATGAGAATTTTCCAAGTAGAGGTGACAGAGGCAAGGCCCTGAGGTGGGAGCGCGCTGCTGCTCGTCCCTAGCTGTAAAGGAGCCGTCCTGGTTGGAATCAGTGCTGGGTGCAGTGCAGGGCTGGCTGGAAGTCCATGTCCACATTGTGGCTCAGTGCGGTGAAAGCCAATCTCACCCCCTCCGCAGGGTGTTCCGCCTGCCAGCAGGTGGCCAGCTGGTCTTCCTGGGATACGGTGCCATTGTAGAAATTGGGTGCAAGTCTCTTGTCCGCAGACGGGGTGCCCTGTTGTAGTGGGATACCTCCTGGCCTCCCTCAGTCCTGATGGGCCTGGGCAGGGCCTGGTGTCAGGGTCCCCGCGGGCTTCTCGAGCTGGCCCTGTCCCACAGTCCCGGGGCTGTCCAGGACACATTCAGAAGGGACACGTACCCAGCAGCTCTGTTCGAAATCATAATGGGGGAACCAAGGGCCCCCTACATCCAGGTCCGTCGGGAGCCGGGGCATCGAGTTCCACTCCAGGAATCTCCAGGAACCCTGAGGTCTTCCCTGAGCCGGGACCGGGCTGGGCACATCCTGAGTGCCCACAGGGTAGGTGTCTTCCCGGACAGCCACACCAGGACAAGATGTGGAAGAATGAGGTGCCCATGGTGGGGAAACTAACCAAATGGGCCGCTGGAACCGGGCTGGTGGGCCTGAAGGGGTCTGCCTGTCCCCCTTGCAGAGGGTCGTCCTGCCACTTGAAGCCGGCACAGGCCTGGGTGTTGAGAACACTTGCTCGGGTTTGGCTGAAAGGAAAACAGACGTGGTCAGCGTCTCCACTGAGCCCATGTAGGCCTTTCCCGGCCAGGCCCCACCTGCCTGGGTCTCTGGAGTCCTCAGGGTCTCTGTGTGGCCCCGTGGTCTGACACTGAGGACACGCCTGTAGTGTGCTGATCCCAGAGGGAGGGGTGTGTGCCGCCTGGCATGGGGAAGCTATCAGGGCATGACAGGTAGCTCCTAGGACTGCCCCCAGGGTTCGGACTGGCTGGGGGATTCCTATGACACACCCTCGTCCCAGGGCTGTTAAGCCAGGGGTACAGCCTCCAGTGAGAACTCAGGTGGGAGGGGACTTGGATGTCACCCAGACCCTTGTCACCTCACATGGGGACCCATCTCCACAGTGGGTGATTGGACCTGGACGTGGGTCACCCTCTGCCTTCCTGGGATGCCCAGTCCATGCCAGGACTGACCGTTCCCACATCTGTCTGAATTCTTGGCTCTGGCTTTCACCTGGGGTACTGCCTGTGCCCTCTCCCTGAATGCTCTGGGGTCAGGGACACCCGATTCCCTTGTCTCCCTGGCTCAAGGCTTGTGGTGCTGCCAACCCTGGAGGAGCGTGCAGCAGTGAGGGGCCTCTGCTGCTCTCTGAGGCTGTGGGTGCTTGCAGGGAGGGGTGGGGTTTCCCACAAATGGGTCTGGCTCCTTTAGTGCCCTTGACAGCCTTGTGATGGGGAGACAGAGACACTGTGGAATGTGGGAGGGGGCTTGTTGGAGGGTCATTCCCACATCGCCCTCCTGCGTGCACTTCACATCCAGTACACACGCACTGAGCGCCTGCCGTGAGGACCGGTGGCCTCCTGTACTTTCTTAGAGTCCAGGAGGAAGAGGAGGAAGAAAAGGTGAAGAGGAAGGCCCAGGTAGTAGGGTTGCGGGTCTCGGGCATTCCCATACTATTGACTGCCCCAGAGGGTGACATGGGAGGGGACATGGCACTGGAGCCCACCTGGGGGTGGCAGGTCCCCTTGCTTCCTTGTTAGTTTCTTTGTAGAGGCTCTAAGATGCTTGAGCACAGAGTCATCATCCAACTCCCAGGAGTGAAAGAACTGGTTCCGAAACCGTGCCCACAGGCCAGAACTGGATGTCTTCATGAGGCGCTCTAGGGACAGGGTGGACATCAGGCCAGGAGAGTTCCCTGGGAGGGGGCACAGCTGATACCCCGTGGCCACTTCAGTCTCCCACTAGGCGATGCGGGAATCTTTTGTGGCCACCCCAGGGGTTCGGATGTGCACAGGAGACTGTGGCCGGAGGAAGTGGGTAGGGAAGTGCTCACAACATTTATCTGGGTCATGTGGGGGATCGGCCCGGTGTCACTGTGCCCTGCCCAGCCCACCTGGCCAGACCTCCCTCTGGGCCAGAACAGAGGATCATGAGGACAGTGTGAGGAAGCTGCCCTCGGGTAAGTCAGCGTCTGACCCCAGGGCTCCCCAGGCCCCACTGGGCACATGTAGACTTACTCCTCTTAACTTTAAAGGCAATGCTTGTCATCGGCATCAACACCTGTTCTCCTTCCAGCAAATACACGTCCCACAGGCGCAGGATGAGCCCAAGAGAGATCTGTGGGGATAGCAGGTGTGGGAGACTGTAGCCCTTCCAGGCTGGGGCTGGTGGCTCGAACTGAGCCCACTGGGGCTTCAGTCCCCAGAGTCAGTGACCTTCCCCATGAGGGTTTCCTGAGCCCTCCAGGACGCTGGGTCAGACAAGGTCTTGCAGTTCCTCATGGGACGCACTCATTGGACTGGGAGTGTGGCGCCTGGAGAGAGGGGCTTGCCCAGGGCTTGAGGCTTCCCTGATCCCTCCCAAGTCAGGTCTTGGCCCAGTCTGCCTGTAAGGCTGGTCCTGTGCCCCAATCATTGCCCTGGGGTGACCCCTCTTGGGCAGAGGGTTTGGTTTGGGTGTCCTGTGAGGGCCCCCCTGTGGGCGGAGCCTCCTGTGGGCTGTGGGTGAGCCAGACCCCCGGACTTGGGAAGCAGGGCACTGCAGGGCAAGGAGGGTCCCTGAGCCAGGGTCTCCCTGTGCCTTCTTACCCCGTCATTCCACATCTGGAGAAGCCAGCCTAAGGAGGAATCCTGCGCGCAAAGACCTTCCTTGTCCTGATGGGAGGAACAGAGGTGCTCAGGGCCCCCTGGGCTGCCCTAAAAACCTCCCTCTTCCAGGGCCTCTGAAGACCCTTCCCCCAGTGCAGAACACTGGGCGGTGTCCAGGGCTCCCCACAACACCATCCCCTTCCCACACTCCCGGTGGACACACTGCCCTTTGCCCTGCTCTGCGGGAGCTGGGCCCCCATCCCTGTGCCTCTGTCTCCTCCAGGGCAGGAAAGGAATCCAACTCCCAGCCCAAGGAGAACCCGACGTTCCAGGTCAGGCCCTGGCTGGACTCATCCAGTCACCAGCCCCACCAGGGGCTCCAGTCCCCGTTCCTCCAGAGCCACGGGAGGCAGAGTCTCTGGGGAAGAGCCCAAGCTTGCTCACCAGACGCCATAAACTCACCAGATGCCACATGGTCTTGTGTTGTGACGTGGGTACCACATGCTCCTGATGGTCTTGGAGGCCCTGGACTGTCCCGCCATTTGGGCTGTGGAATCCTGAGAAGCCCCCAGCCCATCAAGAAATCAGAGCCTTCCCCCAAGATGTGGAGCCATCAGCAGGAAGAGCTGGGCAGCTGGAGAGGACCCGAAACCTGAAAGCCTTTCACCCTCCCATCTGGTGACCCACCATGCAGCCTTGCCCTGGGGAGGTGGGGCAGGAACATCCCCTGGAGCCTGGCTGGAGGTTCCCCTGGACGCCTCCTGGACCAGGGTGCAAAAAGGGCAAGCATGACTTGAGGCCACCACATGGCTGCCAGAGCAGGGTGGGTGCTGGGCTCTTGGTCGTCTCCTGGAAGTGAGGTCGGGCCAGGGGACACGGGTTGGGGAGATGCTGCCACCTGGGCTTGGTCGGCCCATTCATGGGCACCAAGGGCAGCAGGACTCTCAGGGATTAGAGAGTCAGCTACACAATCAGATCCAGAGGGCGTGGCAGCAGGACACAGAGGGTGGCCACGGGGAGGATGAGATGCCCTCCGTTGACGGGGATGAAAGGCGTCTGACTTGGGCTTTGGGGTCAGCCGCGGACTCCTGTGGGACCCTCAGCAGAGACATCCTAAAGACTCCCAAGGAGCTGGTCAAGGAAGGTGCCTTGGCTGAAAGCTGAGATCATCTGGCCAGGGTGGTCGTCCCTGGGTCTGACTGCATGAGGTCCCTTGGGCACCTGTTCACCTACCCTGCAGGGAGTGCCTCTCCCTGGCCAGCAGCTGCACCAGTGCCCAGAATGCATCCTCCTCAGGCAGATAAAGGAGGAACAAGGCCGCGATGTGGCTCAGGTCCCTGCAGTAGCCCACCTCCTGCAAGAGCCAGAGTCACCGTGAAAGGACATCACCTGGGAGGACTGAGGTCACCTGGGAGGACTCATGTCATTGGAGAGGGCAGAGGTGACTGGAGAGGCTTCCTCTGAAGAAGAGGCTTCCTCAGGATGCAAATTTATTTCATGACAAGAGCCAAGTCCATCAGGCACTTCAGCACCTTGTCCAAACTGTCTCCTGATGGCACCATCTCGCATGCGACCCTGCCAAGCTCCTGGGATTTGGGGCAGCCCCAGGAGGAGGGCATCATTTCTGGTTCTGAGAAGTGGTGGTCAGACCCAGGTGACACCAGGAGTCCAGGCCTGACTCCTTTGTGTCTCAGCTTGACCCCTTGAGACCACCCCCTTGCTTGGAGGTTTATGCCAGCAGTGAGCTGGAGTCCTACCTCCTATATCCTGGTGGCTCACAAATACTAACTTTAAAAGAAGCAGCGACACCCCCACCAGACACCCACTCCTGTGAACAGGGAAATACTGCCCGGGAATGTCACTGCGGGGAATACTCACTGGGTTATACTCCGAATATGCCAAGAGGATGTAGAATAGTTCCCGCTGCCTAGGAAACAGAGAAATGAGGCTTTTGTTTGTTTTGTGCAGATGCCGTTAGTTTCACTTTGTCTACAAAGCCTAACAACAAAGCCCATTTCAGGTTCAGATGATTCACCAGATAAGCAGTGAGCTCTTCAGGGCCTTTGACTTTGAGGAAATGTTTCAGTAAAATCCACATCTGTGACATGCAGATAGCCCAGTTGTACAGTGACTTGCCTGATCCTTTTCACTCTGAATGATTTTCTTTCTTTATTTTCAGTTTGCATACACGCCAGTTCAGCCTTTGGGTGTACAGTTCCTCCACGGTTCTAAACCAATGGGCAGAGTCTCCTGGCGACCGCTCCAGCCCCTCCTGAAGCGACTCCTTCATCTTCCAAGTCTCCAGGGTGGCCCCTATGCACCCAGCCTCTCCCTGATCCCTCAGCCCCTGACCACCCAGACTGCTTCTCAATCCCTATGGTTTGGCCTTTTCCAGAATGGCCCAGGAATGGGAATCCTACGTGGTAGCTTATTGGGTCTGGCTTCTTTCCCTCAGCAAAATGCATCTAGGATCCACCCACGTTCATGCGGGCAACACTGGCTCATTCCCTTTTCTCACTGTGTCTTCCGTTTGAAGGGAGGACCATCCTTGCTCTCCCCATTCCCATGTTGAAGACTGTCCCTGAAGGCTCCTTGTGTGAGTGATGAGGAATCAAGCAGTGGACGTGGCATGCAGGTTTCATGTGGACATCAGTTTTCAAATCAGTGGGTTCAATATTTGTGATACTTTGGGGATACGTGGTTCAAGTCCATTGAGCTTTGTGAGTCACTGCCCAACTGGCTGCTAAAGTGGCTGTGCCATGTCATGTTCCCAGCAGACCAGGATGACAGTTTCCGGGACCCCAATTACCCCAGCATTTGTTGCTCTCAGTGTTGCCTGGAGAGGCTCATGGGCCCTCCATCTTGCCACCCTCCTGTGAGTCCTACCATGGGTCCCCGTGGGTCAGGGAGAGCACCTTTCACCATTGTGCATGATTTTGTTTGCTGCCTTCTGTCTCCTCAGGATCCTCCTGGGTTCTGGCCCCACATGTTCCAGTCTGGCCCAGGGCTTGGAACCAGGTGCTCAGTTCATGGTGCCGGCTGCTCCCTGGGTCAGGGGAGGTCTTGGCAGCTCTGTCATCCCTCCTGGGTGACCCTGGCCTCTTCTCCGGGGAACCCCCATCCCTTTCGTTCACTCCATCTCTGATGAGACCCTGTGGCTCCCATAGGCTTACTTGGTTCCATATCGATCCCTGAAGAAGATGTGAGTCCTTAGTGTCTTGCTCACGTCCAGGTCGATCTGGTGGATGTGTTCAGATGACCTCTTGCCCTTCTCCTTCATGACCTGTAGGGCAGGGCCAAGAGGAGAAAGCAGCCTCAGAACGGATGGAAGACTCCCTGCCCCAAATGGCAGTCAGCCCACAGTCAGCACTCCGGGAAGGAAGGAAAGCAGGAAGGTTTCCTTCTGCACAAAGCTGCTTTTTGGCTTGTTACTGAAGCCGGGGAGGGTCACCAGAGCCGAGTTTGTCTGTGGTGACTATGTCACCGTCCGTGCCCAGGATGTGCATCTGACCATCCCACCCACCCCCCAGCCTGGGCTTGATGCTCCCTCCAGCTGGAGACCTGGGCTCCTGACACGGCCTGTCCTGTTTGTCGTGCTCTGGCTGAGCGTACCTTGTATGTTCTGGGGTTTTTCGACTTGACTTCCTGTATGTTCAGCAGAACTGACCACACTTGGCCCCGGATGTTCATGGGAATGCCCTTATATACTCGATCTATCAGCTGTGGGCAGAAAACAATCTGGTGTCACAGGCCACGGGGCGACCCCAGTGAGGACCAGAGCTCAAGGATTCTGGAAATGGTTGGTTTTGGCCCCGTGATTCCTCGTTAGAGGTGACATTAAGCTGGGACACAGTCTCCCTTCCCAGGATTGAAAGAGTGGATGGACACTCAGAGTCAGGACTGTGATCTGAACCTTTTCCTTCCTTTGGGTCACCAGGGCATCCCTAGCCTTGAGCTCCAGGTGGTCCCAGCCCTAGATTCAGATTCCCTCCCAGCAAGGTGACGCTTGCACAAATAGGCAGGCAAACCACCGACCAGGCCTGCAGTCCTCTGGGTGAGGACAGTGTGCCACCCACCCTCTGAGAGGCTGACGGTGCCAGGTCACAGCCAAGGGTGCCTGTCCCCTGTCTCTGCAGAGAGTGGTTCCCGGGGCCTCTCCCTCCACACATTACCTTTTTACTGTTCTTGTATGTCTCCCATTGTCCCAGCATTTCCATCCACTTGCTCTTTCGTGTTATCTCCCGCCGCATTTGCTGTCAAATGAGGAATGTTGGCATTAGGGGAGCTGCCAGGCTTCCCAGAGCCGCCCGTGGATGCTGGATCTTGGGCTCTGGAGCCCAGGTGGACCCAGCTGGAGGGAGCCAAGGAAGGGCAGACACTAAGGGTTGAGAACCTTTGAGCAAATGATCACCAGTGGGCTGGCTTTGGGACCCCGGGACGTGCCATCCTCAGGCCACAGACACACCAGTCTTAGGTCAGGTTCCAGCCTCTAGGTGGGGTCCTGACACAGGCGGGCAGCCACCCCCAAGCCACAACTGTGGTCCTCACTTTGGAATCTTATCAAGCTGCCTAACTTACAGCAACCTGGGGTCAGGTCCAGCAGGGAGTGCTGCCCCTCCCAGGGACATCGTGTTGCCCTTACCCACCACCGCCCAGGCCAGCTGCCTCCTCTTCCTCACTGACCACCCGCCCAGTCCCCACATCCCTGGTTCAGCCCCTCCCCATGCATCAGGCTCTTACCTTCGCCTCCCGAGCAGTGGCAGGAGGCAGCTCTGTCTCACTGTAAGACAACCCAGGCAGAACTGAGGACCTGCACAGGGCCTGGAGCTCCCCGAGACTGGGAACCAACCCCCAGAAAGGACAGGCTCTGTCCCTATCTAGCTCAGGGCTCAGTCCAGGAAAAGACACAGGGAAGGGAGGACAAGGGCCTTCCTGTGGGGCTGACTCCCAGGAGGGGCAGGACCTGGGAGAAGAAGGAGTGTGGGGCCAGCCTGGGTGGGGTTACTGGGGCCCCTGGTGTGGGGGTGGTCAGGCTGCACAATAAGGCTGCCCGTCCTGGACTGGAGGTGGTGCTTTCTGCTGGATCTGAGGAAGGTCAGCCCTGAGACTAGATGGGGGCCGCCCAGGGTGGGTGATCGGGCCCTCACAGGAGTCCCTCAGGGAGTGACCACATCACCCCACTACGGTCTAGGGAGCCTGCCCTGAGACCTTCCCAGTGCACCCTGGGACCATAAGGGTCCCATCCCACTTGACAGCCCCAAGACCCTTGCAGGGTCTGACCTCCCAGTGTCCACCTGCCTCTCCCTGCATGTGAAACACACACCCTGCGTTTCAGAAGTGGCACAACTCATAAGCTCACTCCCACTCTACTTCCCCTGGATCCTGTCTCTCCATCCTACGATCCCTGACAGATGGGCTCCTGGCTGGGCTCCTTTTACCTGGCCCCAGATCCCTTACCAGCACCAGATCCAGGGTCTTTAGCCGCAAGCCCTGCTGCCTCCCTGGCCTCACCATGAGATGCCCAGAACGGGCACTGCCCATCTTCTCCCCCATTCCCTAGGGCCACTGCCCCCACTGTCCTCATGCCTTTCCCCCTTCCCCATGGGGACGATGAGGGCTGTAGCTCTAGGGAAATTGGGGGAGGACAGGTGCAGGTGGGCCCTCAGAGACCTGCTGGACAACAGCCCCAAGGTTCGGCCAGGCGTCCCCTCACCCTGTGGCCACAACACTTGGATCTCACTGGGTTGTCTCCAGGTCGACATGGCCAGACACTCAGGCTGCCCCCTCCTCTTGTGCTAACTTGTGGACAGAACTGCTGAGAGTCCAGGGGCCTGACCTAGCCCAGTCTCCATTCCCACCTGCTCCCTAGATGGGCCCCGCACCTCTGGCCTAACAGCAACCTCGGGCTGGACCTGCAGGGGAGCCAGGGAGGAATTCTGACCCTGGAAAGGAGGTTGACGCGACCTGGCAGGACATGTCCTACCTCAGAGAGGCCTTCCTAAAAGCAGACCCGTCCCTGAGCTGAGACAGGTGCTTTAGGGGTGAGGGGAGCACAGAGGACTCACTGTAGAATTCCAAAGTGATCAATGTTGTTGTAGATTCCAACAGGCTCAGGCCCCATGTCCTCTGGCAGCCCAGCTCGGTGTCCCTGTAACCCAGAGGAAGCCTTGGTGAGGGGTCCAAGGTAAAGGGTGTAAGGGCCTGGGGGTAGTGGCCACCCGTCCCCACCCTGTGCTCCTAGTGAGCCCAGGACCCTTTGACCAGGGTGCACTGGAACAGGCCTCCCTCCAAGAAGCAGACCGACCTGTACCTTCTCATAGTTCATAATGATGTCCTCTCGCTCCTGTGCCCACAAACTGTCCACGTCCTCTACCATGTCCATCCTGTGAGACAAAATTGTCTAAAGGTTACATTGTACCCGAGAGCTTCAGAGAAAACCTGAATTGCTCCTGCCGGGCTCCCAGATGCTGGCTGGTTGTATAACCTTCATTCCACCACCGCCCCCAGGTAAAAAGGGGCCAGACCCCATGGCCCACACCTCCACGGGTCTCTAGAGTCTGAAGCTCCAAGCAGGGGATGGCATCTTCCCAAGGACTCGAGAAGAGTGGGACCTGGACAGAGAATCCCGTTGTCCCCAAATGCCATGAAATGCTCACACACCTGCCCTGGCAGGTTGAATGGTGTCCACCTGCCAAGGGTAAAGGGCCCATCGTGGGCTATTCCAGGGATATGGATGTGAACCGGGATCAGGCACCAGAGGTCTCTGTACGATCGGCCTCCTGGGATGCTCAGGACCACAGAGATGCCCAGTTTCCTGCGGAGAACAAGATCTCTCCTGACTGCTCCGTTCTACCCCGCTCATCACTTGGGCTACCGTGGCCCTTCAGTCTAACCAGTGAGGCTGCTTTAGGAATAATGCCGTCTGAGCAGGAGTGTGTTTGGTTTTGGGGATGAAAATGATCTACTGTCTCTAAAGCAGCCTCTGTGCTCCTGGAAATCACGGCTCTCGGGGAGGGACTGTGGACTCCACCATTCTGAGCTGTCCCTACAGGAGGGGGCTTCATTTTCCTGGGCCACTGAGGAAGAACAGTGGGTCCTTGGTCCTGGAGAACATCTAGATGGACTGTCCCTCCTGGGAACACTCGGGGCCAAAGGCGAGCGAGGCCTCGAGAGGACCAGACAGAACAAGAAATACTCGGGGACAATCCCCAGAGCCCGGACCCCTTTGAACAGAAGGGAAGATAGTCTCCCTCCAGCCAGCCCTCCAGGGCCCCTTCATTTTCCACAACTGCCCAAGGGCAGAAGTCTCCCCATGCCACTCCCAGACAAGGGACCGTGTGGGTCCAGTGGGTCCCACAGCGAACATCAGGACCCAGCTTAGGCCCCAGATGTGTTCAGAGGACCCTCCCCTCCTTCCCACCCACAGTGGATCCATCCCAGCGTCTCTGCCAGGACCACGCTCTGCCCCATCGGGATCGGAAACCTGGGCAGATTTGGGATCTAGGGCAGGGAGGTCACAGGGTTCAGGCCTGAATTCCAGCACAGCGCACGGCAGGGCTGAGAGCAAAACCCAGCGTCCTGTCTAAATTCCCAAGCCGGTTACCGCCTCTCTGACCCCAGACGTCTCCCCTGTTGAATGGGTACACTAGAGAATAGCACCGACTCCATAAAACCCCCATGAGGACAAAAGAGAAAATCTCTACACGGGCAGTGTAGAACAGGCTCCCAGTGAGTGGTTAGGAATGACCCTCCTCGGTAGCTGCCCAGAGGCCAACACCACCCACAGTATAGCCACTGTCCCCAAGTCAGCCTGGAGGGAAGAGAGCAGGTCACACTCACCTGATTCTGATGTATCAGCTGGCCTGCGTTATGCCTCTCAGGTAGAAAACCTCTGAGTCCACAAAACTGTTCCCAGATACCACCGTGCGTGTGTAGCTGATACCACTGTGCGTGGGTAACTGCCGTAGAACACAGAGGCAGGCCGGAGAGCGGATTGGTGCTAAGCACCAGTGACATTCTGAGGTCATGGCACGCATCACAGTGGGGCCTTGCCCGGGTCAGCAGGGCCCAGAGTCAGGGTCCTCCGCTGCCTGAGGCGGCCACATGCCTGCCTGCAATGTGTTTGCACACGTGCCTGCACACATGTATATGGGTAAATAGGTCTGTGCACCCATGTGTTGCTTCTCTGGCCAGGCCTGGCTTCCCCACTCATGTGTGCACCTACTTCCTCACCACTGTCACCCCCGAGGCCCAGGACCAACATCACACCGCCGCGACCTCAGCTGTCCCCGCCCAGGGTGGTCTGGGACACACATAGGGGTGGAGGAAAGTGACTGCTGCTGTTGAATCTCAGAACACAAATGCTAATACTATTACCTAATGGTCTATTTTAGTGTCTCTAATGGTATCTCTTTTTTCATTTCTGATATTTTAACTGGGTATTTCTCTCCCTGACCCTTGGATATTTTAGCTAGAGGATCCTGTGGGGAAAGTGCTGGGTACACAGTAGGGGCTCATTCTTTCAGACATGTTATCTAAAACCACCCAGGGCCTAGGGGATATCAAATTCCAGGCTCCAGAAAGAGCTTGGGATAAAATGAACCTTCAAGAGGTGGGCTTTGACCTGGGCTGAGTCTGCCTGTGCCATCTAAACAGAGTCTCAAGTCCTGAGACAGGGCGTCCAGATGCCCCAATGCAGGGCCCCCATGATTGACACCTGCTCCCCTGTACTCATTAGCAGCCTCACCCACCCTGCTCTCAAAGCACACTTGGCCCTCCTATCCGGGAGCTCTGCATCTGTGGATTCAGCAACAGCAGACGGAAAATATTCAGAAAATAAACTGGATGGTTATGTCTCTACTGAACATGTGCAGACTTTGTTCTTGTCATCATTCCCTAAAGAATACAGTATCCCAACCATTTATGTAGCATCTGCATTGTGTTACATATCATAAATAATCTAGTAATGGTCTAATGTCTATGGGAGGATGTGCATAGCTTATATGTAAATACTAGGCCATGTTATGTCAGAGACTTGAGCATCCATGGATTTTGGCATCCCTGGGGACCCTAGAACTAATCCTCCATGGATACCAAGCAATGACTGTATAAACTCACTCAGGAAAGCTTCTCATTGGAGGAAGGGCCCAGTTCAGGACAGACAGGGATATACTCCCTGGACGACTGTCCATTCATCCTTTGTTCCCCCCCACCCCCATTCCCCATCTAGGACTGTCCCAATGACAGCCCTAGCAAGAGGAGACAAGAAAAAAGACCAGTTCACATTGTCCAGCTTTGAGGTCTTGGAAGAAGTTGCACCAGTGTGAGAATAGGGGGTCAGTTTCCTCCAGGATCCAAAGAGCATATCAGGCCCCCTCGGGGTGAGGAAAGGAGCGCGGCCTCTCCAGCGGCCACATGGGCTACACTAGGATGGGGCTGGGGCTGGCCATGTGGATCACTTGGGAAAAGAAAGACCAGGGAGCAGAGGAGGAGCACGGGGGCAGCCAGTGCCTAAGGAGAAGGTACCTCAGGAAAGGTCTGTACTGGTTTGTTTTCACACTGCCATAAAGAAATACCTGACATTGGGTAATTTATAAAGGAAACAGGATTAATTGACTCATAGTTCAGGAAACTTCAATCTTGGGGGAAGGAGAAGGGGAAACGGGCACCTTCTTCACAAGGCGGCAGGAGGGAGTGAGTGGAGAACGAGGAAGTGCCACACTTTAAAACCATCAGCTCTCCTGAGAACTCTCTCACTATCAGGGGAGCAGCACAGGGGAAACTGTCCCCAAATCCTATCCCCTCCCCCCAGGTTCCTCCCTTGCAACAAGAGGATTACAATTCCAGATGAGGTTTGGGTGGGGAGACAGAGCCAGACCTGTGAGGGTCTCGGTCTATCTTGCGACTCCCCAGGGCTAAATCTGAGTACAGACCTGCAGGCCCTGCATGGCAGCACACGAGGGCTCTGCCAGTGCGCCCCCATCAGCTGCTTCCTGGGGATGGTGGCTGCTTCCTCCAGAGAAGGGTGGATTTGCTGCCCTGCTGCCCCTGCAGGGCCTTGTGAAGCCACGGCCAAGTCCTCCAAGGGTCAGGGTAGCAAACTGGGCTTCTTTTTTTTTTTTTTTTTTTGAGACAGAGTCTTGCTCTGTCACCCAGGCTGGAATGCAGTGTCCTGATCTCAGCTCACTGCAAACTCCGCCTCCCGGGTTTATGCCATTCTCCTGCCTCAGCCCCCTGAGTAGCTGGGACTACAGACGCCTGCCACCTCGCCCGGCTAGTTTTTTGTATTTTTTAGTAGAGGCGGGGTTTCACCATGTTAGCCAGGACGGTCTCGATCTCTTGACCTCGTGATCTGCCCACCTCGGCCTCCCAAAGTGCTGGGATTACAGGCTTGAGCCACCGCGCCCCGGCAAACTGGGTTTCTTGTCCTTCTTGCTGCTTGAGTGACAACCCTGGGGTCATCCTTAGGCCCCATCACTGCCCCGCTTCTAAATGGAAAACATTTTGGCAAATCTTCCTGGCAGAGGCCGGGGGCTCATCCCTGTCACCTGTTGTAGCTTGGGAAAGCCGGGTGAAGACATCTGGGCAAGCAGACAGTAGAGGGGCCCCCCGGAAGGGTGGGTGGAGGGCGCTGGCCTTTGGACTTGCCTGGATCAGGGTGGGAAGGAGGAAGTTTACCAGGAAGTAGAGCTCTCAGGGCTGTGGTTAGGAGGAGGTGGTAATGCTGGTGGGGGCAAGGGGCTATGGCTGGTTTGGGGTGGAGGATCAGTGACAGCCAAGGTTTGTCAGCCTGCAGCGGGGTGACTGACTCATGGACTCGGGCCTGAGGAGCCCATTGGTTGCCCTTAGTTCTTGGATCCTCGGAGACTTCTGGAGCCTGGATCTGGACAGCCTAGGGGTGGAGGTGGTGAGAGGCAGGGGTAGGGGTGGGATGGGAGGCCTTGCATGACAAGGTGCGGGACAGGAAGTCAGCCAGGGACTGGTGTGCAGTGGCTGCTCCCATCCCCATTCCCATGCCAAAACCCACCCCTACCCCCACCCTGGTGCAGGGTCTCTCCTGGGCAGGTGTCCTCTGGCCTCAGCAGATCCCAAGCTGGAAGCGGGCAGCCACATGGGCATGTCACTTGTGCCAGCTTTGTCCTGCAGTTTCTGCTTCCTGGAGTGTGGGACGCCCACCCAGGAGAGCACGGGCACACCCCACACCTCTCATTTTGAGGGTGCTGGGAGGTGGGGGACCGAGGTCCTGCAACCCTGGGCTTGTGACATGATAATTAGCCTAGGAGTCCCGTGTCCGCCCATCCACGTGGATCCCAAGAAGCATGAACAGTGGCATGCAGCGAGATGAGGAGGGAGAGAGAAGTGGAAAAGAAGGAGAGAGAAAGAAAGATGGGGAGAAGGGAGTGAGACAGAGGAAGAGAGATGGCGAGAGAGACAGAGGAGGCTAGAGGATAAGGAGCGAGAGAGATGGGGAGAGAGACACAAAACACAAAGAGACAGAGAGAAACGTGCATGAGTAGGAGGTCGAGTTACTCTTGATGCCAGTTCCCAGTGAAAACTGTAGGCCACCATCACCTAACCACACATGCAATAAATCTTCTGCCTGCTGCTTAGAGTCCTGAGTACCCCTTCTCGTGGAGCATAAAACCTTTGACTGCAGCCCTTCCTCACTGCAATTTTGTTGTGTCTTCTGGTGAACCCTGATGTCTTGTCTATTGCCTTCCTGGACTCAAGGATCCACCAAAAACTGATGCCTCTTTTGGGGAGAATTTGAGTGCCTTCAACTCACTAGGCCCCCCAGGAAGCTTGCGCACTTGGCTGGGGCCCTAAGCAGCTGGGTACATGCTGGGGCTCTGCTTCTCTCTTTCAGTAAGAAGGAGAACTAAGAAAGAGACTAAAGCATGGTCTGTGGAGAAGGCACTTGTGCAAACACCAGGAGAACGAGGGGCGTGAATTGTCTTCGTTTCTCCTAAAAGCATGCATTCCTGGCTGGGCGCAGTGGCTCACGCCTGTAATCCCAGCACTTTAGAAGGCCAAGGTGGGCAGATCACTTGTGATCAGGAGTTTGAGACAAGACTGTCCAACAGGGAGAAACCCAAGCTCTACTAAAACTACAAAATTAGCCGGGCATGGTGGTGCATGCCTGTAATCCCAGCTACTCAGGAGGCTGAGGCAGGAGAATTGCTTGAACCCAGGAGGCGGAGGTTGTCGAATTTGCGCCATTGCACTCCAGCCTGGGCAACAAGAGCGAAACTCCATCTCAAAAATAACAAAAAACAAAAACATATTTCTTCCCAGGCCACCCTAGTGAGGGCGTGAAGCACAGCGTGCGTGTGTGTGGGTGTCCAGGTTTATGCATGTGTATGTGTGTGCGTGTGTGTGTGTGTGTGTGTGTGCGTGTGTGTGGGTGTGTGTTGCAGGGCTTTACAGTGGACAGGATGTGGAAGGGCAGCTGCAGCTCCAAGCTGCAAGTCTCTCTGACAGAATGCTGAACGTTCCTCGGACCACAGCAAGAGAGTGTGTTCATTTGCACCCATTTTTATTAGCATTTACACCTGTATTTTTTGTACCATGTAAACCTTAAGTTGATTAACTATTCCCTGAAGCATTTACACCAGTGGTTCCCAGCCTTTTTGCTCCCTGAGGCCAGTTTTCTTGAAGACGACTCTTCCAGGGACCCGGAAGAAGGCGAAAGGATGATGCGGAGATGATTCAAGTCCATTACATTTCTTGTGTGCTTTATTTCCATTATTATTTCACTGTAATATATAATGAAATAATTACACAACTCACCATAATAGAGAATCAAGGGGAGCCCTGAGCTTGTTTTCGTGTAACTCCATGGTCCCATCTGGGGGTGATGGGAAACAGTCACAGATCATCAGGCATTAGGTTCTCATAAGGAGCACGCAGTCTAGATCCCTGGCATGCGCAGTTCACAGCAGGGTTCACGTTCCGATGAGAATCTAACAGCACCGCTCCTCTGACAGGAGGCAGAGCTCATGGGGTAATGTGAGGCATGGGAAGTGGCTGTTTCTACAGACGAAGCTTTGCTCGCTGGCTGGCTGCTCACCTCCTGCTGTGTAGCCTGGTTCCTAACAGGTCAGGACCTCTGATTTAAACAGTAAGATACACACATTTTTATGTCAATTAAAATTATTCACCCTGCACCACCCAAAATTATCTTGCATACCTACACCCACCCGAGGGTCCCGTAGTGCACTAAGCCTGGAGCTCCATTGCGCATCCCGTCTCTCCACCATCTGTGGGCTAACAGGCTGCATTAGTTTCCTAGGGCTGTTTTACAGGACCACAGACTGGGCACCCTCAACAACAGAATGTTACTGTTTCCCAGTCCTGGAGGCCACGAGTCCAAGATCAAGGTATCAGTAGGGGGGGTCCCTTTTAGGCTGTGCAGGAAGGCTCTGTTCCAGGCCTGTCTCCTATGCATGGGTGGACATCTTCTCCCTGTGACTCTTCATTAAGGGTCATTCTGGTGAGGGTTCAGAAGAGGAGACTTGGACAGAATGTTGATAGATAAATATGTCAGTGGAAACCAGAGGGTAAACAGGATTCCATTCACACCCAGGGCTTTCTGGGGATACGGCTGTCCGAGCAGCAGCCACTCCCAACCGAGCTCTACTCCTGGAAAGCCAGGCAACAGCTGGGGCTGGGCCCTCTGCGATTTGTTTAGTGACCTGATTATGTGGGAGGCTTTGAAGTTCTTGCATGATGTCACGACCGATGTCAGGGCATTGTAGGCCTGGGAGGTCCCTGGGGCTCTCCCAAGAAAGAATCCACAGTCACTAAAACAAATGCAGCCTTAGAATTAGGTGGGGTGAGAGGGAGAGGGGCAGAAGGCAGCATAAACACTAGTGCCCCAAACACTCATTTTATGTGTTCACTTCATTCTCACAATCATCCTGTGAGACAACGGTGGTGACTGACTGTAGGATCCTAGGTAAGTGGCCAGGTGCCAATCCCCAAACCTCCCTCTTTCCCTACCTCAGCCTGTGACATGCTTAGAGCCTCTGCTACCCGATATAGGGCCTTTGGTGACTCAGAAAAAGGCTTCTTCTCTGGGAGGATTCTGTCCCATGGGGTATGGCTTCGTGGGCAGAGCGTGGACTGAATTGCAACCCCACCGGTCATCTCAGTTGGGCCCTTCTTAGCTGTGTGCAAAGCACACACTGCATGTGGCAGTGCTGTTCATGCTGGCAAAAAGAATTATTTCCTCACTTGCAACAGCATCCAGACACTGTTCTGGCCATAGCAAGTCATGCATTTTATTGCCAAGAAAAAGAAAACTTACAGTTTCAAGAATAAGATGCCCAGATTTCTATTCTTTCTCCATACCTGTAGGCCCTAGGAAATCAGCCTGCTTTCCTCCTTACCAGAGCTACTGCTACCCACTCCATTTTGGGGTGTCATTACTCCTCAAGATGGGTGACAGAGTAGAATGCAGCTTCTCTTAACTCGCCCAGCCCTCCCCGGCTTCTCTGTTGCCTCCGAAGACAGGCAAGCAGGCCCTTTCCATTTGGTGTTTGCCACTGCCATTGACAATGGGCCACTGCTAGACCTACAAGACACTCACAATTTGACCCGTCAGAGTTCTTTATCAGTTTCTGGCTCCCTTTTCTTATGTGGCTCTTGATAGCTCTGCTATTGGATGCTTTCTAGTTCTCAAACTTCCTGCCTCTTTGGAGCGTCCCTTTCCCTCCAAGTCATGCAGGTCGACTTCTCTCTCTAGTAGGCTAAGGGCAAGGGCCATACAGGAAGGCAGGTAGGAGCCAACCACCACTGAGGTGCCCTCGTTTCAAGGACTTCTTGGCTCTCCAGAAGGCGGACATCCACCTCAATGAGCTCCAACCCCAAAGGTCACCCTTAGGTGACTTCTCAGTGGAAGAAGCCAGGAGACTACTCCACCTGCTCCCAGCTGACTGCTCGGCCTGGATGCTCTAGGCGATAAAGGGGAGCAGAGCCAGACTTCCCTAACTTGATGCATGAGCTCCTCTCCGGGAACACATCCTTAGGTCTCAAATCTTCTGAGACAGACAGAGAGAGACGCAATAAAGCGAACACTGGCATTCAAAGTGAGCAAGGTTTGGAGGCTCCGATCCACACACCTAAGCAGCTACTGGTCCTGAATGACATATCAAGGGGCATGGCATGCCGCTACTTAGAGACAGATGCCCTCCTTACATTTATTAATGGCATCCACTTCTGTACACAGCTCACAGGGGATTTCCAGTTTATATCTCCTCTCATTCCAGTTTTGTTTCCTTCCTTTTTTCTTGACCATTGAAACAATATATGCTTATTGTAGACAACTGAGAAAATGAAAACAGAAAAAATCCTACTCAACCAGAGGCAATCACTGTTAATAATTGGTCCAGTTTCCTTTCAGTCTTTTTTCTACCCATCAATTGAGGTCATTCTGTAGAAATGATTTAATACTGCTTTCATTTGTTTAACATCAGAAGTATTTTTCCAGATTATAAAATTATTGTAAGTAATTTTAAATGGCAACAAAATATTCCATTATAAATCTCATTGTATAGGTAATGATGTATTTCAATGTTCTCCTAAACTTGTTTTCAGTGTGTCTCCATTTTTTCCTCATACTGTGATAAATGACATGTGACAAACATCTTTAACAACAATGTAGATTGGTGTGTATTGTCCAAGAGGCTTTCCACCAGGGAGTGAAGGGAAACTTTCTTACCTAATGGAAGGGCAGGATTTGTAAATACATTTCCCATTGCATAACAAGCATTCCATCAGACTTTTATGGCAGCTTCTGTTAGAACAGTAGAAATTAGGGCCTGGATAGACTCCTCAATTATTTCTGCAAATGTGGGTTTTTCTATATGAGAGGGTTGCAGAAAATGAAGCAAATTTCCAAGGGCCCGGACTGCATTGCTCTTTACCTAGAAAAAAATGTAAACGCTTTAGAAATGTGTTTTGCCAAAGAGATGTTTTCAAAAGTCTAATTTCAGCTTAAAGAAACCCAGGAGGTCCTCGACTTCTTAAAGCAAGTCCTTGGAACTCACAAGGTCTGCTCTGGTTAACATCCTGAGCCATCAGAAAGGTGAGGTTCTACAAAACTCCTCTCTCTGATTATTTATTTATTTATTTTATTTAGTGCTAGAGAGGACCTCAGAGAGGTCCATCTTCCCTGTTTTACTGAGATGGAGTATAAGGTCCGGGGACCACAGGACAAGGCTGGTTGATAGCAACATGATGAGGAGAAGCTAGGTTCCATCATTCCAGTCCAATACTTTTCTACTACACTAGAGTCTCAACCTCTGCAGCCCACCAGAATCATTTGGGGAGGTTTTTCCTTTTGTTTTAAAACCAATTTGCAGGCCCTAACCTCAGAATTTCTGACTGAATTACTCTGAGGCAGGGCTTCCTGGGTGATTACCAGATTTTCAGAAGTAGTATTAAAGTGAGCACACGGTACGGGTCAGGTACGGTGCTCGGTGCTTTAACATAAGGCATCTTCATATCCGGTGAGGTATAGAACTTCCATGTTACAGGTAAGGACCTGACCTTCAGAGAAGTTACATAATATACCAAAGTCACCCAGCTACTAAAGGGCAAGCCAGGGCTTGAATCCATGTATGTCTGACCTAAAGCCCAGACCTGTGCTTATTAAACTGATTAGTTTAACAGGTAATATTCAAAGCCAAGAGCTACTCATTTTTCTGACTTGTCAATTCTACTTAACATTTTTTTGGGGGGGGGAATAAAAAAAAGTTAATTTAAAAGGAACTTGAGGCCGGGCGCGGTGGCTCAAGCCTGTAATCCCAGCACTTTGGGAGGCCGAGACGGGCGGATCACGAGGTCAGGAGATCGAGACCATCCTGGCTAACGCAGTGAAACCCCATCTCTACTAAAAAATACAAAAAAAAAAAAAACTAGCCAGGCGAGGTGGCGGGCGCCTGTAGTCCCAGCTACTCGGGAGGCTGAGGCAGGAGAATGGCATAAACCCGGGAGGCGGAGCTTGCAGTGAGCTGAGATCCGGCCACTACACTCCAGCCCGGGCGACAGCGCGAGATTCCCTCTCAAAAAAAAAATAAAATAAAATAAAAAATAAATAAATAAAAGGAACCTGAATATGTTATGTAGTATTACAATGGGCACTGATAGTTTTCGGGAGGCAGGAGACAGTAAAGAAACCATACATGTGTGGAATAGGCCGTTTATACGCTGAGCACACCCTCAGTCTCCTTTGAACAGGAGTACATTTGGTGGGATAGTCTGAGGAGCATCAAGCCACACTAAACTACCACACTGCAGCTACAATACATTAAGAATCTGTTTGGGAGATACTGGGTTTTGTCGTGAGTCTACCTTGTCTTTATCCTTGGATGCTTCTATAGCTGATCGTAACATTTTCAAGAGCAGGAGACCAGAGAACTCTTCCTGAAAACTTGGGTCTGGTGTTTCCCTGTTCCACCCAAAGCAGGCAACACATGTTAAAAGGTAAATCACTTAAATATATACATATAGAAATATATTCACTTAGTATAAGCATAAAAGTTTAGGAAAACAGTTGAACAGATCTGCTTAGATTGTATCAAGAAACTTACAGTATATATATTTTGACCCAATAGTTCCCCACCTAGGAATGTCTCCAAAAAAAAATCTCAAAATGCAGATTTCATGCACAAAAATATTCACTGAATATAAAAGACTACAAGCCTAAAGCCTAAAACAGATGTTCAGTAATAGAAAAATGGTTAATTATCACACAGTGATAATTATGTAATCATAAATAAGGATTTCTAACAAGGCAATAATAAAAGAGAATGCTTACACACGTTACATGTCGCTTATATGGTGAAGTGACGAAAAGCAGGACACTTGCACATGAACAACAAGCTACCTCTGGGGAGGGAACTAAGGTGTCAGGGTAGAAGACAGGCTGCACACCGAATGCTGCTTTGTACTGTTTGGCTTTTTTTTAGCCTGTGAATATGCCACTTTAAGAAATTTTTTAAAATGCATTTCAAAAGTACAGTAACCATTACTAAGGTTTTGCTTTTATGTTTTCTATAATGTGGACATATTACTTATATAGGTATACAGTATTTTTAATACATATATGTCTAATATATTCCTAATATATATTAAGAACAGCTTATTTTATTTTCTGAAAGAATATATATATATATATATATATATATATATATATATATAAAGCAGGAAGCGGGATAATAAGCAGGAACTACTGTTGATTATTTCATGGTAGGAATCGAGGACATTCTCTTGGGTCCTCAGTCTCAGAAGTCAGCTGGGGAAAGCAAGGTGAGTCACCTACATGTTGACAATCAGCGTTGTCTGTCAGGTTGCCCAGGGACCAGGCTGCTTTGGTTCGAACATTCAGAGACTTGTCTTCAAGTGACATCAATATTGCATTTACTGTGTCTGCAACAAATATGACATCCTATAAGACAAAACAAAACACTGCCGTTACTTTAGCAGGTCACGTTGCTACCTTTGAAATTCTCAAACTTATTTTCAGATAGAGCTATAAGCCTTCACGCAAATTTCTACTTGGAAATAAAAATTCATCTACTCAATCAATTTACTGTTTTTATATTTTACAATTTGGACACTCAAAAAAATCCCAGGGGAAGCTCCTATGATTTTGGTATGTGCCATGGACACCCGAGAAGCCTAAGGATTTTGCCCTTATGTACATCGAATATATAACCTGGCCTGGGACAGTTATCTGTGAACTCTGTGCTTGGTTGATTTCCATCTCAGGAAATAATGTTCTGAAAAAGAAATGCATTTATTTCCAAAACACATCCTATGTACCACACACCTCTCAGTGAGATAAACGTCACAAGTAAGAGTGAAAGAGGACATTATGTCTTTTTAAATAAAAACTATGTCAGCTTTCTAAATGATGACTACCACTTGGTAATGTCCCATTTCATTTTTATTATATCATTCATTCATTTAAGCATTTATTGGGTGCCTAAGGTCCCAGGGAGTGTGCTAAGCAATTAAAAATTAAAAATTAAAAATAAATACCATATATATATATGGTAATGCCTCAGTTCATTTATATATATGATATATATATGGTAATGCCTGTAGTTACATATATAGAACTATATTTATGTATAACTATATATATATATAGAGAGAGAGAGTGTGTATCTGTGTGTGTGTGTGTGTGTGTGTGTGTCTGGCTGTGCCACCCAGGCTGGAGTGCAGTGGTGTGATCTCTGCTCACTACAACTTTCACCTCCTAGGCTCAAGTGAGCCTCCCATCTCAGCCTCCCAAGTAGCTGGGACTACAGGCGCATACCACCATGCCTGGCTAATCTTTTTATTTTTTGTAGAGACGGGGTTTCGCCAAGTTGCCCAGGCTGGTCTCAAACCCCTGAGCTCAAGCAATCCACCTGCCTTGGCCTCCCGAAGTGCTGGGATTACAGGCATGAGCCAGCATGCCTGGCCCATGACCATATTTTAGTAGCAATTAAGGAAATCATATTACAAAGCAATTTAGTTTCCTTTACTGTCCAATGCAGGAGCTCTATATCCACAAACTAGGGGTGTCATGGACAATAAAGGAGCACAGAAGAGCTAAACAGGCTCACTCTGACCTGTCTGAGACAGGGAAAAAGCACATAGGCTCCCAGGGCCCGTGAGGTTGCAGCTTTCACTAAGCGATTCCTGCTGTCATTCAGTCCGAGCAGCACTGTGAGTGATGCACAGGATCGGCCTGTCATTCTGCAATGAGAAGGTTGACAAGGGAAAAATGAGAATGAAATAACTACGAGCCAAAGGCTTCTATAAAAGATGTGAAATATCTGTGTCTGAGACCATATTCAAGAGTTGAATACCACTGCGACCTTGAGGCTACCCTGGTAAAGAGCAGGTTCAATTCAGATTCCATGATTATCTGAGCACCCACTTTATGCAAGACACACACAGCAGCTCATCACGTTCAACCTTTATTAAAGTTGCCGTCTTTATAGAAGCTCATTTATGGAAATAAGAATGGATGCAAATGTCACTGAGGACTAAAGAAAAAGAGCAGTCTGAAGACCGCTATTCTGAATAGCAGTATTCTGAATGTTTATGCTCCCTCAAAATTCCTATATTGAAATCTTCACTCCCAGGGTGATGGTATCAGGAGTTGGGGCTTTGGGGAGAAGATCAGGTCATGGGAACAGAGCCCTCATGAAAGAGATAAGTGCCCTTATGACTGAGGCCCCAGAGAGCTGCCTTGCCCCTTCCATCACATGAGGACACGGCTCACATGGTGCCATCTGTGAGCCAGAGAGTGAGCCCTCCTTGAGGCACCAAATCTGTCTGTCAGTGACTTGATCTTAATTCCAGCCTCCACAACTATGAGAAATACATTTCTGTTGTTTAGAAGACACCCAATTTATGGTATTTTATGACAGCAGCTCAAACAGACTAAGACAAATACTATATGTGTTGGACAACGAATCTGTGTTTTCACATACTTTGTTATTTTTCACATGACTGCCACCAGGTGATCACATGCCCTTCATCCATCTTTGGAACTGGCACAGTGTGGGGGTAGCAGAAACAACCTGAAATCATAGGAGTTTAATAGAACCAGGGTGGGGCTGGCGGGGGGCGGGGAGGACACGGGTACCAGATTTACCTCCTATGTGTTAGCATCTTTACATGTCATTCGATTTGTCAACAGCCTTGTGACTGAGGAGTTATGGTTTATTATTCCTTTTTACAACTAGGAAATCATGCCTATAACCACATATCCATTAAGTGGCTGGTATGGTTTGGATGTGCGTCCCCTCCAAATCTCATGTTGACATGTGACCTTCCATGTTGGAGGTGGGCCTAGAGGAAGGTTTTTGGGTGATGTGGGCAGATCTCTACTGAATGGCTTGGTGCTATCCCTGTGGTAATAAGTGAGTTCTTACTCTGATATTCAAACGAGAGCTAATTGTTTAAAAGAGCCTGGCATCTCCCTCTTGCCTCCTCTCTCGCCATATGACATGCCTGCTCCCCTTTCGCCTTCCACCGTGACTGGAAGCTTCTGGAGGCCTCACCAGAAGTAGATGCTGGCGCCATGCTTCTTCTATAGCCTGCAGAACTGTGAGCCAGACAAACCTCTTTGAAAAATAAATTGTCCAGTCTGAGGTATTTCTTTACACAGCAGAAAAGAGACTAATACAGAAAATTGGTACCAAGGAATGGGTTGTTGGTACAAAGATACCTAAAAATGTGGAAGCAACTTTTGGAACTTGGTACTGGGCAGAGGTTGAAAGAGTTTGGAAGGCTCAGAAGATAGGAAGACAAAGGAAAGTTTAGAACTTCTCAGAGACTGATTAAATGGTTGTGACCAAAGCGCTGATAGAAATATGGAGAGTGAAAGCCAGGCTGAGGGGGCCTCAGATAGAAATAAAAAAGTTGGGAGAACTGGAGGAAAGGCCACCTGTGTGACACCTTAGCAAACAACTTGGCGGCATTATGCCCATGTCCTGGGGATTTGCATAAGGTTGAACTTAAAGAGTAATGACTTAGGGTATCTGGTGAAAGAAATTCGAAGCATCATTCAACAGGTGATGTGGCAGCTTCTCACAACCTATAGTCCGATGTAGGAGCAAAGGAATGACTTAGAGTTGGAACTTACCATTAAAAGGTTAACAGCATAAAAATGTGGAAAATTTGCACCCTGGCCCTGTACTGGAGAAGGAATCCAAGCTCCCAGCAACTACCTGCTAGACAGATTAGCATGACTAAAAGGGAGCCAGGTGCTAATAGCCAAGACTATGGGAAAACAGCCTTAAGGGCATTTTAGAAATCTTTGAGGCAACCCCTGCCATCACACACCCAGAGGTCTAGAAGGAAAGTGGTTTTGGGGGCCAGGCCCAGGGCCCCACTGCTCTGCACAGCCTTGAGACACTGCTCCCAGCATCCCCAGCCTTGGCTCACAGGGCCCCAGATACTGCTTGGTTTTCTGCTTAGTGGGTACAAGCTGTCAGCCTTAGCGGTCTCCATGTGGTGTTAAGCCTGCAGATGCACAGAATGCAAATGTGAAGAAGGCTTGGGAGCTTCTACCTAGATTTCAGAGGATTCCCTAAGCCTGGGTGCCCACGCAGAAGCCTGCCACAGGGACAGAGCCCCCACTGAGAGCTTCTACTAGGGCAGTGCCAAAGAGAGATATGGGGTTGGAGCCCCCAAACAGCGTCTCCAACTGAGCACTGCCCAGTGGAACTCTGGGAATGGTCACGGCCTACACCCAGCAAAGCCACAAGGGCAAGGCTGCCAGAAGACTTGGAGGCCCACCCCTTGCACCAGTGCGCACTGGATGCGGGACATGGAGTCAAAGGACTGTTGTGGAGCTTTAAGGTTTAGTGTCTGTCCTGCTGGGTTTCGGATTTGTGTGGGGCTCGTTGCCCCTTTCTTTTGGCTGCTTTCTCCCTGTTGGAATGGGAATGTCTACCCAATGCCTGTACACCACTGTATCTTAAAAATCAATAACTTGTTTTGGATCTTACAGGCTCACAGGTGGAAGGAACTTGCCTTGATTCGCAGCTGAGATGTTGGACTTTTGAGTTGATGCTGGAAAGAGTTAAGACTTTGGGGAACTATTGGGAAGAGATGACTATTTTGCAATGAGAGGAACATGAGATTTGCGGGGGCCAGGGGCAGAATGATATGGTTTGGATGTGTGCCTCCTCCAAACCTCATGCTGAAATGTGACCTCCAACACTGGAGGTGGGTCTAACAGGAAGTGTTTGGGTCATGGGGGCGGATCCCTCTTGAATGGCTTGGTGCTGTCCTTGTGGAAATGAGTGAGCTCTCCCTCTATGACCGCTGGTTGTTTAAAAGAGCCTGGCATCTCCCTCTTGCTTACTCTCTTGCCATATGACATGCCTGCTCCCCCTTTGCCTTCCGCCAGGATTAAAAGCTTCCTGGGGCTTCATCAGAGGTAGATGCTGGCATCATGCTTTTTGTATAGCCTGCAGAACTGTGAGCCAGATAAATGTCTTTTCTTTATAAATTGCCCAGCCTCAGGTATTCCTTTATAGCAACATAAAATGGACTAATACAATCATGTTCCCTAAATTTGATCCCATGGCTTTGGATACAAAATTTCTGGCTCTTTGTCTCTTGGGCAGGCTGAATAACCAGACTAGGTTTTATGCAAAAGAAATATTAGTTTTACTATTGCTGGTTACATAAGCCTACCGCATACTAAATTGCAAATAAACTGAAATGTAAAATAAAACCCATTTATACTAGTTTCATGTTTTCCTGGATTATAAAACACAATTTTTGACACTGGAAGACACCATATCATCTATTCCACTTACCACTGAACTTCAAAATAAAACTGCAACTGAAGCACCAATAAAAGAAAACTATGAATTGACATTTATTTACCAAGAAGACTGATACTCTCTGATCAGGTGCTACAGTAGAATCCGGTTGATACTGCTGTATTAAGCCTGTGCCCAGTTCTTCCAGAAGCTGCCAAGAAAAAAGAATTACCAAAGCAGAGTATTAGGACTAACAGACAACTGCACTTTAGTTTGGAGATCACCTCAAGTCAAGGGGAAACATAATTTACAACTCATTTTCTTCCTTTTTTCAGTCACTCTTAACAGAGGCATTCTTTCAAGGACTGAAATCAACAGCTATATCTTACTCATTTGTTACCGAATCAATTCTTGGGGTTTACATGTAAGAGCTGAAAACAGAAGAATGTATAGTCTTCCTCACCTGAAATCTCTTTAAGAAATCTCAGAATTGAAGGACATGTGGCAGAAGAATATAAAGTGAAGAAAAGGAGGGATATAAAGTGACGAGAAGGAAAAAGCGTTGTGGTTTTGATGAAAATTACCTTTGCTCCATGAAGCTGAATGGATGGATCTGCTTCCCCCATGCACTTGCAAATCACCTCTCCAAGCTCCATCAAGTAGGCTTGAGTCATTGAAAAGTAGCCCCTTGCCAGAAGAGCCAATACCTGCAGAGAGAGCATGGAATTAACCCTCTAAGACCTGAGTGCAAGGCTGCAAAATCCAGAAAATTGTGATAATATTTCAGAAATCGCTTATGTTTAACAGGGGCTGAAATCTGTCGAATGAAATTAAGAACCATAATCTTTATTTCATGATTAACATCAATTAACTGTATCATAGTTTTATGGTGCTTTAGCATATGATTGCTTTTCATTAATGTAATCTCATTTAAGTCTTGGAACTATTCTTTAAGTTAGGTATTAATTGAATTTTACCGCTAAAGATACTAAGCCTGACAAGGTTAAAGGATATGTTTCATGTTGTCCAGTTAATTAGCAGCAGACCCCAGGACCAGGCGTAGTCTCAGATCACATTTGTATAGAAAAAGTAAACTCTTTTATCGAGGATTGTTTTCTTTCTTTGAAGGAACAATTATTTTGTTGCTCTAAGCAGGTACAAGACCAAGGAGAAGCTTATAAAGAATTAAACATTTAAGTTGAAAAAAATCAAAAATTAACTGTACAACTTCACTCAGAATTCTTCTACCATGTATTACATCCACCTGTCATGTAATACCTGAAGTGACTAAAATAATTTGCAATCAAAGAACAAAGAGGAATGAATCTGCTATTTTGCAACCAAGGAACACCTCCCCAAAACAAAACAACAAAAACAATAGACCACCCATACCTAAAATACTACTCCGGCAAACACAATTGACACATGGCTTGGTTTTACCTGCCCGCTCCTCACGGGCACTCTGAAGGAAGAATGGTTCCTTCCACTTCAGACATGAGGAAATGAAACCTCCTACCTGTAAGGCCTCCAGTCCCATGGGGGATGGTTCGTAGGCACTTCCTGCTGCAGAGCCAGCATCGCTACCTGAACAGGAATCCTCCTTGGGCAGTACCACAATGGAAATGCAGAGTCGAATGAGCCAGCAGGGCTCTGAAGACCCCTTAGGTGAGCTGACTGACCTTTCTTCCAGAGAGGGTCCTGCAGGGGCTTTCTTCCGCCAATCAGGAGGGCTGAGGTGAGGGGTTGCTGAATTGCTATTACCGAGTCCAGAAGAACATGGCTGTTGCAGAAGTAGCTGGACTTCAGGTAAAGGTGCGTGAGTGGACACTATAGCTCCCAAGAATGTGAGATTTGACACGCGAACATTAACATCTGTCAAAGGAAGCAGTAAGAACTTATCACCATGGGAACAGCTACCGTAAAGATGGTAGTTATCCCTACAGGCAATTAAGAATAGTTCCTTGTGTAACCTGAATCTAATCAAACTTCTAGACCTCATTTCCAGTTTGGAAATACATGGGACAGGAGAATAAGTTAACACCATAAAGAAACAATCTGACACATTAAGAAAGTGGTTTATTTTGTTATCTTTGGTGATGAACTTAGAGTTCACATTCTATAAGACAATTGGGCTGGATTCTTTCCTAAGTCAGTTTGATGTAAAAAAGATAGGTGGGGGGACTCTAGATGTAAAAAGACTACAGTAACATGATAACTAAATGCAATGCATGTACACTGAATGAACCCCGGATTTTAACAAGAAATATTTTTAAAAAGCTAAATAAAAGGTCTGTGCCTAGACTCTTTTTTTTTTTTTTTTTTTTTTTGCATGTGATGTCCAGCTGTTCCAGCACCGTTTGTTGAAAAGTATCTGCTCCTTTGTTGTAGATCAGTTGACTATATTTATGTGGGTCTATTTCTGGGCTCTCTATTCTGTTCCACTGATCTGTTTCTCTCTTCCTTGGCCAATATCACACTGTCTTAATTACTGTAGTTTTATAGTAGATTCTGAAGTTAGGGAATGTCAGTCCCTCAGTTTCGTTCTTCTCTATCAATATTGTGTTGGCTATTCTGGATCTTTTGCCTATCCATATACATTTCAGAATCAGTTTGTTGATATCTGCAAAGTAACCTGCTGGAATTTTGATTGAGACTGCACTGAATCTATAGATCAAGCTGGGAAGAAGTAACATCTTTACAATATTGAGCCTTCCTATCCATGAACATGGAATCTCTGTCCATTCATTTAGTTACCTGATTTATTTCGTCAGAGTTTCACAGTTTTCTTCATACAGATCTTGTACATATGTTGTTAGGCTCACACCTAAGAACTTCAGGGTTTGAACATTTTAATGAAAAAAAGTGACTTGAGGATAAAGTCAGATACTTGAAAGGAACCTTTGAGACATGGTACACTCTCTTCAGCTGAAGATGCAGATAATGAAAAGCTGGTACGGTGGAATGAGCAGCGGTTGTTTTCATCTTATTTTCTTGTGTAAAATTAAAAGTTGGCCTTTTAGAATCATGACTTTCTTCTATGTAGGTTTCCAACTTTTATTTAAAACTAATTGTTTAATGTTAGAAGGATAGCTGATGTTGGAATAAAAAGATGGTCAGGCTATTATAAAAATGCATTAGCTTTTGTTTTACTTATTTATATTCTTTTGCCTTCATGGGACCTATCTTATTCCCTTCCCCCAAATGGCCCACATTGCACAGTGCTGGCTGAATGTTCCATGTAGAAATTTTATTTTACGATTAATACACTTGTGCCATTTCTTGGAATCATTTGCTTGTTTAATTCTAGTCCATCAAGTGATAACTTTGTTGATATTTAGAGGCTCCTCAGTTAATTTCTGTGGGATTTTTGGTTATATTTCATAAGGAAAATAATAGGAAATGTCTAAGAAAACAAAAAGAAAAAAAGCCAATTATTCCTAAGAGTGTTGAAAATTATTGAAGTACACTTGTTAGTTGTTAGTGTAGAACCTAGATTTCATAATAAAAAACCTTGGACTTGCCAGCTATAGCTGCTGGAATGAGGTGTTTGTCCAGTGCATCCAGAACGTCGCCACAGATCAGCTCAGTCTCAACCTGAAAAAATAAAAATAAATTTAAAAAAATCAGATTGTTGAAGTCTACAAATTCTGTAAATTATTACACATTCTATGTACCTCTGATTTTGAGGAAGAGAGCTTAGTATTGAACAGAATTTCTTTCCCTCTCCAAACTCCCTTCTTCCCTTTTGACAAAAGAGCACAGAAAAGCTGCCTCTCAGTTATCAAAAGTATCTTTTCCTTTCTGGATGCAATTAAGTGCTGCACACACACTCACCACTCACCCCAACACCCCCTCACAGTCCAAATAAAGAATCATCAATGACTAAAACTGAACCCGGATGCTACTTGGTAAACGCTGGTCCATTACATGAATCCTTCACAAGGTAGCAACTATTGTGTCCATTTACTTGGGAAAACAGGAGCTAAGACATTTGCTCAAAGATCATCACCTTAAAAGAACTTAATAGCAGAGCTAGGATTTGAATCCAGGCAGGGTGCAAGGGACAGAACAAAATTCAAACCCAAGCAGTTTGCCTTCAGTGCTTACATTCCTAATAACGTCCAACAGGCAATTCCTTCAGTGGAAGAGAACCAAGAGTAGTTAAGATATCAAAAATCTATGGACCAAAGTAACTATTGCCACTCATTTCTATTTATTTATAATGCGGAAAATGTACACCACCTCTAAAGGCACATACCCAGTTTGCTTCCTTTTTTTTTTCTTTTGAGAGGGAGTCTGGCTGTGTTGCTCAGGCTGGAGTACAGTGGTGCGATCTCGGCTCACTGTAAGTTCCACCTCCCGGGTTCACGCCATTCTCCTGCCTCAGCCTCCCGAGTAGCTGGGACTACAGGCGCCGCCACCATGCCCTGCTCACTTTTTGTATTTTTAGTAGAGATGGAGTTTCACCGTGTTAGCCAGGATCGTCTGGATCTCTTGACCTCGTGATCTGCCCATCTCGGCCTCCCAAAGTGCTGTGATTACAGGCGTGAGCCACCGCGTCCCGACTTTTTTTTTTTTTTTTTTTTTTTTGAGACGGACTCTGGCACTGTCGCCCAAGCTGGAGTGCAGTGGCGCCATCTCCGCTCACTGCAAGCTCCGCCTCCCGGGTTGAGGCTATTCTCCCGCCTCAGCCTCTGCAGTAGTTGGGACTACAGGCGCCTGCCACCACGTCCGGTAATTTTTTTCTTTTTGTAGTTTTCGTACAGGGTTTCAGCGTGTCAGGCAGATGGTCTCAATCTCCTGACCTCGTGATCCGACTCCCTCGACCTCCCAGAGTGCTGGGATTACAGGTGTGAGCCACCACGCTCGGCCTACTCGGTTTTTAAACAGAACATTTCAGAGCGGGACACTGTCAGGCAAGAATGATTTAAAGAAGTTTTTTCACATACTGTGTGGGTAAATGCATATTTAAAAATGTTTCTTATTGTAGATCTTGCTCCAAAAACTTCGGAGCCATTATTCTAGTGCAGTGATTCTTAATTAGAGGTGATTTTGTCCTTCAGAGGACATTTGACAACGTCTAATTTTTGACTGTCACAGCTTGGAGGGTGCCACTGACATCGAGTGGGGTGGAGACTAGGACGCTGTGACCATTCTACTATGCACAGGACAGTCCCCACAACGAAGAATGATTCTGCCCAAACTGTCAATAACGCTGCTGTTGAGAAGCTGATTCTAGTGGAAGAGACAGGCGTGTAAACACATGAAAGAGAACACGGAAGGGAATTGCAGGGCAGGTGGAAACGGAGTTTGGTAGGGAGAGGGCAGGGTGGGGGAACCACAGTTACTGACCCACCTGCTCTACTGGGCACTGTCCTGAGTGGGAAAATATCTGTATTATAAGTATCCGTGTAAGGTATTATATGAAATCTTTAAAATGGCACTGGAAGGGGTAGGTATTATCCCAACCTATGAATGCACAAGCTGCACCGTGGCTAACACGGTGAAACCCTGTCTGTACTAAAAATATAAAGGAAAGGCCGGGCTCGCTGGCTTACACCTATAATCCCAGCACTTTGGGAGGCCGAGGCAAGCAGATCACGAGGTCAGGAGATGGAGACCATGCTGGCTAACACGGTGAAACCCCATCTCTATTAAAAATACAAAAAAAAAAAAAATTAGCCAGGCGTAGTGGCGGGCGCCTGTAGTCCCAGCTACTTGGGAGGCAGAGGCAGGAGAACGGTATGAACCTGGAAGGCAGAGTTTGCAGTGAGCCAAGGTCACGCCACTCTGCTCCAGCCTGGGCGACAGAGCGAGACTCCCTCTCAAAAAAAAAAAAAAAAAAAAAGGAAGCCAACTGGGTATGTGCCTTTAGAGGTGGTATATGTTTTCAGTATTATAAATAAATAGAGATGAGTGGCAATAGCTACTTTGGTCCACAGATTTTTGGTATCTTAAGTAGTTTTGGATCTCTTCCACTAATGAGATTGCCTGTTGAACATTGTTAGGAATGTAAGCACTGAAAGCAAACTGCCTGGGTTTGAATTTTGTTCTGTCTCTTGCACCCTGCCTGGGTTCAAATCCTAGTTCTGCTTAGTAAGTTCTTTTAAGGTGATGATCTTTGAGCAAATGTCTTAGCTCCTGTTTTCCCAAGTAAATGGACACAATAGTTGCTACCTTGTGAAGGATTCATGTAATTCACCAGCGTTTACCAAGTAGCATCCGGGTTCAGTTTTAGTCATTGATGATTCTTTATTTGGACTGTGAGGGGGTGTTGGGGTGGGTGGTGAGTGTGTGTGCAGCACTTAATTGCATCCAGAAAGGAAAAGATACTTTTGATAACTGAGAGGCAGCTTTTCTGTGCTCTTTTGTCAAAAGGGAAGAAGGGAGTTTGGAGAGGGAAAGAAATTCTATTCAATACTAAGCTCTCTTCCACAAAACCAGAGGTAGATAGAATGTGTAATGATTTATAGAATTTCTAGACTGAAACAATTTTATTTTTTTTAATTTATTTTTTATTTTTTCAGGTTGAGACTGCCAAAGTTAATCTGTGGCGACCTTCTAGATGCACTGGACAGACACCTCACTCCAGCAGCTACCACTGGCTGTTCCAAGGTTTTCCATTATGAAATGTAGGTTGTATACTAGAAAGGAAAATGTAAGATTGAAAGTTGGCCTTTTTAGAATCATGACTTTCTTTGATGTAGGTTTCCAACTTTTATTTAAAACTAATTGTTTAATGTTAGAAGGATAGTTGATGTTGGAATAAAAAGATGGTCAGGCTATTATAAAAATGCATTAGCTTTTGCTTTAGTTATTTATATTCTTTTGCTTTCATCGGACCTATCTCATCCCCTTCCCCAAGCGGCCACACATTGCCCAGTGCTGGCTGCATGCTTCATGTAGCAATTTTATTTTATGATTAATACACTTGTGCCATTTCTTGGAACCTCTTGCTTGTTTAATTCTAGTCTATCAAGTGATTACTTTGTTGATATTTAGAGGCTCCTCAGTTAATTTCTGTGGGATTTTTGGTTATATTTAATAAGGAAAATAATAGGAAATGTCTAAGAAAAAAAGAAACTAAGCCAGTTATTCCTGAGAGTGTTTAAAATTATTGAAGTATTTGTGATCATTGTTAGTATAGAAGCTACATTTCATAATAGAAAACATTGGACTTGCCAGCGGTAGCTGCTGGAGTGAGGTGTCTGTCCAGTGCATCCAGAACGTCACCACACATTAACTGTAGCTCAGTCTCAAACTGAAAAAGTAAAAATAAATTTTAAAAAATCAGATTGTTGAAGTCTAGATATTCTGTAAATTATTACACATTCTACTTACCTCTGATTTTGAGGAAAAGAGCTTAATTACTTTCCCTCTCCAAACTCCCTTCTTCCCTTTTGACACAAAAGCAGAGAGAAGCTGCCTCTCCCTTATGGAAAGTATGTTTTCATTTCTGCATGCAATTAAGTGCTACACACACACAGACACACACACACACACCCCACCCCACCCCAATGGCCCCTCACAGTCCAAATACAGAATCACCAATGACTAAAACTGAACCCGGATGCTACTTGGTAAACGCTGGTCCATTACATGAATCCTTCACAAGGTAGCAACTATTGTGTCCATTTACTTGGGAAAACAGCAGCTAAGACTTTTGCTCAAAGATCATCACCTTAAAAGAACTTAATAAGCAGAGCTAGGATTTCAACCCAGGCAGGGTGCAAGGGACAGAACAAAATTCAAACCCAGGCAGTTTGCCTTCAGTACTTATATTCCTAACGAGGTTCAACAGGCAATTCCTTTAGTGGAAGAGATCCAAAGTAAAGGATCCTTCCTTTGTTTCCTTTTTTTTTTTTTTGAGATGGAGTGTCTCACTCTGACGCCCAGGAGTGCAGTGGCAAGACCTCGGCTCACTACAAGCTCTACCTCAGGTTCAAGCTATTCTCCTGCCTCAGCCTCCCAAGTACCTGAGACTATAGGTGCGTGCCACTGTGCAGGGCTAATTTTTTGTATTTCTTAGTAGAGATAGGGTTTCACCATGTTAGCCAGGATGGTCTCGATCTCCTGACCTCGTGATCCACCCCCTTGGGCCTCCCACAGTGCTGGGATTACAGACATGGGCCACTACGCCCGGCCAACCATCTGAGTTTTGACAAACCTGACCGAAACAAGCAATGAGGAAAGGATTCTCTATTTAATAAGTGGTGCTGGGAGAACTGGCTAGCCATGTAAAGAAAACTGAAACTGGAACCCTTCCTTACACCACATACAAAAATCAACTCAAGATATATTAGGTGGGACATGGTGGCTGTAATCCCAGAACTTTGGGAGGCTGAGGCAGTTGGATCATTTGAGGTCAGGAGTTCGAGACCAGCCTGGCCACCATGGTAAAACCCTGTCTCTACTAAGAATATAGAAATTAGCTTGGTGTGGTGGCAGGTACCTGTAATCCTACCTACTCGGGAGGCTAAGGCAGGAGAATCGCCTGAGCCTGTGAAGTAGAGGTTGTGGTAAACTGAGATTGTGCCCCTGTACTCCAATGTGGGTGACAGAGTGAGACCTGGTCTCAAAAAAAAAAAAAAAAACATAAAAAGAAAAAAAAATTACAGATAAAGACTTAAATGTTAAACGCCAAACTATAAATACCCTAGAAAAGGGCCAGGCGCGATGGCTCATGCCTGTAATCTCAGCGCTTTAGAAGGCCAAAGCAGGCAGATCACCTGAGGTCGGGTGCTCTAGATCAGCCTGGCCAACATGGTGAAAGCCTGTCTCTACAAAAAATACAAAATTAGCTGGGCATGGTGGTGTGTGCCTGTAATCTCAGCTACTCAGGAGGTTGAGGCAGGAGAATTGCTTGAAACGAGGAGTTGGAGGTTGCAGTAAGCCAAGATGGTGCCATTGCACTAAGACTGGGCGACAAGAGTGAAACTCTTTCTCAAAAACACACAATAAAAATCTCTAGAAGAAAATCTAGGCAATACTGCTCAGGACATAGGCAGAAGCAAATATTTCATAATGAAGACACCAAAGGTAATTGCAACAAAAGCAAAAATTGACAGGATCTAATTAAAGAGCTTCTGCACAGCAAAATAAACTATCATCAGAGTAAACAGACAACCTACAGAATGGGAGAAGATTTTTGCAATCTATCCTTCTGACAAAGGTCTAACATTAAGCATCTATAAGGTACTTACACAAATTTACAAGAAAAAACAACCCCATTAAAAAGTGGGCAAAGGACATGAACAGACACTTCTCAAAAGAAGACATACATGCAGCCAACAAACATGAGGAAAAGCTCAACATCACTGGTCATTAGAGAAATGCAAATCAAAACCATGATGAGATCCATCTCACACCAGTCAAAATGGGTATTATTTGTTTGGTTGCAAGTTTGTTTTTTTGAGACAGAGTTTCACTGTTATTGTGCAGGTTGGAGTGCAATGTCGTGATCTCGGCTCACCACAACCTCCACCTCCTGGGTTCAAGTGATTCTCCTGCCTCAGCCTCCCAAGTAGCTGGGATTGCAGGCATGCGCCACCACGCCCAGCTAATTTTGTATTTCTAGTAGAGATGGGGTTTCTCCATGTTGGTCAGGGTAGTCTCGAACTCCTGACATCGATGATCTGCTTGCCTCAGCTTCCCAAGATGCTGGGATTACAGACATGAGCCACCACACCCAGCCACAGAATGGCTATTATTAAAAAGTCAAAAAATAATGGATGCTGGTGAGGTTGTGGAAAAAGAGGAACACTCGTACACTATTGCTGGGAGTATAAACTAGTTCAACCATTGTGGAAGACAGTGTGGTAATTCCTCAAAACCCTAGAGGCAGAAATACCACTTGACCCAGCAATTTCATTCCTGGGTATATATCCAAAGGAATATAAATCATTCTGTTTCAAAGATACATGCATGTGTATGTTCGTTGCAGCACTATTCACAATAGCAAAGACATGGAATCAACCCAAATGCCCATCAATGACAGACTGGATAAAGAAAATGTGGTGGCCGGAGGCGGTGGCTCATGCCTATAATCCCAGCACTTTGGGAGGCCGAGGAGGATGGAAAACCTGAGGTCGGGAGATCGAGACCAGCCTGACTAACCTGGAGAAACCCCGTCTCTACTAAAAACACAAAATTAGCTGGGTATGGTGGCACATGCCCGTAATCCCAGCTACTGGGGAGGCTGAGGCAGAAGAATTGTTTGAACCCGGGAGGTGGAGGTTGCAGTGAACCAAGGTCATGCCATTGCACTCCAGCCTGAGCAACAAGAGTGAAACTCTGCTTCAAGAAAAAAAAATGTGGTTATGTACAAGCCATGGAATACTAAGCAGCTGTAAAAAGGAATGAGATCATGTCCTTTGCAGGGACATGCATGGAGCTGGAGACCTTTATCCTCAGTAAATAATGCAGACACAGAAATCCAAACACCGCATGTTCTCACTTATAAGTAGGAGCTGAACAGTGAGAACACATGGACCCATTGGTGGGACAACACACACTGGGACCTGTTGGAAGGTGAAGGGTGGAAGGAGGGAGAGCATCAGGAAGAATAGCTAATGGATGTGGGCTTAACACCTAGGCGATGGGATGATCTGTGCGTAAACCACCATGGCACATACTTACCTATGTAACAAACCTACACATCCTGCACATGTACCCCTGAACTTAAAATAAAAGCTGGAAAAAAAGGGGATTTATGGGCTCATGCAATGGCGGAGGATGCCCAAAATTGTTGGGTTTGCGCGCACACACACACACACACACACACACAGAGAGAGAGAGAGAGAGAGAGAGAGAGAGAGAGTGAAGCACCTCTAGACTAATACACGTCAGTTTCCAACCCAGGGAAAAGACAGAATTTCTCTTTCCTCTCTGCTATAAATGTAGATCCTAGGGAAAGACTCTGATTGGCCTGCATTGGTCGTATGTCCCTGCCTCCCACCAATCATTGAGGCCAAAGTGGTAGGGCGTTATGTCTGGCAGTGCTGGGAATATGTCACCCTTTGTCCACTGTGATGGGGGTCCTGGAATTGGTGTCCACCCCAGAATCATATGGCTGGAGTGGAGAGGAAAAGAGGTGGAAGTGGATACTGGAGATAGTGGAAAGGGATGCCAGGCAGACAAAACAAATGTCTGTTACGAGTGCCAGGGAAAGCACTTAAGGAGTTGAGAGCAGAGAGAGAGAGTTCACTTCGAGGGTGCTGTGTGAGCAATTCCTGGAAGAGGGACTTTGGACCTGAACATTACAAGATAGGATTTTAGGGCCAGGAGCGCTGGTTCATGCCTGGAATCCCAGCTACTTGGGAGGCTGAGGCAGGGAGATTGCTTGAGCCTAGGGGTTCAAGGCTGCAGCGAGTTATGATCACACTGCTGCACTCCAGCCTGGGTGACAGAAAGAGAACCTGTCTCAAAAATAAATAAACAAACACATAAAGGATTTTTAGGAGGTGGAGGTGGTGAGGAGGTTTAGGTGAAGGAAGTGCCTTGGAAAAGGCATTGCAAGAAAGCGAAAGGCTGGTTTCGGATGTGTTTCCATTTGGTGGTTTCCCCAGGGTTCACATGGGAGGTAAAGGATAGTGAAGTTCAACCCTGAACCTAAACAGGGCTCAGCTCAGGATTCTAAAAAGTTGGGACCTGCCAGAAATTGATTTATATGAATGACAGAGCAGCCTCCAGAGACAGAATGACACAAATTCTAATAATCATGTCTTGGGAGGTTAGGATAGAAGGGATTTGAGTATTTTATAATTAATTGTCTATTTTAACTAGATTTTTGAAA
Source organism: Macaca nemestrina (assembly GCF_043159975.1). Classification (NCBI taxonomy): domain Eukaryota; kingdom Metazoa; phylum Chordata; class Mammalia; order Primates; family Cercopithecidae; genus Macaca; species Macaca nemestrina. Next base: position 38,418,165 of record NC_092141.1, read on the forward strand.
AAGGAAGATTTGGAAAGGAAAACATGTACTGTAACAACTCAAAGAGATAACTCGACAAAATGCCCTTTTCCCTGCATCCCACACCCCTCAAGAGGCAGGGGCTGATTTTGAGGACATCCTTCTGGCCACTGCTCACATTAGACCTTCCAGCATGGACCCACATTTCAGTGCCAGGGAGAGAGAAAAGGTCCAGCGTAAACAGTGAAAGTTCTGTCCTCACTGACATCTCTGAGGGCATAGGGAGAGACATGGTGGTGGTAGGAACGGCGTAGGCGGCCTGGTGTCAGAGTGCAGCTCAAAGGGTGACAGTGTATTCTGCCCACCTGGGTAAGGACCCTGCAGGTCTGTGATGCTAGGAGGGCTCCAGAGGACAGAGCGAAGCTTTGATCGTCAGAGCTTCTAGCTCAGGAGTGGCTTGAATGGGGCAGGTCCAGGCCTGAGGCTCTGGTGACACCAGGCACCAATAACTTGAAAGCCATGGGAGCAACACCACTTCGGGTAAGCAAGGAGGCACGGCCTCTGCGGAAGTCCTCATCCTCAGCGGTGCGTGGTGGCACCAGGAGGGGTCCTCATGTGTGGTGGTGAGCAGCATGGCTTTTGGAGTTAGCCTTCCTGGACTTTATCTTGGCATGACCACTTAGTTACTAGTCCCTAATGGTGGCTTCTCCACGGGGTGTTGTGAGGATTTGCTCAGGTAATGCAGGTGCACAATTGAACCCAGTATCTTGCTTGTAGTTCTCTTAGTGTTATTATTCTTTTTTGGTTTTGTTTTGCTTGGCTTTGTTTTTTCTTTTTTGAGACAGAATCTCGCTCTGTCGCCCAGGCTGGAGTGCAGTGGCGCGATCTCGGCTCACTGCAAGCTCCGCCTCCCGGGTTCACGCCATTCTCCTGCCTCAGCCTCCCAAGTAGCTGGGACTACAAGCACCCGCCACCACGCCTGGCTAATTTTTTGTATATTTAGTAGAGACAGGGTCTCACCGTGTTAGCCAGGATCGTCTGGATCTCCTGACCTCGTGATCCGCCCGCCTCGGCCTCCCAAAGTGCTGGGATTCCAGGCGTGAGCTACCGCGCCTGGCCTAGTGTTAGTATTCTTATTAAGGGGCTCGACAGGATGTGGAGGCCTCAGCAGCAGACTCCTGTGAAGGATAATGGAGCAGAAGGGAAGGGGAAGGAGCCTCGGAAATAACAGGGGTGTTTGCAGCAGTGGAGGTGGGTCTGAACTGGGAGAATGTCACCTATTTCTGTGAGAGTGAATCCCTCATTATTTATTTATTTATTTATTTATTTATTTATTTATTTATTTTGAGACAGGGTCTTGCTCTGTCACCCAGGATGGAGTGCAGTGGCACGATCTTGGCTCACCTGCTACCTCTGCCTCCTGGGATCAAGTGATCCTCTCGGCTCAGCCTCCCAAATAACTGGGACTACAGATGTGCACCACCATGCCCAGATACTTTTTTTGCAGAGATAAGGCCTCACTATATTTGTGAGGCTGGTTTTGAACTCCTGGGCTCAAGCAATCCTCCTGCCTCAGCCTCCCAAAGTGCTGGGATTACAGGTGTGAGACACTGCATCCGGCGAAATCCACTGTTTTTATCCTCAGGGCTCCAAGGCCTCCGGAGACATGAGTTATTCATGCCAGACAGGGAGTGAAGCTAGAATTCAGAGTGGATTTTCAATACTTCACTAAGAAGCTTGGATTTCATTCAAGAGGTTGTGAAGAACCACTGAAGAGAACTGTATTAACATTAATCTGAAGGTCAGTGCAAGGAAGTCAGAAAAGGGGAAATTCCCAGAAAGAGAGACCAATTAAAAGATTATTACCATACACTGTGGGAGAAAGCGTGAGGAGCCGAAATAGGACAGTAGCATCGAGAATGGAAACGAAGGGACAGACAAAGGAGACACTTGGCGACAGAACGATCCCAAGATATATAAAGCATCTGCTTGCCCAAGTCTTCAGTGTGTTCCAATCCAGATCCTAGAGTTTTAGAAACTGTGCAAACTAGCACCTTGCCATATGCAATCCAACAAGCTCTTAGATTTTTACTTGTTGTTTGCATTTACTGTTTTAAGCAATTACATGATTTTTCCCAATTAAAGTTCTAATTATTTTATTGAACACTATATTGAATAATGATTCTCTAGCACAAATATCTTAATTTTCTATTCCTAGATCATTTTATATTTGTAGATTTTAAACTATTTTACCATGTGCTGACCCATTATAAATCAAAATATATATATATTTTTTTTTTTGAGACAAAGTTTCACTCTTGTTGCCCAGGCTGGAGTGCAACAGCAGGATCTCAGCGGCTCACTGCAACCTCCGCCTCTTGGATTCAAGCGATTCTCCTGCCTCAGCCTCCCGAGTAGCTGGGATTACAGGTATGCACCACCACTCCCGGTTAATTTTGTATTTTTAGTAGAAACAAGGTTTCACCATGTTGGCCAGGCTGGTCTCGAACTCCTGACCTCAGGTGATCCACCCGCCTCAGCCTGGGTGCTGGGACCTGTAATCCCAACACTTTAGGAGGCTGAGGCGGGTGGATCACCTGATATTAGGAGTTCAAGACCAGCCTGACCAACATGCAGAAACCCCATCTCTACTAAAAATACGAAATTAGCCGGACGTGGTGGCGCATGCCTGTAATCCCAGATACTTTGGAGGGTGAGGAGGGAGAATCGCTTGAACCCGGGAGGTGGAGGTTGTGGTGAGCCGAGATCGCGCCACTGCATTCTAGCCTGGGCAACAAGAGCAAAACTCCGTCTCGGAAAAAAAAAAAAAAAAAAAAAAAAATTGGATAGTAAACTCGAAACTAAGAATTAGGAACACTTAAAAATGGAGGTAGAAATGTGCAGACCTGGGTGATTTGTTCAGTTTTCCAGGAATGAAATTATTTAATACTATTATGTGATATTATGCTTGCTTTTTCCTCATTAATTAACTGAGGCTAATGACACCTACCTCCCAATGTTATTGTGAGGATTAAACCAAGTAACTTTCTTTTTTCCTTTTTGAGACGGAGTTTTGCTCTTGTTGCCCAGGCTGGAGCACAACGGCGTAGTCTTGGCTCACTGCAACCTCCACCTCCCAGGTTCAAGTGATTCTCCTGCCTCAGCTGCCTGAGTAGCTGAGACTACAGGTACCTGTCACCGGGCCAGGCTAATTTTTTGCATTTTCAGTAGAGACGGGGTTTCACCATGTTGGCCAGGCTGGTCTCATGGTCTCAAACTCCTGGCCTCAGGTGATCCACCCGCCTCTGCCTCCCAAAGTGCTGGGATTACATGCATGAGCCACTGTACCTGGCCAATTCTCTCTCAGAGTCTTTCACATAACTGTGACATGATGGTGGTTGGAAAAAGAGTCGTCTGAAGCTCAACTAGAACGCACGTCCGACGTGACTTCTTCATTCATGTTGTCTTGTGTCTTAGTAGATGCAATAGCTACAAACTAGCCAGGAACCAATCTCTGTCACTCTCCACGCAGCCTCTCTGCAGGACTCACTTGGGCTTCCTCACACTGTCATGCCTTCACGATACTTGGACCTCTGACACCGCGGGCTGTACTCCCCAGAACACCCATTTCAAGAGCAAGTATTCCAAGAGGCTGGAAACAGAAGCTGTCAGTCCTTCTAAAGTCTGGAGCTGCCACAGGGTTACTTTTGCTGCATTCTATTGGGTAAGCAGACACAGGGCCACACAGATTCAAAGGGAGGGCAAATAAACTCTATGCGGAGAATGATAAAGATTTTTGCAGCCATTTAAAATTCATTACAATGACTATGAAATATTTCCTAGGTATATTAAGTGGAAAAAAAAAAGGAGGTGAAAGAATGTCTGTTTAGCTGAGCACAGTGGCTCATGCCTGTAATCCTAGCACTTTGGGAGGCCGAGGCAGACGGATCGCTTAAGGTCAGGAGTTCAAGACCAGCCTGACCAATATGGTGAAACTCTGTCTCTACTGAAGATACAAAAATTAGCCAGCAGTGGCTCACACCTTTAATCCCAGCACCTGGGGGGGCCGAAGTGGGTGGATCACCTGAGGTCAGAAGTTCGAGACCAGCCTGGTGAAACCCCATCTCAACTAAAAATACAAAAATTACCGGGCATGGTGGTAGGCGTCTGTAGTTCCAGCTACTCGGGAGGCTGAGGCAGGAGAATTGCCTGAATCCAGGAGGCAGAGGTTGCAGTGATCTGAGATTGCACCATTGCACTCCAGCTTGGGCAACAAGAGCAAAACTCCATCTCAAAAAAAAAAAAAAAAAAATTAGCTGGGCATGATGGTGCATGCTTATGATTCCAGCTACTGGGGAGGTGGGGAGGTTAAGGTGAGGGTATTGCTTGAACCCAGGAGGAGGAGGTTGCAGTGAGCTGAGAAAAAAAAATTGTATTTAGTATGGTATATTTGCATTAAAAAAAAAAGAGAGTTGTTGTTGTTTTTTGTTTTTTGGTTTTTTTTTAAAGATACAGAGTCTCATTTTGTTGCCCAGGCTGGAATGCAGTGGCGTGATCATAGCTCACTGCAGCCTTGAACTCCTGGGCTCAAATAATCTTCCCACTTCAGTCCCTCTGACATCTGGGACTGCAGGCACAAGCCACCACACCCGTCTAATTTTTTAAAAATTTCTTGTAGAGACAGGGTCTCACTAGTTGCCTAGGCTGGTCTTGAACTCCTTGCCTCAAGGTCTTGAACTCCTCGCCTCAAGCGATCCTCCCGCCTCAGCCTCCCAAAATGCTAGGGTAACAAGCATGAACCGCCACACCAGGCCAAAGGAGATTATTTAATTTAATTAATTTGTTTGATCATTATTATTTTCTTGAGACGGAGTCTTGCTCTGTTGCCAGGCTGGAGTGCAGTGGCATGATCTTGGCTCACTGCAACCTCCACCTCCCAGGTTCAAGCGATTCTCCTACCTCGGCTTCCTGAGTAACTGGGACTACAGGTGCATGCCAACACACCCAACTAATTTGTGTTTTAGTAGAGACGGGGTTTTCACCATGTTAGCCAGGATGGTCTCGATCTCCTGACCTCATGATCCGCCCACCTCGGCCTCCCAAAGTGCTGGGATTACAGGTGTGAGCCACCACACCTGGCAATACTATCTTAAAATGTGTTAGTATATGCTCAGATAATATCAACAATGATACATGTGAAGCTGGTAAGTGTTTTTAGGAAGGGGAATTAGATGACTGGGTGACAAAGATGGGAGGTGGAAACTTTCTATTGTATACTATTTTTTATATGACTTTAACTTTGTATCATGTGCATTATTACCTATTCAAATTCAACATCAATTTTTATAGAGACATTACATTTGCCACAACTGATGTCACAAGTGAAATAAATATTGCTTGTGGTGGATAATCTGACAATACTTAACATAGTCAATTAAAGAAATAACAGTTTGTTACCAGCTTTGTAGCTTCTTGATCTTCAGTGTGAAAAGCCTGTGTAAAAGATGATTGTGTTAAAATGGAACCAATGGTCAGAGCAGCTACAATCGCATAATAGAACATAAAATACAAACAAATACCAGCTCTTTAGGGAGGAACCATGGGGCTAATTTCCACATTCTTTACATTTCTTCATTGGCATAATAGACAAATGTTTAAACAATTCTTGCGCTAACAGGGCACATGATTTTTCATTAGAAACGGTCGCAAAACAGCCAGGCGCGGTGGCTCACGCCTGTAATCCCGGCACTATGGGAGGCCGAGACCGGCGGATCACAAGGTCAGGAGTTGGAGCCTGGCCGATATGGTGAAACCCCTTCTCTACTAAAAATACAAAAATTAGCCGGACATGGTGGCAGGCACCTGTAGTCCCAGCTACTTGGGACGCCGAGGCAGGAGAATCGCTTGAACCCAGAAGGCAGAGGTTGCAGTGAGCCGAGATCCCACCACTGCACTCCAGCCTAGGCGACAAAGCAAGACTGTCTCAAAAAAAAAAGAAAAGAAAAGAAAAGAAAGGCCGGGCTTGGTGGCTCACGCCTGTAATCCCAGCACTTTGGGAGGTCGAGGCAGGCAGATTACGAGGTCAGGACATCGAGACCAGCCTGGCCAACAAAGTGAAACCCCATCTCTACTAAAAATACCAAAAATTAGCCGGGCGCGGTGGCGGGCGCCTGTAGTCCCAGCTACTCGGGAGGCTGAGGCAGGAGAATGGCGTGAACCCGGGAGGCGGAAGTTGCAGTGAGCTGAGATCGCACCACTGCACTCCAGGGTGGGTAACAGAGCGAGACTCCGTCTCAAAAAAAAAAAGAAAAAGAAAGAAAAAAAATGGTTGCAAAACTTCGTGTTTAACTATTAAGTCAGATTTGATTGAGTAAGAGGAAAGAAAGGAAGAGACAGGGAAGAAGAAAGTTTTGTTTCTATCTGCGAAGTATTTTAAGGAAAATACTAGAGCTATAAAACTAGATGTTTTACTTGGTGTGACTGTGAATGGTTTCTTAATTTTGAGCAACAGTGAGGCTCATTTGCAAATTATTGGCATCTCAGCTGGTATTACTAATTTGGGACACATTTACAAAACAAGTATTAAGAGTCATTTTGCAGAAATTGTCAGATGACTGCAACGGAACAGTAATGAGACTGAACTGATGACAAAAAAATGCTCATTTTCAACAACTGCGCTTTGGCCCCATCTGATCTTCTTCCTGTTAATGACGAATAGTTTAGATTGTTTTCAAATAAATTGAGGGATTGAATTCTTTGTAACTTTTATTTTCCTGAAATGCAATAAAAATGTGTTAAAATACAAGATTGCCAAGATTGATACTGGCTTTTGAAAGGATACTAATAACATTTTAGCTGATAAGATTTCTTTTTGTATATAGAAAATACTCCTGCTATTTTTAAGAAGTGTTTTAAAGATCCAAAGACAGAATTTTGATTGTAGCTTTTATACAATGTTGCCATAATTTTCCATGATTCTATTGCCAAAAAGGAAGGTATAGCATATGAGCACTATAAGCAACCTGTGAATATCTTTGCTTGCAACAGAATTTAGAAGAAATGATAAACGTGTGCCACTTAAAGGGTTTTGTGAAAGAAAATTGCAATGTTTTAAGGCAAAATGGGCCCACTGAAATAAGAAAGCTTTAAGTTAAATGGGAAAATAAATCATGATAGCCTTTCTTAATTTGCCGTGATTCAATATGGATAAGGAGAAGTTAAATGTAGTAGACATATGTTGTGTTTTTCTGGCTGTCCAGCATCCTCCCCTTCCCCCTTCCTATCAGCAGCTCAATTTTCCCTTGGAAGGAATTTCCTGTTGTATGTTTTGTTGATGCATGGGCTATCCCTGGAACACACCTCCCACTGCTTAGACCAGAAGCAGAGGGCTAGGTCCTTCCTCCAGCTACCCTTTGGTGTCCCTGGGGAGGAGACGCATGACCCAATTTGAGCAAAAAAGTGCTCCCTACCAGAATTTTGCATCCTGAGTGAGTCAACCAGACTGGGGCCATCTGGGAGTGAGACTGCTCCCAGCGGCAAGAGCATGGTACTGAGGCTGGGCAGTCTCTGCTGCCTCACCTCCATGGCGCCCCTGTATCCAACCATATTCAAAGCCCTCTAGCCTTCTGTCATTTTAGTGAGTCTCTGATGCCTACCTGTGTGATTGAGATATGGGTTCTGTTGCATATAACAGAAAACAAAAGTAATGGATACTTAAGGCACAAGTTTATTTCTCTTTCACATAAAAGTTTGAGCATAAGCATTTTGGGATGCTATGGCCAATCTGGAACCCAGAATACTCTGTCTGCTTTGCCATCCCCAAGGTATGGACTTCCTCGTGGTCCAAGATGGAGCTGCAGCCATCACATAAGTAATGGGAAAAAGGAAGAGGTATATACCTTCACCCTTCAATGGTAAGTTTCGGCTGGGTGCAGTGGCTGTCGCCTATAATCTCAGCACTTTGGGAAGCTGAGGTAGGCGGATTACTTGAGCTCAGGAGTTCAAGAGCAACCTGGGCAACATGGTGAAGCCCCATCTCTACTAAAAATACAAAAATTAGCCAGGTGTGGTGGCACGCACCTGTAATCCCATCTACTTGGAAGGCTAAGGCAGGAGAATCACTTGAACCTGGGAGGCAGAGGTTTCAATGAGCCACGATCACAACAGGACACTCCAGCCTGGGCAAGAGAATGAGACTCTATCTCAAAAACAAACAAACAAACAAACAAAAAAGAGCCAGGCATGGTGGCACATACTTGTAGTCCCAGTTACTCAGGAGGCTGAGGTGTGAGGATCGCTTGAGCTCAGGGTGGGGCAGAGGTTGCAGTGAGCCGAGACTGTGCCTCTGCACTCCAGTCTGGGTGATGGAGTGAGAGCCTGTCTCAAAAAAAGAAAAAGAAAAGAAAAGGGTAAGTGTAGGAAGTTTCACACATTACTTCTATTTATATCCCACTGGCCAGAACTTAGTCACATGGCTAGACCTAGCTGCAAGGGAGGCTGGGGAAAGTGGTCTCATGGGCCAAGGATTCTTACTGGAGCCTTTCTACTCTTTCCTGAGCAAAAAGGAAAGAATAGAAATTAAATAACAACTAGCACTCTCTCAAAGACCTTTCATAAATACTTCTTAAGACAGCCAGAGATGGCTTCTGTTACTTCCAACCAAGAATCATGTCTGATTCAGTGAGAACACCCTAAATAGAATGACTCTTAGAGAGGCAGTATAATGGAGCAGTCTCTGGGATCACAATGCACCCCAAGGTGTAAATCAGAAACTGGGGCTGGGTGTGGTGGCTCACACCTGTAATCCCAACATTATTGGAGGCCAAGATTGGGGGAATCCCTTGAACCCAGGAGTTCAAGGCTGCAGTGAACTATGATCACGCCACTGCACTCACTCCAGCCTGGATGACACAGCAAGACCTGGTCTCAAACAAACAAACAAGAAAAGATAGAAAGAAAGAAAAGAAAAGAAACTGGAACTCATCCTCATCCTTATCTTCTTCTTTTCCTTCCATGTTCAATCAAGCACCCAATCCTCTTTTTTTTTTTTTTTTTTTTTTTTTTTTTTGAGACGGAGTCTCACTCTGTCACCCAGGCTGGAGTGCAGTGGCACGATCTCAGCTTACTGCAAGCTCTGCCTCCCGGGTTCATGCCATTCTCCTGCCTCAGCCTCCCGAGTAGCTGGGACCACAGGCACCTGCCACCACACCCGACCAATTTTTTGTATTTTTAGTAGAGATGGGGTTTCACCATGTTAGCCAGTATGGTCTTGATCTTCTGACCTTGTGATCTGCCCGCCTCGGCCTCCCAAAGTGCTAGGAAATCCTCTTTATTCTATCCTTTGATAATTCACATTTCCACCCCTTTCACTTCATTGTCTTAAATCAAGCCTTTGCCATTCATTCCTCCCCACCCCACCCCACAATCCCTACCATTCCACTACTCACCTGTAGAGAGCTCTTCCTAAAATCTAAATCTGCACAATGCTTCTTCAGTCTCCCTTCATAATGCTTCAATTAATTCTTAAGGATTCAATCCTGACTCTCTTGTGTGAAATTCAAGGCCCTTCACTACGTAGCTCTTTTAGTCTCATCTCTCGATATTCCTGTTGCCCGCATACTTATGTGCCTGTCACCTTGCATATTTCCCCATCTCTCTGACAGGCTTGCTTTGATGAGAACCCATCCTTGCTAACATGAAATATTCAGGTTTTCTGGCTGTACAAGCGGTTCAGTGTGGCAGGGAAGGAGAATGTGGGGGTAGCATGATGTCCAGAAAATAAGAGACTAGACTGCCTCACTTTTAAGGGGTATTTCATTTATTTAATTTTTTAACTCTCTATATTTTTTTGAGACAGAGTCTCACTATCACCCAGGCTGGAGTGCAGTGATGCAATCTCAGCTCTCTGTAACCTCTGCCTTCTAGGTTCAAGCAATTCTCCTGCCTCAGCCGCCCAAGTAGCTGGGATCACAGGCACCCACCACCATGCCCAGCTAATTTTTGTATTTTTTGTAGAGACGGGGGTGTGGCCATGTTGGCCAGGCTGGTCTCAAACTCCTGGCCTCAAGTGATATGCCCACCTCAGCCTCCCAAAGTGCTAGGATTACAGGTGTGAGCCATAGTGCTCAGCCCTTTAAGGGGCATTTTATGCATGAGAGATGCTCAATGACCAAAGTATTATTCATGCTCATTTCTACACTGAGTCCTAAATACTGTGCCAGATACCAACAACAATTAAACACCAGTAAAATGACAGGTCACTCGAAATCATGGAGACAACCGTGGATTATCATATGCTCTGGTCTACATATATCCAACAGGTAGTTTTTCAGCTGCTGCCCTGCTTCTTCCCACCACCCTGTATTTTTAGTACACACGGGATTTCACCATGTTGGCCAGGCTGGTCTTGCACTTTTGACCTTAGGTGATCTGACCACCTTGGCCTCCCAAAGTGTTGGGGTTACAGGTGTGAGCCACCACCCGGCCTATTGTTCCCATCTTTATGTCCATGTGTATCCAATGTTCAGCTTCCACTTATAGGTGAGAGCACGTGGTATTTGTTTTTTGTTTTTTGTTTTTGTTTTTGTTTTTTTTTTGAGAGGGAGTCTCGCTCTGTCACCCAGGCTGGAGTGCAGTGTCCGGATCTCAGCTCACTGCAAGCTCCGCCTCCCGGGTTTACGCCATTCTCCTGCCTCAGCCTCCCGAGTAGCTGGGACTACAGGCGCCCGCCACTTCGCCTGGCTAGTTTTTTGTATTTTTTAGTAGAGACGGGGTTTCACCATGTTAGCTCCTGTCCTCGTGATCCGCCCATCTCGGCCTCCCAAAGTCCTGGGATTACAGGCTTGAGCCACCGCGTCCAGCCGGTATTTGGTTTTTTGTTCCTGCCGTGATTCTTTTTAGGATGATGACCTCCAGCTGCATCCATGCTGCTGGAAAGGACATGATTTCATTCATGTTTATGGCTGTGTAGTCATGAATGGAGTATACGTACCGCATGTTCTTTATCTAATCCATCATCGATGGGCACCTCGGTTGATTCCATGTCTTTGATATTGTGAATAGTGCTGCAGTGAACATAGGAGCACATGCATCTTTTTGGTGGAATGATTTATTTTCCTTTAGGTAGATATCTGGCAATGGTATTGCTGAGTCAAATGGTAGCTCTGTTTTAAGTTCTTGAGAAATCTTCAAACTGCTTTCCACAGAGGTTGAACTAATTTACACTCCCAGCACCAAACAGTGTATAAGCATTCCCTTTTCTCCATAGCTTTGCCAGCATCTTTTTTTTTTTTTTGAGACTGAGTCTCACTCTGTCACCTAGGCTGAAGTGCAGTGGTGTGATCTTGGCTCATTGCAACCTCTGCCAACCCAGTTCGAGCAATTCTTCTACCTGAGCTCCCAAGTAGCTGGGACTACAGGTGCATGCCACCACGCCCGGCTAATGTTTTGTATTTTAGTAGAAACAGCATTTCACCGTGTTGTCCAGGCTGGTCTCAAACTCCTGAACTCAGGCAATCTGCCCACCCAGGCCTCCCAGAGTGCTGGGATTACAGGTGTGAGCCACCGCGCCCTGCCTGCCAGCATTTACTATTTTTTGACTTTTTAGTAATAGCCATTCTGGGGTAGGCATGGTGGCTCATGCCTGTAATCCCAGCACTTTGGGAGGCCGAGGTGGGTGGATGGCTTGAGCTCAGGGTTTCAAGACCAGCCTGGGCAACATGGCAAGACCCCATCTCTAAAAAATACAAAAATTAGCCAGGCATGGTATCACATGCCTGTAAGTGCCAGCTATGAGCAGCTGACATGGGAGGATCGCTGGAGCCCAGGAGGTCGAGGTTGCAGTGAGCCATGTTCACACCACCATACTCCAGCCTGGGTGACAAAGCAAGACGCTGTCTCGAAAAAAAATTTAATAATAATAATAATAGCCATTCTGACTGGTATGAGATGGTGTCTCACTGTGCCTTTGATTTGCTTCTTTAACGATTAGTGATGTTGGACATTTTTCCATATGTTTGTTGGGTGCTACATTTCAACATTCTTTAATAATTTAACTCAACATAAGTCATTTATATGAGCTGAAATTACCATACCATCATATAGTCAGAGGTTATAGACAAATGCATGAAGATCATTTTTGCCTTGTCAAAATACTGTACCATATACAGGTATCAATTAAGTGAGCAATGTAATAGTAAATCATTAAATTCTCATAACATAAAAGAAAGAAAATACAGTTAATATCTATAAATAATATTAATGCTGACTATGTCATGAAGCCATGTTTCTTATCAGGATGTTCATGAATAAAATGAAATGACTGCACAAGGATATTTATTACGTAATTTTCTACAGTAGAATAAATTACTATTTGTAACAGAAAATCAGATGAAATTAAACTGAAAGGAAAATGCGTGAATTAGACCAAATAAAGAAGTTTCTGATGAAAAATCATTACAGGAATGGATCACTGAGCTTGTGAGAGACTCACTGGAGTGGACAATTACCTGTCTAGGATAACTTAATTATGGTTCTGCCTAGATGCCTGAGGCCGAGTTGGCAACTTCTGCACTAGGATTTTATAGTTTTATTGAAAAAAACATAAAACCTGCACAGTCTTAAATTTAAACTTTTTTTTTTTTGAGACGGAGGTATGCTCTTGTCTCCCAGGCTAGAGTGAAGCGGCACAGTCTCGGCTCACAGCAACCTCTGCCTCCCAGGCTGAAGCAATTCTCCTGCCTCAGCCTTCTCAGTAGCTGGGATTATATGTGCCCACCACTACGCTTGGCTACTTTTTTATTTTTAGTAGAGACAGGGTTTCACCGTGTTGTCCAGGCTGGTCTTGAACCTCTGACCTCAGGTGATCCACCCTCCTCTGCCTCCCAAAGTGCTGGGATTACAGGCCTGAGCCACCATGGCTGGCCTAAATTTAAACTTATTATGAGGCATATAGTGGAATGTACCCATTTAGAGATCAAACTATTGGCCGGACAACAGTTGGAACAATAGTTCTCAACAATCTAGTACTTTCCTTCACTTAAAGGTATACCGCACTGAATTACTGTGATATACATTATAATTTAGGTTGCTCTTTTATATGGAAATATGAAATTACCAATCCACAAATCTTTCCAATAAAGCTAAGGATGTGTGGAGTAAAATCAGAATTTTCCATTATTCATTCCACTTACATGACTGTTTGATGCAGGCAAGTGGGCAGTCATTTACAAGTCAGTTTCAGATAAAAAAAAAATTATTTAATCATTACATTGCTATAAACATTGAAAATATCAAAGAGTCAAACAGGTTAAGGAAGAAAAAGCAATTTGTCCTATTTATATACATTAAAATGCTAGCAAAAACGGATCTGTTAAAAAATCATGAATATTGCACATATACAGTTAATGGAGGGAATACAGTATACCAAAAACCATTCAAAATTTTTCAGCTAAGAAATAGCAGTCTGGTACATTTCCTCACAGTCTTTTTTTTATTTTTTGTATTTATTTATTTATTTTTTTTGAGACAGAGTCTCGCTCTCTTGTTCAGGTAGAGTGCAGTGGTGCCATCTTGTCTCACTGCAACCTCTGCCTCCTGTGTTCGAGTGATTCTCCTGTCTCAGTCTCCTGAGTAGGTGGGATTACAGGCACCCACCACCACGCCCAGCTAATTTTTGTATTTTTAAAAATTATTTATTTATGAGATGGAGTTTCACTCTTGTTGCCCAGGCTGAAGTGCAATGGCGCGATCTTGGCTCACCGCAACCTCCGCCTCCCAGGTTCAAGCAATTCTCCTGCCTCAGCCTCCCAAGTAGCTGGGATTACAGGCATGTACCACCATGGCCAGCTAAATTTTTGGTATTTTTAGTAGAGACGGGGTTTCACCATGTTGGCCAGGCTGGTCTCAAACTCCTGACCTCAGGTGATCCACCTGCCTCGGCCTTCCAAAGTGCTGGGATTACAGGTGTGAGCCACCACACCTAACCTCTTCCCAGTATTTTATATTCATCATATATATTTTAAATAAATATTGCACATTTTCTTCTTTGAAGTATTTCTTTTACTTAATTTCAGACTTACAGAAAAGGTGTGAAAATGGTACTAAGGACTCCTCTGTCACCCTCATCCAGATTTCCCAGATGTGGACATTCAGTCACACTGACTTTCTCTCCTCTGTCTCTTTCTGAACCTTTTCAGAGTAACTCAGAGATACGATGCCCCTTTACCAACCTCAATCCTTCCCGTGTATTTCCTAAAAACAAGGAATTCTCTTGCAGTCACCACAGTACAATGGTCAAAATCAGGAAATTAGTATTGATACAAAACTATTATCTAGCCTCGTTCATGTTTCACCAATTCTCCCAACAATGCCCTTTGTAAAAAAAGAAAATCCTGTATTATATTTTGTGTTTGGTTATGTCTTTTTAATTTTCAGTCTTTCTTGGAGTTTCTTGATGTTGACATTTTTGAAGAATAAAGACCAGTTATTTTGAAGAATGTCCCTTAATTTGGAGTTGTCTGATGTTTCCTCAAGATTACGGTCAAGATACGCTTTTCTGGCAAAAACACCATAGAAGTGATGTCATGTTCTATTTAATGTGTCCTGTCAGGAGGCACGTTATGTCCCTTTATCCCATTCCTGGTGATGTCAACTTTGAGCATGGATCCTACATTTTCATTCAAAATCGTATTAGAAAAATTCCTTATCTCTTTCAAAATTTTTAGAGACATCATTCCAGTGTCTACAAAATATTTTATTTATGAATGTGTCATAATTTTATAACTGATCATATTTATGTTTCAGTGTCATTGCACTGGTAAGAACCAATGCATATAACACATCACAATGGAGTTAGAAATTTTATTGCACTCCTGATTTTAATAAAAATATTTTTAGTGGTTTTTTCTTTTTTTTTTTTTTGAGATGGAGTCTTGCTCTGTGGCTCAGACAGGAGTGTAATGGTATGATCTCTGCTCACTGCAACCTCTGCCTCCAGGTTCAAGTGATTCTCCTGCCTCAGCCTCCTGAATAGCTGGGATTACACGTGCCTGCTACCACACCCAGCGAATTTTTGTATTTTTAATAAAGACCAGGTTTCATCATGTTGACCAGGCTAGTCTTGAACTCCTGACCTCAGATGATCCACCCACCTCGGCCTCCCAAAGTTCTGGGATTTCAGGCATGAGTCACCACACCCAGCCGATCTCAGTCTTTTTTTGTGGCTGCGTGGTATTTCATGATGTATATATACCACATTTTCTTTATCCAGTCTATTACTGATGGGCATTTAGGTTGATTCCATGTCTTTGCTATTTTGAATAGTGCTGCAATGAACATATGCGTGTGTCTTTGTAATGGAACGATTTATATTTTGTGGGGGTACACACCTAATAATGGGATTGCTGAGTCAAATCGTATTTCTTTTTTTAGGTCTTTGAGGAATCATCACACTGTCTTCCAATAATGGTTGATATAAATTACACTCCTACATTTATTATCATTATTATTATCATTATTATTTAGACAGGTCTCATTCAGTTGCCCATGCTGAAGTACAGTGGCATGATCTTGGTTCACTGCAGCCGCAACCTCCTGGCTCAAGTGATCCTCCTGTCTCAGCCTCCCAAAGTACTGGGATTACAGGTGTGAGCCACCATGCCTGGTGCTTGGCACATGTGTTCTTTCTTTTTTTTTTTTTTTTTTTTTTTTTGGAGACGGAGTCGTCTCGCTTTATACCCAGTCTGGAGTACAGTGGTGTGATCTCCGCTCACTGCAACCTCCACTTCCCAGGCTCAAGCAATACTCCTGCCTCAGCCTCTTGAGTAGCTAGGATTACAGGTGTGTGCCACCACAGCTAATTTTTGTAATTTTAGTAGAGGTGGCATTTCACCATGTTGGCCAGGCTGGTCTTGAACTCTTGGTCTCAGGTGATCTGCCTGCCCGGACCTCCCAAAGTGCTGAGATTACAGGTGTGAGCCACGGTGCCCGGCTCCACATATGTGCTTTCTTGAGTGAGTGACAAAGGATTAGATCCAGAACACACTTTAGGATTATACTTATCCTAAGTACAAACTTACATAAAAATCATTCTTTATGTATATTGTAGCAGGAAAAAAAGAGTCGAAAACTACTGTTGTAGAGACAGGACATATAAATAGACCTGATAAATAAATAAGAGTGGGGATCATAAATATTGACTTAAGCCTTTTGGAAACAACTAGATAAGCAAATCTAGCCAGTCAGAATAGTGGACATTTGTAATTTGCCTCTGAAGCATTTATTATTCCTTTTCTGAGTCACACCAAGGGTTACTGCATACAGTTGCACAGGTTGTGCACCGCACACCACCAAGGGATGCCAATCACATTGCAGACTATGTGAATGGTGACGTTGGAGCTGTGTAGTGCACAGTCTGTACCACATTCCCAGCAATCTGGTCACAGCCCTCATTTTTCTTTGGGATCCACTGCTCACACTCTCACAGTCAACACAATCTGATAGGATACTACCACTGGCCCTAGAGTTATAACACGTGACTAGGCCTAATGCATCCCATTCCTCTGGCCTCTGGGTCAATGGTGGTCACGTGAACTAAACCTAAACTAATCCACTCAACTGAATCACAGAACTCTTGGTGTGAATGTACAGCCTTATGACATAATTTTCCAAATAAAGACTGATTTTTTTACACTAACAGTACCTAATGAAGACAGCAACTGTATTAGTCCATTTTCACACTGCTATAAAGAAATATCCAAGACTGGGTAATTTATAAAGGAAAGAGGTTTAATTGACCCACAGTTTTGCATGACTGAGGAGGCCTCAGGAAACTTCCAATCATGGCACAAGGGAAAGCAGGCACATCTTACATTGTGGCAGTAGAGAGGAAGCGAAGGGCGAAGAGTCCCTTATGAGTCTCCCAAAACCATCAGTTCTTGGGAGAACTCACTCACTATCACAAGAACAGCATGGGGGAAACCACCCCCATGATCCAATCACCTCCCACCAGGCCCTTCCCTCAACACCTGGGGGTTACAATTCAAGATGAGATGTGGGTTGGGACACAGAGCCAAACCATATCAGCAACTATCAATTAAGTGTGTCAACATGAAGAACTTATATTTTTCTCCAAGCAATGATGATGGCATTGATGGCATCTTTACCAACTTAGCCACTCTCTTATTTGGTATCTGGTGCTCAGTTGATGCCATTGAGATGGAGCTGCAATGGGTCTAGTAAATATGGTCTTAGAAAAAAGTTTTTCTCTGACCAAAACAGAGACTGAACTACAAGAATCACCGTAATTTCTAAGTGACCAGCCAAGGCTGGAACAGAATAGGCCATCTTATATTGGGAGATGGGGCATTCCCATCCCTGCAGGTGATCAGACTCAGGCTGGACAATCACTTCTAAAACACGTAGTCAAGGAGATACAAATGTCCACTGGGGCCCTAAACTATTATATTGCCAAGGTGATGCTTGCAACGTGGGCTTTTAAAACAGTAAAGATATTCAAACATACACATCTAAACAGAAACATGATATTCTAAGAATTAAATAGACTCTGTTATATAGATTTGCCTCCAACAGTTTTTGGAAGCACCGGAGTGTGAAGATGCTTTCCCTTGCAGGGAAACTGAATTGTGATGCCAGTATGTCAAGATTATCAACCAGATTCCTGGGCGGTTTTCTTCACAATTTTGTTGAGAAAGTCTGTTTCTTCATCCATTAGGTTATTTTTATGTCACTAATTTAAAATGTTAAGAAGCCTCTTCCCATATATTTTCCCCATATAGCCATCGAAAAAGCACATACACAACACAGTGACTAATTGTTTTTGTCATTTACGTCTTTCACTTCACCAATTTATTTACAAATGTATGGTTCATTAACTTTCACAGTTGGAAAATGAATGCTAAATCAATACTTCGTTTAAATTTATTATGATTTTACTGTAAATTATTTTGCAGATTGCTTGACTGACGTGGCGTAAAACTCTGTTGCATATAAATGAAAACATTAAGCAAGTTGAAGGCATAAAATCAGCTAGCGCCCTAATATAGCAGCTTTTGAGTGGGAAACTGTGTAGCACTTTTCTGTAGTATCTGGGAAAACTGTGCAGCATGGGAGTTTTCAGTATTAACTCTCCAGTTGCACTAAATCTAACATGTCGGTCTCTATCTACAATCCAGCCGGATTGAAAGTGCTACGTTTTCACTGCTGCACTGAATGCTGAATTATCCAACACGGTGGTGTTTGAGGAAGCCCATCTTCATAAAGCAAGTCTAGACTATTTAGTATCTATACATGGGAATTGCCTCAACCACTGGGTATTCCAAAATGTAGTTTTCTTTCAAATTCAGGAGCCTTTCCAAAATTGCTCTAATGTGTTGACCAATCTATCATTTTTTAAGTAGAAGAAAATCTCTATTAATATAATACAAAGAAAAAAAATTTTTAAATTCCAATCAGCAAATTTTCAGGGCTTATCTTTTATTTCTTACCTATTTCTCTGCTTTAGACAAATCATAAACTGGAAACTGTACAATTGACTTGTTTAAGGAAGAAAGTATACATAGTATCATATATATATATATATATATATATATATATGATCTCAATGGCAGCTCCATCTCAATGGCATCAACTGAGCACCAGATACCAGATAAGAGAGTGGCTAAGTTGGTAAAGATGCCATCGATGTATATATATATGTGTGTGTGTGTGTGTGTGTATATATATACTTAAGACAGATGTCACCCAGGCTAGAGTACAGTGGTATGATCTCGGCTCACTGCAGCCTCCGCCTCCCGGATTCAACTGATTCTCCTGTCTCAGCCTCCCCTGTAGCTGGGATTACAGGTGCCCACCACCACACCTAGCTAGTTTTTGTATTTTTAGTAGAAACAGGGTTTCACTACGTTGGCCAGGGTGATCTTGAACTCCTGACCTCAAGTGATCCACCTGCCTTGGCCTCCCAAAGTGCTGGGATCACAGGCATGAGCCACCATGCCAAGCCACCCAGCCATTATATATATATATATATATATATATTTTTTTTTTTTTTTTTTGAGATGGAGTCTCGCTTTGTCGCCCAGGCTGGAGTGCAGTGGCCAGATCTCAGCTCACTGCAAGCTCCGCCTCCCGGGTTTACGCCATTCTCCTGCCTCAGCCTCCTGAGTAGCTGGGACTACAGGCGCCCGCCACCTCGCCTGGCTAGTTTTTTGTATTTTTAGTAGAGACGGGGTTTCACCATATTAGCCAGGATGGTCTCGATCTCCTGACCTCATGATCCGCCCTTCTCGGCCTCCCAAAGTGCTGGGATTACAGGCTTGAGCCACCGCGCCCGGCCCATTATATATATTTTTAAGGGCACAGATATCGTAAGTGTACAGCTCAATGAATTTTCACAAACTGAACATATCCATATAATTCTCAGCCAGATCAAAACACAGAATGTCACTAGCTCCTCAAAAGCCCCCCTCATATTTGCTCTTAGTCGCTAGCCCTGCCCCCAACTCCATATCCTGACTTCTAATTGATAGGTTAGTTTTGCCTGCTGTAAACTTTCTGTAAATGCGATAGTACATTAGGACCTTTGTGAATGACTTCTCCCACTCAATTTAGGTTTGTGGAATGTAACCATGCTTTTTTATGTAGTTTGTTCCTTTTCATTGTTGTATACTATTCCATTGCTTGATGTATCACAATTTATTTATCCATGCTACTGTTAATTGAGCATTTAGTTGGTTGGTTAGATTTTGACTATTACAAAAAGTGCTGCTGGCCAGGTGTGGTGGCTCATTCCTGTAATCCCAGCACTTTGGGAGGTAAAGGCAGGCAGATCACTTGAGGTTAAAAGACCAGCCTGCCCAACACGGAGAAACTCTGTCTCTACTAAAAATACAAAAATTTGCCAGGCATAGTGGCACACACCTATAATCCCAAATACTGGGGAGGCTGAGGCAGGAGAATCACTTGAACCCAGGAGGCAGAGGTTACAGTGAGCTGAGATCTTCCCACTGCACTCTAGCCTGGGCGACAGAGCAAGACTCCATCTCAAAAAAAAAAAAAAAAAAGGTGCTACCATGAACATTCTAGAACATGCCTTGTAGTGAATAAGTATGCATTTATGTTGGGCATATACCAAAGTATTATTTTAATCCTCCAGCGGTATGGTGAAAATGTCTACCTGCTATCTAATGTGTGCTCAGCCTCACGAACAATGACATTTTTTCTAGTCATGATGTTAAGAAGGCAGATTATAGTTTTTCTGGTACAAGAAAGATATGACATTTCAAAACATCCTAGTAAAACATTTGGAAGTATTTAGGTCTTCATATACTTACAGCCTTAACTCAGGAGTGTAAAAGATTAACTTTTATTTTTGTATCACCACACTTAATTTCTATTTTGAGCCCCCATTCTGCCCAATGGCGGAAACATAATCTGAGTGAATGCAGAATGCCTCCTCCTGCCTTTCCTCGCTGCACCTAAGTTCCAGAGGCCAGCGTGACGCTGGGGCTGCTAGTTGCCATTTCCCTGGGCCACCATGTGCTGAGACCCCACCATTCCCCTGTGGGGTCTGCTGGGTCCTGGGGAGTCTTCCCGGTTCTGGCTGCAGGGCCTCTTCAGAGATGCTGGTCCCTTTGCTGGGGCAGGGTGGGCAGACAGCCTCTGCGCCCTGTCTCAGGAGCATGGCCTGCACCCTGCGAGTCCACACTCGTGTACTCTCTTCCTTTGTACCCACATCTTGCTGGGTCCAGAGACACCCCTTAGTCCAGATTGGAGTAGGCAGCCTGGATCTCCATCTGTTCCTCCAAATCACTGTTGATGACATGAACTTTACACCATGAATCTTCTAGGCCTTGGGTGTGTGAAACTCGGAAGCCCAGGTTGGTTCTTATAACACAAAAGCTTTTCCCCTGTATCATCCTTTCCTTGAAGCAGTGAATGTTGATGGCTGCAGGGGAATGGAGGTGTAGACGGAAGAGAATATCATTCCGCCACCTAAATATACCTTTTTCTTTTCTTTCTTTTCTTTTTTTTTTTCTTTTTTTTAGACGGAGTCTTGCTCTGTCACCCAGGCTGGAGTGCAGTGGCTTGATCTTGGCTCACGGCAACCTCCACCTCCCAGGTTGAAGTGATTCTCCTGCCTCGCCTCCTGAGTAGCTGGGATTACAGGTGCCAGCCACCATGACCCACTAATTTTTTTTTTGTATTTTTAGTAGAGATGGGGTTTTGCAATTTTGGCCAGTCTGGTATAAAACTCTTGACCTCAGGTGATCGACCCACCTCAGCATCTCTAAGTGCTGGGATTACAGGAGTGACCCACCACACCCGGTCCTTTCATTCTGTTACTTCTTTGAACTCCTTTCATAATTGTTTAATTAATTTTTTTCTTTTTTTTGAGACAGGGTTTCACTCTGCCACTCAGGCTGAAGTACAGTAGTGTGACCTCAGTTCACTGCAACTTTTGCCTCCCAGGCTCAAGCCATCCTCCCACCTTAGCCTCCCAAGTAGCTGGAACTACAGGTGTGCACCCTCATGCCCAATTAATTTTTGCATTTTCTGTAGAGATGGGATTTCACCATGTTGCCCAGGCTGGTCTTGAACTCTTGCACTCAAGTGATCCGCCTGCCTTGGCCCCCCAAAGTGCTGGGATTACGGCAGTGAGCCACTGCACCCGGCCATAACCCTTAATTTAAGAAACAAACAAACAAAAACCTTTTCACAATACTACTTCAAGTTTGCCATGATTGCAACTTGATTTACATCAGGTTGAATTCAGTGTAGGCTTCCATAAAATTCACAGCTCTTTGTTATTTCTAAAATAGTTTCAAAATTCTAGAGAAAAGAAAATTCAATAATAACAAACTATCATTAGTTTCCATGTATTAAGCACACAGTTTATGCCAGGTGCATTGCTATCAACTCTATATATGTTTTCTTATTTAATGTTTATAGCAACCCAGTGAAGGAAGGCATTAGCGCCTCAGTTTTTTGTTTGTTTGTTTGTTTTTGAGACGGAGTCTCACTCTGTCGCCAAGGCTAGAGTGTGGCGGCATGATCTTGGCTCACTGCAACCTCCGCCTCCTGAGTTCAAGTGATTCTCCTGCCTCAGCTTCCCAAGTAGCTGGGATTACAGTGTCTGCCACCACACCCAGCTAATTTTTTGTACTTTTAGTAGCGACGGGGTTTCAGCATGTTGACCCAGCTGATCTTGAACTCCTGAACTCAGGTGATCCACCTGCCTTGGCCTCCCAAAGTGCTGGGATTACAGGTGTGAGCCACCGTGCCTGGCCTATCTCCTCATTTTATATATGAGAAAACTGAGGCACAAATAGGTGAACTGGCTTGCTTGAGGTCACAGAACTACGCTGTGAACCCATGCAGCCAAGAACTTGCAGTGAACCAAGAGTCAATGTGAATAACCACCATGTTACAGGACCTCAATGCAGAGAAAGAACAGGATCTGGCAACATTGTTATTACTTTCTCCTTTAAACATTAAAATCCAGGAAGAAGTGCCCTTTCAGATAAAAAAACAAAAAACAAACAAACAAAAAAAAACACCACCTGATAGCTCCTTCCTACTGCTTTCTGAATCTTGGTTCCCACAAATTAAATAAACTAGACTCTACTGTGTAAATAGCAGAGTGAATTGATTGAATTATTTTCTAAGGTCAATTTGTAGCATATACAATTATATACAAGCAGGTAGTCATTGAAAATGTTTGCAGAAGGCTTATGAACTAAAGTTGATAAAAAGTATTAAAACAGCACGTGGACACACACACATACATAGCAGACAATCCCAAGTGCTACGGTGCTTGAGCAAATACCTCTATTGAAACAAGTTGCGTTAATGCCTTCCAAAATAAAAGCAGCTGCTTGTTTTAATATTATCAGTGAGAAAGCTGTGATCTAAACGCATCGGGTGGAATTAAAAGCCATTTTTATTTCACTACTTTAATCCCTAGCCTGAAATAAGGGAACAAGGCCCACAGTGTTACATTTCACTTCCTAGTAACTAAAGGAATGTATACGAAGCTTTCTAACCTTATGGAAAGACG
Source organism: Macaca nemestrina (assembly GCF_043159975.1). NCBI lineage: Eukaryota > Metazoa > Chordata > Mammalia > Primates > Cercopithecidae > Macaca > Macaca nemestrina. The sequence continues at coordinate 38,441,197 of NC_092141.1, forward strand.
CAATAGAGAAAATTAAGGTTCCCTAGAAAATTTTCTCTTCAGAGATTATCATTATCAATGATTTTTATTTCTTCAGATTTTTTGTATTCATATATGAGGTCAGTCTCTATCTGCAGATATAGATTTTATAAAACACAGTAACAACTCCAAAAGCCTTGGAGAGCAATGGAGAACTTCACTGCAGCTTTGAGAAAATGAATAACTGAAAATTACATTGCATGTCACAATAAAACTTCCAAAATGTCCACGTTAGCCATTTTCCCTCCATCTCACCAAACTGCCCTTTCTTTCTTCCTCCAAACCCATCACTACCTTGTCTTAAACCGACTTCATCTTCTTTTCCTTTTACGTTTTCCTATATTCATAAGTAAAGCAGCCTATAGGCATTTTCAGTTTTCAGCCTAAGTGACCCCATGGTTGGACGATTCGTCAAGTAAAGGAAGAATGCTTCCCCCTTAGAAAGGTCCCCCTAGGGAGGACAGAAAGAGAAACAGAAAACACTCATAATTTAATGTTATTGTCCTTTTCACACATATGTAGCTGTATCTATTATATTTTATTTTACTTTATTTTATTTTATTTTAATTTTTTGAGACAGAGTTTCACTCTGTTGCCCAGGCTGGAGTGCAATGGTATGGTCTCAGCTCCTGTGACCTCCGCCTCCCAGGTTCAAGCAATTCTTCTGCCTCAGCCTCCTGAGTAGCTGGGATTACAGACGCGGCTAATTTTTGTATCTGTGGTACAGACGAGGTTTCACCATGTTGGCCAGGCTGGTCTTGAACTCCTGCCCTCAGGTGATCCACTTGCCTCAGCCTCCCAAAGTGCTGGGATTACATCACTTTTACAGCATGAGCTGCCATGCCCAGCCTGTTTTATTTTATTTTGTTTTATTTTATTTAGAGACAGTATTGCTGTATCCCCCAGCCTGTAGTGCAGTGGCGTGATCCTAGCTCACTTGGCTAATTTTCAAATGTTTTGTAGATATGGGGTCTGGGTATGTTACCCAGCCTGATCTTAAAATCCTAGGCTTAAGTGATCCTCCTGCCCTGACCTCCCAAAGTGCTGGGATTACAGGTGTGAGCCACCCTGCCCAGCCTGTATCTATTATATAAGTTGGGTTTTTTAATTACTTTAATGCAAATGAGTTTATACCATACTCTCTTCTTTGTCACTTCCTGTTTTCCTGTAATTTATGTGAGACATCTGTCGATGTCAGTATAAATAGATCTAGATCATTTTTTATAGTTATATAGCTTTTGTTACATGGATGTTTCACAATTTATTTAGCTAACCACCTATTGTTAGACATTTGGTTATTTCCAAATTTTTGCTATTTTATATAATGCTGCACTTATATAAAATATAGTTTTATATAATTATGTTTAATTATATACTACTACTATATCTAACAATTGACTTGTATCAAGAATATACAAAGAATTGTTACAAGTTGCCAGGCACAGGGGCTCCCGCCTCTAATCCCAGCACTTTGGGAGGCCAAGGTGGGCGGATCTCTTGGGCCCAGGAGTTGGAAATCAGCCTGGACAACATGGGGAGACTCCGTCTCTACAAAAATACAAAAATTAGCCAGGCATAGGGGCACACATCTGTAGCTCCAGCTACTTAGAGACTGAGGTGGGAAGATTGCTTGAGCCCAGGAGGTCGAGGCTGCAGTGGGTCAAGATCACACCACTGCACTCCAGCCAGCGCGTCAAAAACCCTGTATCAAAAAAAAAAAAAAAAAAAAGGAGGAGGCACGGCAAATAAGTAGAGTATAAGCTACCTCATCATCCAACCTTATTGGAACCAGTAGTTGACTGTTAATCAGTTCAAGCAAGGAATCATAACAACTGATGCATGTGCCGGCGTGGTGGCTCACGCCGGCAATTACCGCACCTTGTGGGACCGAGGCGGGTCAATCACCTGAGGTTCGGAGTTCAAGACCACCCTGGCCAATATGGTGAAACCCTGTCTCTACTAAAAATACAAAAATTAGCCATGCATGGTGGCACACGTCTGTAATCCCAGCCACTCAGGAGGCTGAGGCAAAAAATAAAAATAAAAAGAAGAAATGCTATGTGAAGCGTTTTTGTAAGGTCATTAATTTCATTCACCAGGGCAGAGCACTCATGATCTAATCACCACCTTGAAGGCCTCACTTCTTAACATCATCACATTAGGTCTTAGGTTATAACATGAATTTTGGAGGACTCAAAAAAAAGGGTGAAAGACAACCCACAGAATGGGAGAAAATACTTGCAAATTATATACAAAGTACGCCCGCTTTATTTGTGGAAAATATGTAGTCAGACGCGGTGGCTCGTTCACGCCTGTAATCCCAGAACTTTGGAAGGCTGAGGTGGGAGGATCACTTGAGCCCAGGACCTCAAGACCAAGCTGGGCAACATAGAGAGACCCTATCTCTACAATAAATAAATAAAATCACCCAGATGTGGTGACATGTGCCTGTGGTCCCAGCTACTTGGGAGGTTGAGGTGGGAGAATCACATGAGTCCAGGAGGTTGAGGCTGCAGTGAGCCAAGATCGCATTACTGTACCCCAGCCTGGGCAACAGATCAAGACCCTATCTTAAAAAAAAAGTGTGTGTGTGTATATATATATTTACATATATATATTTACATATATGTACATATCTTTACATACATATGTATAGATATATACATACATATGTAACAAAATATGTTCTAAGACCTCCAATGTATACCTGAAACTGCAGGTAGTACCAAACTCTATACTGTATTTTTTTCCTACACATACCTATGATAAAGTTTAACTTATAAATTAGGCACTGTAATAGAGTAACAACGATAACTAATAATAAAATAGAAAGAATATACTTTTTTTTCTGGGATGGAGTCTTGCTCTATTGCCCAGGCTGGAGTGCCATGGCGCCATCTTGGCTCACTGGAACCTTCTCCCCGCGGGTTCAAGTGATTCTCCTGCCTCAGCCTCCCAAGTAGCTGGGACTACAGGCACCTGCCACCATGCCTGGCTAATTTTTGTATTTTTAGTAGAGACGGGGTTTCACCATATTGGCCAGGCTGGTCTCAAACTCCTGACCTTGAGATCCACCCACCTTGGCCTCCCAAAGTGCTGGGATTACAGGTGTGAGCCACCGTGCCAGGCTAGAATATACTTTAATATCAGTTACATGAATAGTTTTCTCTCTGTCTCTCAAAATACTGTAATATTTGGGATTGCAGCTGCCTGCAGGTAACTGAAACTGCAGAAAGCATAAGGGGGACTACAGTATCTGACAATGGACTTGGATCTAGAATACATAAAGAACTCTTACAACTTGATAATAAAAAGGATAGAACCCCATTTTAAAATGGACAAAAGATCTGAACAGATATTTCTCCAAAGAAGACATACAAATGGCCAATAAGGGCCGGGTACTGTGGCTTATGCCTATAATCCCAGCACTTTGGGAGGCCAAGGCAGGTGGATCACTTGAGGTCAGGAGTTCAAGACCAGCCTGGCCAACATGGCAAAAAACCCATCTCTACTAAAAATATAAAAATCAGCCAGGCGTTGTGGCACATGCCTATAGTCCCAGGTACTCAGGCAGATGAGGCACAAGAATCACTTGAACCTGGGAGACAGAGGTTGCAATGAGCTAAGATTGCACCACTGCACTCCAGCCTGGGCAACAGAGCAAAACCCCACCTAAAATAAATAAATAAATGAATAAAAGAAAGAAAATAAATGGCCAATAAGCACAAGAAAATACACTCAATTTCTGTCTTAGTCTGTTTGTGCTGCTATAACAAAATACCTGAGACTGAGTAATTTATAAGCAAAAAATTTGTTCCTCACAGTTCCGGAGGCTGGGAAATCCAAAATCAAGGTGATAGCACATTTGGCATTTGGTGAGGGCCTGTTCCATTGTTCCTGTTCTTGCAGTGGCATCTTCACATGGCAGGAGGAGAAAGGAGAAAAAAAGAAGAAATGCTATGTGAAGCCTTTTTACAAGGGCATTAATTTCATTCACGAGGGCAGAGCACTCATGACCTAATCACCACCTTCTGAAGGCCTCACTTCTTAACATCATCACATTAGGTCTCAGGTTATAACATGAATTTTGGAGGACACAAATGTTCAAACCATAGAAACGTCATGAGCCATCAGGGAAGTGCAAATCCAAATCACGTTAAGACACCACTTCACACTCACAAGAATGGCTATCATAAAAAGACATATAATGACAAGTGTTGGAGAGAATGTGGAAAAATTGAAATACTCATATGTTGCTGGAGGGAATGTAAAATGCTTTGCAATGAAGTTGGAACTACTTTGGAAATGGTCTGGCAGTTCCTCCCAAGTTTAAACATAGAGTTACCATATGACCTGGCAATGCCAGGCTTCATCATATTCCCAAGGGAAATGAAAACATATGTCCACACAAAAACTTACACATGAATGTTCATAGAAGCATTATTCATAATAGCCAAAAAGTGGACACAGCTGGGCATGCTGGCTCACGCCTACAATCCCAACACTTTGGGAGGCCAAGGCGGGAGGATCACTTGAGGTCAGGAGTTCCAGACCAGCCTGGCCAACATAGTGAAACCCCATTTCTACTAAAAATACGAAAGTTAGCAGGACATCGTGGTACGTGCCTGTAATCCCAGCGACTTGGGAGGCTGAGGCAGGTGAATGGCTTGAATCCAGGAGGCAGAGGCTGCAGTGAGCCAAGATCACACCACTGTACTCCTGCCTGGATGAAAGACTGAGACTCCGTCTCAAACATAAATAAATAAATAAATAAAAAGTGATAAACAGAGAAATGAAATGTGTTATATTCCTACAACGGCATATTATTGAGCCATAAAAAAACAAAAGGAAAGAAGTACTGACACATGCTATAACATGAATGAACCTTGAAAACATTAGGTTACTTCAAAGAAGCCAGTCACAAAAGACCACAAATTCTATGGCTCCATTTGTATGAAATGTCCAAATAGGCAAATCCTATCCTAAAAGAAAGTAAATGAGTGGTTGCCTAGGACTGAGGGATGGAGGAAAGGGGAGTGACTGCTCATGGGCGTGGGATGTCTCATTGGGAGAAATGAAAATATTCTAAAATTGATTGTGGTGGCCGGGCGCGGGGGCTCACGCCTGTAATCCCAGCACTTTGGGAGGCCGAGGTGGGCAGATCACCTGAGGTTGGGAGTTCGAGGCTAGCATGACCAACATGGAGAAACCCCGTCTCTACTAAAAATAGAAAATTAGCCGGGCGTGGTGGTGCATACCTGTAATCCCAGCTACTCAGGAGGCTGAGGCAGGAAAATCGCTTGAACCAGGAGGTGGAGGTTGTGGTAAGCTGAGATCGTGACATTGCAATCCAGCCCGGGCAGCAAGAGCGAAACTCAGTTTCAAAAAAAAAAAAAAAAAAGTGACTGCGGTGATGACTGCAAAACTCTGTGAATATACTAAAACCCATTGAATTATACACATGAAATGGTGAATTGCCTGGTTTGTGACTTAAACCTCAATAAAGTTGTTACAGTTTTTAAAATCGCTATATGTAAGGCAATGTTCTAAGTGCTGCAAAAACAGAAATTGTCATATGTCTTCTATTTACCCTTCTAGACCCACTCTTCCCCTTTCTCCACTCTGCCCTTAGAGGCTGACCTTATAATCCACATCAGAAGGGTTCCCATGCCTTGGTTGGGTTTGGCCAACTGAGAGTTCAGGCAGGAAATTAGAGTGGAAAGGAAGGTGGGCTCAGGATATGTATTCTTTTGTCTCCCTCACCGAGTGGGTAGCTTGGGCTGACTGTGTCTCTCCAGTGAAGGTCACCGCTCTTCCAGGGCAGCCGATTTTACATGCTGACTCTTTCAGGTTCAACTAACCACTATTCCCCTTGCCATTTTGGGTCTAAAGATGGTAACATTGCAGTTGCTACTGGCTCCGGGATACTACACTCATTTTTATGGTTCCTCTACCCTTTTACATTTGTGAATAACCCTTTACTAAATAAAATAACCAGTTTGTCAATAAATCTTATAGTTGAGCAACAAAAAGGAGTGAAGTACTGACGTATACTACAACATGAATGAGCCTTGAAAATGTCATGCTGAGTGAAAGAAGCCAGCGACAATAACACACGTCACAGAGTTAGTGTATCATTCCGTTTATATAAAATGTCTGGTAATTATTCTGACTGTTCCATCGTTTTCTGTTGAGACCCCTACTAAACCAGACAAAGCCTTTGCTATCTTAGAGCTTGTGTTCAATGGTCAAAGAAAAGGGGAATAAGAATGTTGGCCAGGCACGGTGGCTCATGCCTATATTCCCAGCACTTTGGGAGGCTGAGGCAGGTGGATCACAAGGTCAAAAGATCGAGACCATCCTGGCCAACATGGTGAAACCCCATCTCTACTAAAAATACAAAAATTAGTTAGGTGTGGTGGTGTGCCCCTGTAATCCTAGCTACTCGGGAGGCTGAGGCAGGAGAATAGCTTGAACCCAGGAGATGGAGGCTGCAGTGAGCTGAGATCATGCCACTGCACTCCAGTCTGGCAAGAGTGCAAGACTCCATTTCATAAAAAAGAAAGAAAGAAAGAAAGAATGTTTCAGTCAAAGGGAAGAGAAGTGCAATGGTGCTATTTCAGGCAGAAGCTCAGGTTTGCTGTGGTGTGGCCAATGTGGAAGAACTCAGTGGGAAGGAAAAGAGATGAGGGCAGAGTAGTGGGCAGGGCCAAGATAAAATAAAGTTATATGCACACTGTTACATTTTTTACTTGTCTAATATATTTCATTAAATATAGATAAAACGTATTATAAATAAAGATATAACTTTTGGTGTTTGGAGGTCATCTATCTGTTATTTGCACTCTTTTTTTTTTTTTTTTTTTTGAGATAGGGTCTCACTCTGTCACCCAGGCTGGAATGCAGTGGTGCGACCACAGCTCACAGCAGCCTCCATCTCCTGGGCTCAAGCGATCCTCCCACCTTAGCCTCCTGAGTATCTGGGACTACAGGCACATGCCACCGTGCCCCACTGATTTTTTATTTTTTGTAAAGACGGGGTTTCTGCATGTTACCCAGGCTGGTCTCAAACTCCTGAGCTCAAACAATCTGCCCACCTTGGTCTCCCAAAAAGCTAAGATTACAGGCGGGAGCCGCTGTGCCCGGCTTGTTATTTGCATTTGTGATTTTAAAATTCCATGTTTTTTATCATAAGACTGTCAGGTGCTTTCTGGACAAGAAATAACTTAATTTATGACTCAAAATACAAACAAATGTAGGTGATCAAATGCATATCTATGTCTTCAATGGAAATATATATACATATAAGTCATTAACGAAGACAAATGAGAACATGAAATTCATGATATATTTTCTTTTCCATTACCTAGCCCCCTAAAGGAGAGATCTTTTTCATTCAGAGCCCTGGGTTTTGTTTTCATGATTTGCTTTTTCTTTTTAATAAGAGTTTATTTACTTATTTGAGACAGGGTTTCACTCCCATCAGCCAGGCTGGAGTGCAATGGCATGATCTCAGTTCACTGCAACTTCTGCCTCCTGGACTCAAGTGATTCTCTTGCCTCAGGCTCCCGAGTAGCTGGGACTACAGGAATGTGCCACTGCATCTTTTCTGTAGAGACAGGATTTCACCATGTTGGCCAGGCTGGTCTTGAACCCCAACCCCTGAGTTCAAGCGATCCGTCTGCCTCTGCCTCTCAAAGTGCTAGGGTTACAGGCATGAGCCACCATGTGGCTAAAATAGTTTATTTTTTAAAGAAAATTGTCTTCTTTGAAAAAGTAGAAATGAGGCCTGGCGCAGTGGCTCACACCTGTAATTCCAGCACTTTGTGAGGCCAAGGCACTTAGATCGCTTGAACGCAAGAGTTCAAGACCAGCCTGGCCAACATGGTGAAACCCTGTCTCTACTAAAAATATAAACATTAGCCAGCTGGGGTGGCAGGTGCCTGTAATCCCAGCTACTCGGGAGGCTGAGGCAGGAGAATAGCTTGAACCCAGGAGGTAGATGTTGCAGTGAGCCAAGATCGTGCCATTGCACTCCAGCCTGGGCAACAAAAGCAAAACTCCATCTCAAAAAGAAAGGAAAAAGTAGAAATGAGGAAGTGGCCAGCCTGTGTGGGGATCTAATCAAACAAATCTTCTTTTGATGAGGGTAGTACTTAAGTTGAAAAAAAAATTACCTATATAATAAATATTGCAACTTTATTTTATTTTATTTTTTGAGATGAGAGTCTCACTGTGTTGCTCAGGCTAGTCTTGAACTCTTGGGCTCAAGGGCTTCTCCTGCCTCAGCCTCCCCAGTGGCTGGGCTAATAGGCACACAACACTGTGCCCAGCTCTACATACTGATTTTTAAATTTAAAAACTCTACATTCTATCTTCCCATCATTGCTTCTCCCTAATAAAATCGTTGTGAGTGTTTATGGGAATCCTTCCCTGGAAAACCTGCAAGCAGCCTGGTACCTTTGTCCACATAGGAAAGCCAAAGGACAAACTAGGAATTATGTCAGAGATGGGGAAAGACCAAGCATCTGACCCAAACCAGCTGAGAATCAGCCTTAAGTATAAATGGGCCAGGTATTGGTGGTTCACATCTGTAATCCTAGCACTTTGGGAGGCCAATGCGGGGAGATCACTTGAGGTCAGGAGTTGGAGACCACCCTGGCCAATAGGGCGAAACCCCGTCTCTACTAAAAATACAAAAATTAGCCAGGTGTGGTGGCGTGTGCCTGTAGTCCCAGCTACTCGGAAGGCTGAGGCAGGAGAATCGCTTGAACCCGGGAGGTGGAGGTTGCAGTGAGCCAAGATCGTGGCAATGCACTCCAGCCTGGGCAACAGAGCGAGGCTCCGTCTCAAAAAAAAAAAAAAAAAAAAACCTCCGGGCTCGGTGGCTCACGCCTGTAATCCCAGCACTTTGGGAGGCCAAGACAGGCGGATCATGAGGTCAGGAGATGGAGACCATCCTGGCTAACACAGTGAAACCCCGCCTCTACTAAAAATACAAAAAAATTAGCCGGGCGAGGTGGCGGGCGCCTGTAGTCCCAGCTACTCGGGAGGCTGAGGCAGGAGAATGGCGTGAACCCGGGAGGCGGAGCTTGCAGTGAGCTGAAATCACGCCACTGCACTCCAGCCTGGGCAACACAGTGAGACTCCATCTCAAAAAAAAAAAAAAAAATGTATAAATGAATCACAATTAACATTTTATAATTTTACAGAGCAAAAGTTCATAAAAATAAATATTCTAATGAACTCTTTCTCCTACATCTTATAAACACTATTACTGAACCCATTTAAGATTGAAGATAAATTATATCATGCCATGGGTAAATATTTTCATTAAGGAGTTGCTGGGATAGGCCGGGCGCGGTGGCTCAAGCCTGTAATCCCAGCACTTTGGGAGGCCGAGACGGGCGGATCACGAGGTCAGGAGATCGAGACCATCCTGGCTAACACAGTGAAACCCCGTCTCTACTAAAAAATACAAAAAAATCTAGCCGGGCAAGGTGGCGGGCGCCTGTAGTCCCAGCTGCTCGGGAGGCTGAGGCAGGAGAATGGCGTAAACCCGGGAGGCGGAGCTTGCAGTGAGCTGAGATCCGGCCACTGCAGTCCAGCCTGGGCGACACAGCGAGACTCCGTCTCAAAAAAAAAAAAAAAAAAAGGAGTTGCTGGGATAAAAGTAAAAATTATCCAGCATAAATTTACTGACAGGGATTTCTGTTCAATCTTTTTATTAAAATTCTAATACCCAATTTATTTCCTCTAGAGAATAACTCATCTAGAATCATAACCTCTTTGGTGGACCTTGATTTTTCCATCTGTTAAAAGTATAGAACTAGTTTTGACTTAACAGTCAACAAATGCCTACGTCCTCTCCATACTGACTGGTTAGAGCGCCCTCATGTGTGCATTTGTTGTAATGTTTTAGAAATCTGAAACAGACAATCTTAATGTCAGCAGTAGTACAATAAATAATGTCTTCATTTGCACATTTATGATAGCTTCAAGTATTAGTAAATGCTAAAGGCAAATGCTGTAGTAGGTTAATATTGTTCACTATCAAACCTTTCATTTGCCAATTTTATTCTCAAACAGTGAAGTTATTGTTTTGGTTTAAATTTTAATTTAATGACTTAAAGGATTTTTTCCCTTAAAACTTCTAAGTATTTCATTATAATATTATTTCATCATTAGGCTTAAAGGAAAATGTGTGGTCAATTGAGTTGTTATTTATTATACATGACAGCTTGACATCATCTTTTTAGGGATGGAAAACAGTTCCAGGGACCATTTTGAACTCAGTTTTTTGATATAAGAATTTATTGTTGGCTGGGCGCAATGGCTCATGCCTGTAATCCCAGCACTTTGGGAGGCCGAGGCGGGTGGATCACGAGGTTAGGAGTTCAAGACCAGCCTGGAAGATGGTGAAACCCCATATGTACTAAAACTACAAAAATTAGGCAGGCGTGATGGCAGGCAACTGTAATCCCAGCTACTCGGGAGCTGAGACAGAAGAATCACTTGAACCTGGGCGGCAGAGATTGCAGTGAGCCAAGATCATGCCACTGCACTCTAGCCTGGGCAATAAGAGTGATACTCCATCTCAAAAATAAAAAACAGAAAATAAAAAATTGCCGGTCTAAATCATAGCAATGTAATTTCTTCCTACTCAAAGAGACTACATTGGAGGAAGCCAAAAGAGAAGCTTATTTATTTATTTATATACTTTATTTATTTATTTATTTTTGAGATGGAGTCTTGCTCTGTCACCCAGGCTGGAGTGCAGTGGTGTGATCTCGGCTCACTGCAACATCCGCCTCCCGGGTTCAAGCGATTCTCTTGCCTCAGCCTCCCTAGTAGCTGGGATTACAGGTGTGCACCACCACGCCCAGCTAATTTTTGTATTTTTAGTATAGACGGGTTTTCACCAGGTTGGCCAGGCTGGTCTCGAACTCCTGACCTCAGGTGATCCACCCACCTCAGCCTCCCAAAGTGCTGGGATTACAAGCATGAGCCATCAAGCCCAGCCTAGAGAAGCTTATTAAGAAAAAAAAATACACAAAAAAATCAAAATCTCGTAAGTCCAATTGTAATTTTTTTGGCTTTTAAAAAATGTTAATGCCCTTAAATATTCTCCTATCCTGTCATTGTATTTTAAATGGCATTCCTCCAACAAATATTTGTTGAGCCCCCACTATGTGCCTGGACTGAAATGTCCAATTGAAGGAGGCCATACCTACTGAAGTAAAGCAAAAAAAAAAGTACTGGTTGTTTATTCTTCTATAAAATATCCTAGTAATAACCTCCTTACCCAGGAGAGTTGCTGTAAAGATCTAATAACATGACATATATAACCACAGTTTTAAAAGAATGAGGTGTTATTAAAATGTTTGCAAGAGAAACCCTAGTAATTCCAAGCACATATTTTAGAAATTGTTTCTTGTGTAGAAAATCCTTGAATGTGAGGCTCTGCTGATTTTTTTAATGCATATTATCCGCTTATGTATGCGTTTTTTTTGTTTTTGTTTTTTTCTTGAGACAAATGCTCGCTCTGTCGCCCAGGCTGGAGTGCACTGGCACAATCTTGGCTCACTGCAACTGCCACCTCCCGGTTTCAAGTGATTCTCCTGCCTCAGCCTCCTGAGTAGCTGGAATTACAGGCGAGAGCCACTGTGCTTGGCTAATTTTTGTATTTTTAGCAGAAATGGGGTTTCACCATGTTGGCCAGGTTGGTCTGAAACTCCTGATCGCCGGTGATCCTCCTGCCTTGGCCTCTGAAAGCACTGGGATTACAGGCATGAGCCACCACACCCAGTCGAATGTGCATACTTTAATTAAAATATTTCTTCAAATTTTTCATGACAGGACAGAAAGTGGAAAGACAGAATTGTGTCACCTAAGAAGTCTGAACGGTTCTTTTCTTTATTGCCTCTTACGCTCTTTCTCTTACCAAGGCATGGCATGAATTGGTTGGAGATGATACCAGTTGAGCCAAGAGGTCAGACTGGCTCTACTGGACTAGACAGAGGGGAGCAATGGAAAAGATTCCCTGAAACCAGCCACCAGCAGCCCTTGATATTCAAATGAAGGCAGCATAGAGATGATCTCAGTGGCTCTGTGCTCCTAGGGCCCTGAGGAAAATGGAATAGACTGTGTTGGTTTCCTCCCATCATGGGTTGGAACCCACTTCCTACTCTCTGTCTCTTCTTTCCTGTCTCCCACATATCCACAGCCTCCCTTCCTGCTGTCCTCAACCCATTCAGAATCCTCTGCTGCATTCCAGAAAAGTTTCATGCCCCACAGTTCTGTCTTCTCCATAACCCAGTTTAAATTCTCATGTTTTCATATGGCCTATTGTTCAATTATCCCCAACTTTTTAAAGTGTGATGACCCCTCCCTGCCCTTTAAAACTTATCATGGAAACCATTTAATATACCAAAAGTAGATAGAAGTCTAACAAATCCCTAGGTACCCATTATCTAGCTTTAACTACTACCAACATAGGAGACCAGGCCGGGTGCCGTGGCTCACGCCCATAATCCCAGCACTTTGGGAGGCCGAGGTGGGTGGATCACCCAAACTCAGGAGTTTGAGACCAACCTGGCCAACATGGTGAAACCCCATCTCTACTAAAAATACAAAAACTAGCTGGGCGTAGTGGCGCATGCCTATAATCCCAGCTACCCAGAAGGCTGAGCCAGGAGAATTGCTGGAACAGCAGGAAGATGCAATGAGCCAAGACTGTGCCACTGCACTCCAGCGTGGGCGACAGAGCAAGACTCCATTTCAAAAAAAAAAAACAAAACACAAAAATTAGCCAGGTGTGGTGGCACGTGCCTGTAATCCCAGCTACTTGGGAGGCTGAGGCAGGAGAATCACTTGAATCCAGGAGGTTGAGGATGCGGTGAGCTGAGATCATGCTATTGCACTCCAGCCTGGGTGACAGAGTGAGACTCTGTCTCAAAGACAAAAAAACAAAACATATGAGACCAGCAGTTTGACTAGGTTAAAACACGGCATGAAAGTAGGTAGTGATTAGGGAATCAACCAACTTTTGAAACGAAAATAAGGTTGGGTGTGGTGGCTCATGCCTGTAATCCCAGCACTTTGGGAGGCCGAGGTGGGTGGATCACTTGAGGCCAGGAGTTCAGGAGCAGCCTGGCCAACATGGTGAAACCCTGTCTCTACTAAAAATACAAAAATTAGCTGGGCGTGGTGGCATGGGCCTGTGGTCCCAGCTACTCCGGAAGCTGAGGCACAAGAATTGCTTGAGCCCGGGATGGGGAGGTTGCAGTGAACTGAGATCGTGCCACTGCACTCCTCCAGCCTGGGCGACAGAGCGAGACTGTCTCAAAATAATAATAATAACAATAATTTTATAAAATAACACCTGATTTTGGGAAAGGCAAAAAATATATATAAAAAAGAAAATTATAATATTTGAAAGTAGAAAATCAATGGAAAGATTAAACAGACGAATAGTGTGAATGAATAATTTGTGACCTAGAAGACAGCCACAAAGAAGTTACCAGAATGCACGGAGACAAAGAAATGGAAAGCATGAAAGACCATGGGTCATGGACGACAAAGCACAAAGATCCAATGTATATCTGGAGTTTCAGAAGGAGGAAATAGAGAAAATGGAGTTCCAGAAGGAGGAAATAGAGAAAATGGGGCAGAGGCCATATTTGAAAGGTTATGACTGAGAATTTTCAAGAATTAATGAGACCCAAATTCTTTCAGACACTTAAAGAACTGCAATCCAGAAAAATAAAAAGAAATCCGTATCAAGACACATCATAGTGAAACTACAGAAAACTGAAGAGAACGATCCTCAAACAGCTAGAGAGAAATATATCTTACCTACAAAGAAACAAATGAAAATGACAGCAGACTTCTCAACAGCAATGGAAGAAGCCAGAAGATAGCAGAATAACACCTCTAACGTCTGAAAGGAAAATCATTGTCAGACTGGAATTACATTTCAGCGAAACTATTTTTCAAAAGAGATCTTGAAAGAATGATATGTTTTTTGATCATTGGATGATGGAAGATACCAGCAGCTAGGAGTTCACATCCCTATAGGTAATTCTTGAGGTTTCTAATGAGAAATTCTGAAGAAATGGGGTTTGTAGAAGTGGCAAACACTCGTAGGCTGAGAACATAAAAACGGTAAGGAAACGATGACTCTAACCATAACCACCATTAACCCCACCTCAATTTTTAATCTCTGTAGCCCTTTGGTTACACTAGAGATATATGGTTCAACTTTGCAGATCTTGGCAGAGAACACTTCTGCTTCATGTTCTCAGGACTACCACCCCAAAAAGGCTTTCCTAGGCCCCTCAGTTCCTAGAAGGAGTGGTTAATATGATTGGTCAGAGCCCAGGGCATTCCTTGGGCCTTATTTATTTCTCTTTTGCACTCTTATAGGGGCCTCCTCTGCAGTCCGTATCATGTTAATTTCAGGGAGAAGAGAGAAAACATCGAACCTAACAGAGCTGCATAGCGGGAGGTACTGGATTTCCATTCCTTGTATATACCTCCCTGTAGCTGCCTCGATCTGGAATGGCAAAGAGAAGAGGACACCCAGGCATTGCTTGGTCCCTGGATCAATACCATAATACTAACCTCAGAACCTCATCCATGCCTTCTAATGTGAATGCTCATCCCAACTCGGAAGTAATGAAGACTACAAGCTGCTCTCCCTGGGGAAAGTACAAGAGACCACATCTGAACGCATGAGAAATAACTCACCTTCTCGCTCGTATTTATTTATTTATTTATTTATTTATTTATTTTCGAGACGGAGTTTCGCTCTGTTGCCCAGGCTGGAGTGCAGTGGTGTGATCTCGGCTCACTGCAAGCTCCGCCTCCCGGGTTCAGGCAATTCTCCTTCCTCAGCCTCCTGAGTAGCTGAGATTACAGGTGTGCACCACCACAACCGGCTAATTTTTATATTATTAGTAGAGATGGGGTTTCATCATTTTGGCCAAGCTGGTCTCGAACTCCTGGCCTCAGGTGATCCACCCGCCTTGGCCTCCCAAAGTGTTGAGATTACAGGCATGAGCCACTGTGCCCGGCCGATTAACTTACCTTCTCTAGGTTCACTTTTCTTATCTCAAAATGGAAGAAAAATGTGGAATTCACAGCAGATTGAACATTAAATGTTTTGATGAAATCACTTAGCACTCCAAAGAGGCTAAATGTTTATTGTATTAGTATAGAAATGAAACAAATTGCAAAAAAGAAAACTGGACCCAAATATACACTGAATTCATGATATGATAAAACTAGCATTCCAGAGCAGTGGGAGAAAGATGACTTATGCAGTAAATGTAATGAGACAACTAGTTAGACTTAAAAAAAAAAAAAAAAAAACCTAAATCATTACTTTATGCTAAAATAAACTACATATGTATCAAAAATTAAAGATAAAATATGAAGCCACAAAAGTACTAAGGGAAACATGGATGAATATTTTTCTAACCTTGGAGTGGAAAAGGCCTTTTAAAGCACGTGTTACCAAATTCAGAAGCTATAAGGAAATTTTTTTTTATAAATTTGGCTACATAAAAATTTAAGACTTAGACTTTTTCAAAAGACATAAAAATCATACCTTTAAATGAAGGAAAAACATTCTATGATTTTGAATAAGAAGAATTACTATCATAAAGGTACTAATTCTTTTATTAACATATAAATGTAACATACAAATCCAAATTTGCATATAAGTACAATTAGAATACATCAATTTTTTAAAACACTGGACAGTAATTTGAACATTCATATAGAAGAATAAATGAGATGGTCAACAATATTTGGAAAGGAAGACCAGCAAAGGGGACCTGCCTTTTATGAAACTTAAAATGAGGCTATGGTAAATGAAACAGTATGATACCGGCACAGGAACAGACATCTAGATCATTAGAGAAAACAGTACAATGGCTCATGCCTGTAATTGCAGAGCTTCGGGAGCCCAAGGCGGGAGGGTGGCTTGAGGCCAGGAATTCTTTTTTTTTTTTTTCTGAGATGGAGTCTTGCTCTGTCACCCAAGCTGGAGTGTGGTGGCATGATCTTGGCTCACTGCAACCTCCCCCTCCCAGGTTCAAGTGATTCTCCTGCCTCAGCCTCCCTAATAACTGGGACTACAGGCACCCACCACCAGGCCCAGGTAATTTTTGTGTTTTTAGTAGAGACAGGCTTTCACCATGTTGGCCAGGCTAGTCTGGAACTCCTGGTGTCTGCCCTGCCCCCTCCTCTTAAAGTGCTGGGATTACAGGCCACCACGCCCAGCCTGAGGCCAGGAATTCAAAACCAGCCTTGACAACAAAGTGAGACCCCCGTGTCTATAAAAATGTTAAAAATTAGGCCAAGTGTGATGGCTCATGTCTTTATTACAGCATTTTGGGAGGCCAAGAGGGTAGATCACGGATTACTTGAGGCTCAGAAGTTTAAGACCATCCTGGGCAACAAGGCAAAACCCCATTTCTACAAAAAATAAAAGTAAAACAGTTACCCGGGCGTGCTGGCATGTGCCTGTAGTCCCAGCTGCCCAGGAGGCTGAGGTGGGAGGATTGCTTGAGCCCAGAAGTTAAAGGCTGCAGTGAATTATGATCATGTCTCTATATTTCCAGCCTGGGCAACAGAACGAGACTCCATCTGTATTTTTTAAGAAAAGAAAAATAGAACCCCAAAATTGATCAAACTACACGGCAACCTAATAAACGACTGATATGGTTTGGCTGTGTCCCCACCCAAATCTAATCTTGAATTGTAGTTCCCATAATCCCCATATGTCGTGGGAGGGACCCAGTGGGAGGTAATTAAGTCATGGGGGCAGTCACCCCCATGCTGTGCTAGTGATACTGAGTGAGTTCTCAAGAGATCTGATGGTTCTATAAGGGGCTTTTCCCCCTTCGCTCGGCACTTCTCCTTCCTGCCACCAGGTGAACAAGGATGTGTTTGCCTCCCCTTCTGCCATGATTGTAAATTTCTTGAGACCTCCCCAGCCCTGTGCAACTGAGTTGATTAAACCTCTTTCCTTTATAAATTACCCAGTCCCGGGCAGTCCTTTATAGCAGCATGAGAACACACTAATACAAGGACCAAGATGACTTTGTATTTATTTATTTATTTTATTTTTTATTTTATTTTATTTTTATTTTATTTATTTTATGGTGCTGGCATAATTGAGCATACAACTAGAAGAAAATAAAGCTAGTTCCTATGGCAGACACCACTAGTTGCCTACCCAATTTTCATTCAGAATCTTGATTTCATTTAGGGCAGCGATGTGCCCAGACAAATCTATTTACCACCCTAGACTCTCTTGAAAATAAGAGTGGCCATATCCCACTCAGTGAGACATAATTAGAAGTCTAATGGGTAGAGCTTGCAGGAAAGCTATTGTTTTCTTGATAAAAAGAGAAGAAGGGTGTCCTTCATCCTATATTCTTCCTGCCCGTTAACATGTAAATACGACCCTTTTAGTACAGAAACTGCCTTGCCTGAAAAAGAAAATAGGAGGCTGGGCATGGTGGCTCATGCCTGTAATCTCAGCACTTTGGGAGGCCGAGGCAGGCAGATCACTAGAGGTCAGGAGTTGGAGACCAGCCTGGCCAACATGGCCAAACTCCTTCTCTACTAAAAATACAAAAATTAGCTGGGCAAGGTACAGGCGCCTGTAATCCCAGCTACTAGGGAGGCTGAGGCAGGAGAATCACTTGAACCCGGGAGGCAGAGGTTGCAGTGAGCCGAGATCGCACCACTGCACTCCAGCCTGGGCAACAGAGTGAGGCTCCACCCTAACAAAAAAAAAAAAAAAAAAAAAAAGAAAAAGAAAACAAGAAAGAAAAAAGAAAAGAATGATCCCTGAATTGTGGAACCGAAAGGGAGAAGACGCCTGGATCTTTGATGGCATGGTGGAGCCATCACACCTGTCCTGATCTTTTACTTCTATTCTTCTTGTTATATGAAAAGACAAACCAAAAAAAAGCCCAATTTTTTTTTTTTTTTGAGACAGAGTTTCACTCTTGTTGTCCAGGCTGGATTGCAATGGAACGATCTCGGCTCACCACAACCTCCGCCTCCTGGATTCAAGCGATTCTCCTGCCTCAGCCTCCCAAGTAGCTGGGATTATAGGCATGCACCATCATGTCTGGCTAATTTTGTATTTTTATTTTTATTTTTTATTTTTTATTTTTTTGAGACGGAGTCTCGCTCTGTCACCCAGGCTGGAGTGCAGTGGCACGATCTCGGCTCAGTGCAAGCTCCGTCTCTGCGTTCACGCCATTCTCCTGCCTCAACCTCCCGAGTAGCTGGGACTACAGGCACCCGCCACCACGCGGGCTAAGTTTTTATATTTTTTTAGTGGAGACGGGGTTTCACTGTGTTAGCCAGGATGGTCTCGATCTCCTGACCTCATGATCCCCTCGCCTCCGCCTCCTAAAGTGCTGGGATTACAGGCGTGAGCCACCGCACGTGACCCCTATTTGATTAAGGCATTGTAGTAGAGATTCTATTTTATAGAGTTGATTGCAAATTTGAGCCAATCAGCCACTATGTCATATAATGTAAGATAATATAACTTGAAATGCATTAGATAGCTAAGTATAAAATAATGAAAATAAAAGTGAAGAGGTGTGTATGAAGAGAACTTGATTAAGAGGAATCATAAAGGAAAGTGACTATATGAAATTTAAGTTTTTTCCATGGTGAAAGCATAAACAAAATTAAGAAAAAAAATAGATTGGGAAAATATTTGTAAGACATTTGAATGAAAGTCTGTAACACACAAATAGTTTCTACAAATTAGTTAGAAAGAAACTAATGACAGATAGAAAAATGGACATAGGCTGCAAATAGGCAAATTGCAGAGAGTAAATTCAAATTGTCAGTAAAAATATAAAAAGATACTGCTCAGCCTCACTACTCAGGAAAAAGCAAATTAAAACAAGAAAGAGATGCCACTGTTCAATGACTGGCAAAAATTATAAAGAGTAACCATATCTGCGCCAGGCACGGTGGCTCATGCCTGTAATCTCAGCACTTTGGGAGGCCACGGGAGGCAGATAACTTAGAGCTCAGGAGTTCGAGACCAGTCTGGACAACATGGTGAAAACCTGTCTCTACAAGAAATACAAAAATTGGCTGGCCATGCTGGCTCATGCCTGTGGTCCCTGCTACTTGGGAGGCTGAGGCTGGAGGATCACTTGAGCCAGGAAGTGGATGTTGTAGTCAGCTAAGATCATGCCACTGCATTCCAGCCTGGGTAACAGAGCGAAAGACAAACAAATAAAAAGAGTAATTATACAAATAAACACACAAATAAAAAGAGTAATCATACCTCATACTGAAAGCATGAATAAAGGACACTCATACATGCTGGTGGGAATATAAATTGCTAAAGCCAATTTGGAAAATAACATTTGAGCTAGCAGTCTGTTTGGGAAATCTATACTACAGAAATAAAAGCATCAATTTGTAACCGAGTAGCTCAGCTTCAAAATGCATTTTGGAACTTTTTTCCTTTCTTACATTTAGCCTTGAAACATACTTTAAACTTGTTTGTTGGCTGGGCCTGGTGGCTCATGCCTGTAATGCCAGCACTTTGGGAGACTGAGGCAGATGGATCACTTGAGGCCAGGAGTTCGAGACCAGCCTGGCCAAGATGGTGAAACGCCATCTCTACTAAATATACCAAAATTAGCCAGACGGCGTGGTGCAAGCCTGTAATCCCAGCTACTCGGGAGGCTGAGGCAGGAGAATCGCTTGAACCCAGGAAGCGGAGGTTGCAGTGAGCAGAGATCATGCTACTGCACTCCAGCCTGGGCAGCAGAGTGAGACTCGGTCTCGAAAATAAATAAATAAATAAAGTTCTCTGTTTCTCTCCCTTCCCACCAGATAGATACTCTTGTGCCAGTGCTCGCTTATGTAATTATGCACTTATTCAGCAATTCCAGGGGCTAATTTTGGAACACATCAGGCATGAAGACCCAACTGCTAAATTCCAGAGATGACCTTAAGGCAGTTAACCTACAACCTGGCCATTGATGAGATGACAGCAGCCCACGTGGGTGGACCATGACTCAAGATAGCCCTGCAACAAGATACACAGGCCTCATACCCAGCACTACTCCTGCATGGCTCCCATTCCAAGTTCCCCTTTTTTTCTTTCTATCTATCTATCTATCCATCTATCTATCTAATCTATCTTATCTATCTATCTATCTATCTATCTATCTATCTATCTATCTATATTTTGAGATAGAGTCTTGCTCTGTTGCCCAGGCTGGATTGCAGTGGCACAATCTCGGCTCTCTGCAATCTCCACCTCCTGGGTTCAAGCGATTCTCCTGCCTCAGCCTCCCAAGTAGCTGGGATTACAGGGGTCCACCACCACGCCGGCTAATTGTTTTGCATTTTTAGTAGAGGCAGGGTTTCACTATATTGGCCAGGCTAGTTTCGAACTCCTGACCTCAAGTGATCTCCCTGACTCGGCCTTCCAAAGTGCTGGGATTACAGGCATGAGCCACAGTGCCCAGCCAAGTTCCCCTAAATTCCAGGGTTTACAGGCTTGAGCCACTGTGCCGGGCCATATTACATAATTTTTAAAGCCCGTGTTATGGTCCTCATCTGTTAGTTCAGAGCAGCGAGGTCCAGTGGAAATATAACGTGAGCCATATGTGTAGTTTAAAATTTTTAGCAGTCATGTTAAAAACAGTAAAAGGAAACAGAGGCTCACATCCCAGATAAACACCCAGGTCTTTTTAAAAACTCAGGCGTGACTGGGCAACATAGTTTTTGTTTGTTTGTTTGTTTGTTTAAAGAGACAGGGTCTTGCTCTGTTGCCCTGTCTTTACCAAAAAAATACAACAACAACAACAAAAATTAGCCAGGCATGGTGGCACATACCTGTAGTCCCAGCTACTTGGGAGGCTGAGGCACAAGAATCTCTTGAACCCAGGAGGCGGAGGCTGCAGTGAGCCAAGACTATGCCACTGCATTCCAGCTTAGGCGCGGGGCTCATGCCTGTAATTCCAGCACTTTGGGAGGCCAAGACAGGCAGATCACGAGGTCAGGAGTTCGAGACCAGCCAGCCTGGCCAACCTGGTGAAACCCCATCTCTACTAAAAACACAAAAATTAGCCACGTGTGATGGCACATGCCTATAATCCTAGCTACTGGAGATGCTGAGGCAGGAGAATTACTTGAACCCAGGAGGCAGAAGTTGCAGTGAGCCGAGATCATACCACTGCACTCCAGCCTGGGTGACAGAGTGAGACTCCATCTCAAAAAAAAAAAAAAATCAAATGTGCTAATGAGGGCTTGTAGTTCCAACTATTTGGGAGTCTGAAGAGGAGGATCATTTGAGCCTAGGAGTTCCAGCCCGTAGCGTGCCATGATTGTGATTGTGAATACTGTAAATAGGTACTACACTCCAGCCTGGGCAACATAGTTTTTTGTTTGTTTGTTTGTTTGTTTGTTTAAAGAGACAGGGTCTTGCTCTGTTGTCCTGTCTTTACAAAAAAATACTACAACAACAACAACAAAAATTAGCCAGGCATGGTGGCACACGCCTGTAGTCCCAGCTACTTGGGAGGCTGAGGCACAAGAATCTCTTGAACCCAGGAGGCGGAGGCTGCAGTGAGCCAAGACCATGCCACTGCATTCCAGCTTGGGCGACAGAGTGAGACGTCGTCCCCTCCCCACTCCCAAAAAGTGTTCACACTAGTTACTACTGAAAAATGGGATTTAGGATGAACAAGATAATTTTACATTTTTAAAAGTTCCCTATTAATTTGAATATTTTTATAATACACACGTATAACTTAAGAATAAAAGTAAAAAATATAAAGAGATATCATATTCAGATAGAGTCTGAGTTTTCATCAAACTATTTAATACATGAGTTCCATATTTGTCTTAAAAAGCAATCTCTAAAATTATGCATCATAAGGTTGGATGCGGTGGCTAATACCTGTAATTCCAGCACTTTGGGAGGCCAAGGCAGGCGGATCACTTGAGATCAGGAGTTTGAGACCAGCCTGGCCAACATGGTCAAACCCCATCTCTACTAAAAAGGAAAAATTACCCAGGCTTGGTGGCCCACGCCTGTAATCCCAGCTTTTCAGGAGGGTGAGGCAGGAGAATCGATTGAACCCAGGAGGCGAAGGTTGCAGTGAGCCGAGATGGCACCACTGCACTCCAGCCTGGGCGACAGAGCAAGACTCGGTCTCAAAATAAATAAATAAATAAATACATAAATAAATACATAAATAAAATTACGCATCATAAAAGTAACTTTAGGTGTATCAATTAAAATAAAGACTTCAGGCTGGGCACAGTGGCTCACACCTGTAATCCCAGCACTTTGGGAGGCCGAGGCAGGAGGGTTGTGTGAGCTCAAAAGTTTGAGACTAGCCTGGGCAACATAGCGAGACCCTGTCCCTACTAAAAAAAATCAGCCTGGCGTGGCGCTGCCTGCTTGTAGTCGTAGCTACTCTGGAGGCTTAGCTTGGGCCTGGTGCTCAAGACTGCAGTAAGCCATGGTTGCACCACTGCACTCCAACCTGGGTGACAGAGCAAGGCCCTGTCCAAAAAAAAAAAAAAAGATTTCATAAACTTGTTGATTAGACAGTATTAAAATTATTTCGTCAAGCTTTTAAATAACTACTTTCCATCAGTCTAGGAATTTAAAAAATCTTTGACTAACAGATTAAAACATAAAAAAGAAATATAAGCAATAAAAATGCTAAATCAAAGTAAAAACATTAAAAACTACAAAAAAATCCAAGAGTGCTTCCAAATTTAGCTTGCCTTCCACTCAGGTGGGAGAAAGTCCAAATATTGCTGATGTACATAAAATATCAATAATTAGTATGTTTTCATAACTTACTCATTTTAATTCATAACTCAATGAGCAATAATAGAAGTTCATTTCCATTAAATGACTATGACTATTTAGTAGTCTGCAGTGCTAGAGAAAACATGAAAATCTAAAGCATATACATATGTGTGTGTGTGTGTGTATATATATATATAGTTTTTGAGACAGTGTCTTGCTCTGTCACCCAGCTGGAGTTCAGTGGTGAGATCACAGCTTACTGCAGCCTCAACCTCCCAGGCCCAAGCAGTCCTCCTGCCTCAGCCTCCCAAAGTGCTATGATTACAGGTGTGAGCCGCCATGCCTGGCCAAAAGCATATTTACTTAAAATGCTACTGCTAGGCTGGTACAGTGACTCATGCCTATAATCCCAACACTTTGGGAGGCCTGAGCCCTGGAGTTCCACACCAGCCTGGGCAACATGGGGAAATCTCATCTCTACAAAACAACAGCAACAACAACAATAACAACAAAAAGCCATAACAAACAAAAATTAGCCAGGCTTAATCTAGAGATGATTTGAAAGTGTTACAGGAGAGCTGGCCATAGTGGCTCAAGCCTGTAATCCAGCCACAGGGGAGGCTGAGTGGAAGGATTCCTTGAGCCCAGGAGTTTAGGACCAGCCAGGGAAACATAGTGAGACAGCTCCCCCAACCCCCAGAAATAAAAAAACGTACCTGGGCATGGTGGCACACACACCTGTAGTCCTAACTACTTGGGAAGCTGAGGCAGAGGGATCCTTTGCACCCAGGAGTTCAAGGATGGTCCATGCATGCCCTTCTTCTGGGCCTGCAGTGAAATAGGCTGCTCCCTTCCTGCTTGACCGGAGGGACTGGGGGAAATCCCAGCAGGGAGAAAGCAATCCCTTCACCCCAGTTGCCAAACAGAACCCCCACCCCCTGGATTTTCCTTCTCCTTCCATCCCTGATGGTTCTGGCTTTCCCAAACTGCTTTGGATCTTCTGATTCCTCTTGGGTTGAAGCAGACCAGCATTTTGTTTTAACAACACCCCCGCCGGGCGCGCAGGCTCACGCCTGTAATCCCAGCACTTTGGGAGGCTGAGGCGGGCGGATCACAAGGTCAGGAGATGGAGACCACAGTGAAATCCCGTCTCTACTAAAAATACAAAAAAAACTTAGCCGGGCGCGGTGGCGGGCGCCTGTAGTCCCAGCTACTCAGGAGGCTAAGGCAGGAGAATGGCGTGAACCCGGAAGGCAGAGCTTGCAGTGAGCCGAGATCGCGCCACTGCACTCCAGCCTGGGGAACAGAGCAAGACTCCGTCGCAAAAAAAAAAAAAAAAAAAAAATACCCCCACTCCCCATCTGTCCCTCCCCCTCCCTCTCCCCTCCCCCTCCCTCTCCCCATGCTCCTGCCTCCTCTCCCTCCCTCTCCTCCTCCTCCTCCTTCTTCTTTCTCCTTCTCCTTCTTCTCCTCCTCCTCTCTTCTTTCTTCTCCTTCTTCTCCTTTCTTCTTTCTTCTTCTTTCTTCTTCTTCTTTCTTCCTCTTTCTTCTTCCTTCTTCTTCTTCCTTTTTTTTTTTTTCGTGCAGACGGGGTTTCAATGTGTTGACCAGGCTGGTCTTTAACTCCTCACCTCAAGTGATCCACCTG
Source organism: Macaca nemestrina (assembly GCF_043159975.1). NCBI lineage: Eukaryota > Metazoa > Chordata > Mammalia > Primates > Cercopithecidae > Macaca > Macaca nemestrina. The sequence continues at coordinate 38,465,706 of NC_092141.1, forward strand.
CCTCGACCTCCCAAAGTGCCGTGATTACAAGCCTGAGCCACTGCACCCGGCCTCAGTGTGATGTTTTCTGTTTTTTGTTTTGTTTTGTTTTGTTTTGTTTTTGAGACGGAGTCTTGCTCTGTCGCCCAGGCTGGAGTGCAGTGGCTGGATCTCAGCTCACTGCAAGCTCCGCCTCCCGGGTTTACGCCATTCTCCTGCCTCAGCCTCCCGAGTAGCTGGAACTACAGGCGCCCGCCACCACGCTGGCTAGTTTTTTTGTATTTTTTAGTAGAGACAGGGTTTCAGCGGGTTAGCCAGGATGGTCTCGATCTCCTGACCTCGTGATCCGCCCATCTCGGCCTCCCAAAGTGCTGGGATTACAGGCTTGAGCCACCACGCCCGGCCAATGTGATGTTCTGATACACCTACTACATGAACTTTTTTTTTTTTTTTTTTTTTTTGAGACAGAGTCTCGCTCCATCGCCCAGGCTGGAGTGCAATGGCGTGGCCTTGGCTCACTACAACCTCCACCTTCCAGGTTCAAGTGATTCCCACACCTCAGCCTCCTGAGTAGCTGAGATTACAGACATGTGCCACCACGCCCGGCTAATTTTTTGTAATTTTAGTAGAGACGGGGTTTCACCACGCTGACCAGGCTGGTCTCAAATTCCCGGGCTTGTGCCACTGAACCCAGCCACCACGCCCCGCCAGAAATATGATTGGTTTTTGTTTATTGATCTTGTACCCTACAACATTGCTATACTTGTTTATTAGTTCTTTTTTTTTTTTTTGACACATAATAATTGCATTTATTTATGGGGTACAGTGTGATGATTTTGTTTTTTTTCTTGAGATGGAGTCTCACTCTGTTGCCCAGGCTGGAGTGCGGTGGCACCATCTTGGCTCACTGCAACCTCTGCTTCCTGGGTTCAAGAGATTCTTCTGCCTCAGTCTACCGAGTAGCTGGGACTACTCCACCACACGCAGCCAATTTTTGTATTTTTAGTAGAGATGGGGTTTCACCATATTGGCCAGGCTGGTCTTGAACTCCTGACCTGGTGATCCACCTGCCTCAGCTTCCCGAAGTGCTGGGATTACAGGTGTGAGCCACCACATCCAGCCATAAATTTATTTTTAAAATAATAATAATAATAATTGTTTAAATAATAAAGTACATTAGGATCAAATGTGGATACATTCAAAACAATGTACTGAAAATGGGTCTTTATTTTCCAGAAGGCTAACCACTGGACCACATTATGTAAATTAATTTTTATATAAGAAATTTATCTACCTTAATAATTTGCTTAGATTTGGGGGTTAAAATAAAAAAAGCAAAAGAGTCTGGACTCTGTGGTCAACTCCCCTAATCCCACCACTTTAAGAGGCTGAGGTGGGAAGATCACTTGAGCCCAGGAGTTCAAGACCTACCTGGGCTATCACCAATCAGCCTGGGCTGACTCCGTCTCTAGAAAAAGTTTTAAAATCAGCCAGGCGTGGTGGTGTGTGCCTGTGGACCCAGCTACTAGGAAGGCTGAGATGGGAGATTGCTTGGGCCCAAGAGGCAGAGGTTGCAGTGAGCCATGATTACGCCACTACACTCCAGCCTGCGAATGCAGGAAGACCCTGTCTCAAAAAAAAGCAAAGGAAATGTACTTTGTGAGATTATAATCAACCCCATACAACAAATTCTTTTAGAACAATTCCCAAAAGACATTTTTATTTTGGGAGAGAGACCACAATTGTCTCCCTATAATAACATGTACATAAATGAATCCATACAATAATTTCTTTTTTCTTTTTTTTTTTTTTTTTGAGACAGAGTCTCACTCTGTCACCCAGGCTGGAGTGCAGTGGCGCGATCTCGGCCCACTGCAAGCTCTGCCTCCTGGATTCACGCCATTCTCCTGCCTCAGCCTCCCGAGTAGCTGGGACTACAGGTTACCGCTACCACACCTGGCTAATTTTTTGTATTTTTAGTAGAGATAGGGCTCCTCCGTGTTAGCCAGGATGGTCTCGATCTCTTGACCTCGTGATCCACCTGCCTCAGCCTCCCAAAGTGCTGGGATTACAGGCTTGAGCCAGTGCCCAGCCCCATACAGTAATTTCTGATTGATGTTACTTAAACACCGCTTTCTTTTTTATAATTTTTATTTATTTATTTTTTCTTGAGACAGGATCTCTGTCACCCAGGCTGGAGTGCAGTGGTGCGATCTCAGCTCACTGCAGCCTCAACCTCCTGGGTACAGGTGATCCTCCCACCTCAGCCTCCTGAGTAGCTGGAATACAAGCACGTGCCACCACGCCTGGCTAATTGTAAAATTTCTTGTAGAGACAGGGTTTTGCCATGTTGCCCAGGCTGGTCTTGAACTCCTGGGCTCAAGCGATTCTCCTGCCTCAGCCTCCAAAGTGCTGGGATTACAGGTGTGAGCCACCACACCTGAGTGACATATTTCTTTAAAACACTCAATTATTAAGAAAACATGTCCGTCTTGTGCCAACTTTAATTGACTGAGAGTGGATGCCTGGAATTCTGCGTTGAGAAGGAATATGAGGCTAAGTCCAGGCTGATCCAGAGTGACTCTGATATCAGTTGTACCTACCACAGCTATGGGTAAGCACAGTGGTAGCGTAAGTGCCATATACCATGGCTGAATTGGAGGATACACTTTCTATAAATTAAAAGAAAAAAAAGATTAATTGTATTTTCGGCTGGGCGAGGTGGCTCCTGCCTGTTCTCCCAGCACTTTAAGAGGCGGACGTGGGCAGATCACTTGAGGTCAGGAGTTTGAGACCAACTTGGCCAACATGGTGAAACCCCATCTGTATTAAAAATACAAAAATTAGCCAAGCGTGATGGCAGGCGCCTATAATCCCAGCTATACGGGAGGCTGGGCTGGGGCAGGGAGAAAGAAGCCGGAAACCATCCTTCTCAGAAAACTAACACAGGTACAGAAAACCAAACACCACATCTTCTCATTCATAAGTGAGAGTTGAACAATGAGAACACATGGACACAGGGAGGGGAATATCACACGGGGCCTGTCGGGGGTGAGGGGCAAGGGGAGGGAGAACATTAGGACACATACCTAATGCATGCAAGGCTTCAACCTATGATGGGTTGACAGGTGCAGTAAACCACCATGGCACATATATACCTATGTAACAAACCTGCATGTTCTGCACTTGTATCCCAGAACTTAAAGTAAAATAAAAACAAAAAAACAAACAAAAAAACCAAGCAGGGCGGGTGCTAACACTCAGGGAGTCATTGAGGCAACAAGTGACAGCTTTATATTACATGTCCATCAATGGATAAGTGGATAAATAAGATGTGGCATATCCATACAATCAAATATTATTCAGCAATATAAAGAAATGTAGTATTGATACATGCAACAATAGGATGAACCTTGAAGACATTATACTAAGCAAAATAAGCCAGTCAGGAAAGACTGTGTATTGTATGATTCTATTTATATGAAATGTTCAGAATAGGCAAATCTATAGAGACAGAAAGCAGATTAGTGGTTGCCAGGGGCTGGGGTGAGAGGAGCGGGAGAATAGGGGAGTGACAGTAATGGATACGGGGTGCCTTTAAGGGTGGATGAAAATGTCCTAAAATTGATTGTGGTGATAGTTAATACATTAAAAACACTCAACTGTACACTCTAAATGGGAGAATCACATGGTATGTAAATTAAATATTTAAAACAATTTAAAAACCATATCAACCTAGCAATCATGCTTCTTGATATTTATCCAAATGAATGGAAAACTTACGTGCACAGAAAACCTGCACATGGATGCACAGAGCAACATTATTCATGAGTGCCAAAACCTGGAAGCAACCAAGATGCCCTTCAGTAGGTGAATGGATAAACAAACCCTGGTACATTCAGACAATGGATTATTATTCAGAGCTAACAAGAAATCAAGTCGTGAAAAGACATGGAAGAAACTTAAATGCATATTACTAAGTGAAAGAAGCCAATTTGAAAAGGATGCATACAGTACGATTCAAAGTATATAACATTCTGGAAAAAGTGAAACAGTAAAAAACAAAGAAAAAAAGATAGTAAAAAGATCAGTGGTTGCTAGGGGTTGAGGGGAGAAAGGGATGAGTGGGTAGATCACAGAGGATTTGTAGGGCAATAGAATTATTCTGCATGATCCTATAGTGATAGATACAGTTCATTATTCGTTTTTCAAACTCATAGAACGTGCAACACTACGGGTGAACCCTAATGACTATAATGACTAAACTATAGACTTTGAGTGATAACTGTGTCCATATAGGCTCATCAGTTTTAATAAATGCACCACTCCAGTGCAGAATATTCCTAGTTGGGAAGGTTGGCAGGGACAGGGATTATATGAGAAGTCTCTGTACTTTCCATTCAATTTTGCTGTGAAGCTAAAACTCTTCTGAAAAATAAAGTCTATTTCAAAAAGATAGCAGCAATCTTCCTATTTTATGTGTGTGTGTATGCATATATAATTTCACTGTGTTCTAGCTTGTATAATTGCTATGAGAAATTGACTGCAGATCTAATTGTAGCTTCTTTACAGGTGATGTGAGTTTTTCCTGTGGTCTTTTTTTTTTTTTTTTTTGAGGCAGATTCTCGCTCTGTCGCCCGGACTGGAGCACTGTGGCGTGATCTCCGCTCACTGCAAGCTCCGCGTCCCGGGTTCACGCCATTCTCCTGCCTCCGCCTCCCGAGTAGCTGGGACTACAGGCGCCGCCACCACGCCCGGCTAATTTTTTGTATTTTTAGTAGAGACGGAGTTTCATCGTGTTAGCCAGGATGGTCTCTGTCTCCTGACCTCGTGATCCGCCTGCTCCGGCCTCCCAAAGTGCTGGGATTACAGGCGTGAGCCACCGTGCCCGACCTGTTTTTGTATTTTTAGTAGAGACGGAGTTTCACCGTGTTAACCAGAACGGTCTGGATCTCCTGACCTCCTGATCCTCCCGCCTCGGCCTCCCAAAGTGCTGGGATTACCAGCGTGAGCCACCACGCCCGGTCTCTTATTTTCTATCTCCTTGGTCTCTCTCTTTCCATTTTGGATACATTCTCTCGTCATCTTTATATACTCTTCTCTCTAACGCTTCCATGGAGTAGTTTTTTTTCACTTTTAATTCTGAGAGAATTGTAGATTCACATGCGGTTTTGAGAAATAACATAGAAAAATCCCACGTACTCTATCCAGTTTCTGCCAATGGTAACATCTTGCAAAACTACAGAACAGTATCATAACCAGGACATTGACAATTATGCAATCAAGATACAGAATATTTCCATCACCCTTATGGAATCTCATGGAACATTTGCTCACCCAAGAATCCCTCATGCTGCCCTTTTATACCCACCCCTACTTTTCTCCCACCCCACCCATTTCTGGCAACCATTAATCTATTCGCTATTCCCCATTTTTATAATTCTGTCATTTTAAGAATGTTATATAAATGGAATCATACAGTACATAACCTTTTGGATTGACTTTTTTCCCTCAGCATCATTCTGTGGAGATTCATCCCCTCTACTCCTATTTTTCTGGAGTCATTTGTTTAATAATGAACATGAATCATTTAAGGTATTGAATTTCGTCCAATACTTTTTTTTGCATCAATTGATATAATCTCGTAGGTATTTTTCTTTAGCCTATTAATCCGGTAAATTATATTGATTGATGTTCAAATATTGAACCGGCCTCCATCCCTGGAACCCTGCTTAGTCTTGAGGTATAATTCTTTTTATATATTGCCAAATTTTATTTGCTAATACTTGTTAAGGTTTTGCACATCTATATTCATGAGGAAGATTGGTCTATTGAGTTTTTATTTCAACAATTATATTTTTAATTTCTAAACCCTTAGTTTGTTTTAAAATCTGTCTTGCTACTGACAGTCCCTTGTTGCTTTCATATTTTTGTGTTTCTAGCTTTGTTTCTTTGGTGATAATGAATTGTGAGTTCATATTTGGTTTATCTAAATCTGGGAGGAATCCCTAGAGCTTACTTTGGGGATGGTTTCCTCCAAATATAATTTGCATTTTCTTTTGTTGCATGCCAGAGAGCCACTCTCCTAGGGTCACTTTAACCCTCTTTGTTCCTATCTCCTCTCATCAGGTCTCAGGCCAAGTTCCCATTCCAGCCCTTTGCTACTGGCCCAAGGATCAATCTCTTGACTACAAAACTGCAGGTAGCATTTACTGTCTGGGCACCTCTGCCTCTCAAGACTTTTCCCTCTTGAAAATTTCTCTCCATTTCTCACAAACCCAGCAAAGCAATACAAATAATGGTGTAGGCAAGATCTAGGATTTCCTTCCTTCCCTCCCTCTCTCCCTCCCTCCCTCCCTCCCTCCTTCCTTCCTTCCTTCCTTCCTTCCTTCAATTTTTCCTTCCTTTCCTCTTTTCTCTTTCTTATTTCTTTTCATTTTCATAGGAGATGCCCTAAGAGTATCTTGTCTACCACACTGCTGGTAGTGGAATGACATTCTATTGTACATCCACCATATAACAAACACTTCAATGCCTGACACTTCAAATGTTAAGAACAGGGAGTAAATTGAACCCTTACACATTGCTGGTAGGAGAATAAATTCAAGACAATAACTTTGGAGAACTAGTTATTATTATCTAGAAAATTTGCAAATGCACATATCCTACATTTTATTTCTAGCCCATACTCTACAGAAACTCTTCCACATATGGCTAATAGAGACATAGAATATTCATTGTGCATTGTTTATAAGAGCAGACTAAATGTTCATTAAGAGCATAATTTGGTATGTTTATGCAATGGAATACTATGCAGCAATGGAAAGGAATAAACCAGACCCACAAGTATTAGTATGGGTAAGTCTCACATACATAATAAGAGTAAACACAAAGCAGAGAAATACATATAATATGACTATGTTTGCAGAAAGTTTAAACCATGCAAAACAATAATAAATATGACTTAAGGATGCATACAAATGTAGTAAGAATATGAAGAAATGCATAATAGCAAGAAACACCAAACTCAGGACAGCAGTTGCCTCTGAAGAGAAGGCTGAAAATATAAAATATAAATAGAAAGGCAGGCCCAGGGACTAAAATGGTATTGTTTGTTTTATTTCTTAAACTGGTGATGAGGACATGGTTATTCACTATATTACTCCTTTTACCTTTTAGGAGGTCTTGCCTTGTCTTCTAGCCAGCTTAATACCTCTGAGTACTTCTAATGGCGTGAATCCCAGAGTCAGTAGTAGCAATGGAATTAAGTTCAGCTAGGAAGAAGGTGTGGTATGAGAAGACAGCTGAGGTCCACCAATATCTCTGAAGGCTGAGAAGGGGTAAGACTTGGCAAGTGTGGTGTTTTCAAATCCATAGGAGGGGAGAGTTTCAAAAAGGCTTATGTAGTAGGCAGCTTCTGAACTGGCTCCAAACAATCTCCACCTCCTGGTATTCACATTCTCATGTAATCCCCTCCCTTTGAACACGGGATGGACCCAGTCGCTTGATAAAAACAAATGGAATATGGTAAATTGATGGGATGCCCTTTCCTAGCTTAGGTTACAAAAGAGTGTGAATTCTGTGGTGCCCAAACTCTCTTTTTCTGGCCATCTTACTGGCTTGCTGTGATGAAGCAAGCTGCCATGCTGTGAGTTGTCTGATGGAGAGACCCACATGACAATAAACTGAGGGTGGCTGCTAGCCTACAACAAGCAATGAACTGAGGTCTTTGATCCAACAACACTTGAGGGACTGAATCCTGTCAACAATAATGTGAGTAAGCATGGAACTGGAGCCTTCCTTAGTCAAGCTTTCAGATGAGACCACAGCCCCAGCCAACACCTTGATTGTAGCAAGCCATGCAATCTGCATGCCATAGAAACTCTGAAACTACAGAAACTATGAGGTAATAAGTGTTGTTGTTATAAGTCATTACGTTTTGGGGTAATTTGTTGTGCCTCCATTGATAACAAATACAGATTTTGGTAACTGGAAATGGGGGGCTGCTGCTAACTAACACCTAAAAGTGTGGGAGCAGCTTTGGAACCCTTGGTGTGCAGAGGCTGGGAAGATTTTGAGGAGCATATTAGAAAAAGCTAAATTGCCATGAACACATTGTTAGTAAACATCATGACTTTGAGGAGGCTGCCAATGGGGGCTAAAAAGGAAATGAGGAAAATACTATTAGAAACTAGAGGAAGGATGGGTGTGTGCTTATTGTATAGTGATAGAAAGCTTAGTGACACGTCAATATGAAATCACGTGGAAGCCAGAATATGTGGCTAATGAACTAGGTGATCTAGTTAAGAAGATTTTCAAGTGAAGTATTGAAGATGCCTCCTGGTTTCTTCTTGCTGCCTATAGTAAATTGCAAGAGGAGAAAGAGGAATCAAAGGAAGGACTATTAAAACTATTAAACAAAAAAGGAGCCAGGACTTTATGATTTTGAAAGTTTGCAGTCTCTCTAGATGGCAAACTGTATGAAAGGTAAGAAATGGCTTCTTGGCTGCATGCAGTGACTCACGCCTATAATCCCTACAATTTGGGAGGCTGAGGCACGAGGGTTGCTTGAGTCCAGAGGTTCAAGACCAGCCTTGGCAACATAGTGAGACCCCTATCTCTACAAAAATTTAAAAAAATTAGCTGGATATGATGGTGCACACCTGTAGTCCCAGCTACTACGGAGGCTAAGGTGGGAGGATCACTTGAGCCTGAGAGGTTGAGGCTGCAGTGAGCCAAGATTGTGCCACTGCATTCTAGCCTAGGCAACAGAGTGAGACCCCATTTCTAAAAAGAAGAAAAGTATTACTTCTGAGCACTGTCAGGAAAACATGGTCTGGCAATAAAATAAAGGCAAAGGTGTGACCTACCACCTTTCATTAAGACTTCAGATAGACCAAAGAATCAGAGTATTAGTCACACACGGGGCTCTTTCAGGAGAATTAGGGTGTCCCTTCCCGCTCCTTTCCAGTAAAACAATAGGTCCTCCAGGAAGTTTAAGAGCATCAGCCACCAGCAGAAGCCCAAGACTTTCGACAAATAGAGTGAACTCTGGTGAGATTCACAGAAGATGCACAAAGTTTTTGAGAAAATTATATAAGCAGAAATACTGCCAGCTTGGGCTGAAAGGGACTAAGATGCACAAAATAAAAGAAGTCTTTTGGACCTCCAACATTTTACTGGGAGGAAACAGGCTGAGAAAACCATTCAGGTGCAAAGGATTTTTACCTTTCATGATAAAGGAGGGATGGCTCAGAGGCCCAGCCAAGAGCCTAAAAGATGCAGGCAAAAGTCATGGAGAATTATTGCTAGGTCTTGAAACCTCATCAAGGAACTCCCAACATTTTAATCAGCTGGATTTGAGAATTTCTGTGGACCAGTGGTTTTCTTGCCTCTCATTTTCCAAATTTTTGAGCAGGAATCTCTACCACAGTGATCCATGTCTGTCCCACCACTGCATGTCAGGTGGATTGATGCGGGGCACACATCTGGTCTCTTTGGTTTCATGAATCCACAGATGGAGAGGAAACACACTTGAAAGTTGGAGCTACACCCCAGGAGCCTCCATCACACCTGGACCTGATTGAGATGATGATGTGGAACTGGACTTTGAGCTGATGCCGAAATGGAAGGAGAATTTAGGGGACTTTGGGAAGGAGTTAAAGCATTTTGCAAGTGAGGGGGTTCTGAGTCTTTGGGGGCCAGAGAGAGTAGACTGTGGTAGGTAGGCAGCTTTTGAGAGGCACCTCAATGTCTCCACCTCTGAGTGTTCATAAGTATGATGTAATTCCCTTTCCTTGAGCTGCTGGACTTAATGAGCCTTCCTGAAACCAAGGGCACAGACCAGAGGCCCTCCAGACCTGAGTCCTGTGGTTCAATGCATGGCCCTGTAGCTGCAGGTTCCCTGAGAAGGGCGGATGGCAGAGCAGACCGTGACATCTCCAGGTGGCTCCTGAGCACCTGCTCTGCTCTGTTTCCCCTCCAGGCTTTCTGATTTTGGCTTCTTGACTGCTCGCCATCTTCCAGGCTCTCCACTCATCCTGTGAGGGCGTGACCTGATCTGTGCTTAGCCTGCAAGCTCTACTCTCTCCCCCCAGACACCTCACACTCTGTGGGGACCCTGGAAAGAAAGGTAGCCTTGGGCTTCTTGGAAGTGCCAGGAAAGGAAAACAATCCAATCATTTAGGAGCTCCACTTCCCGTTGGAGCTGGGGACCCTCATCCACTAGGAAATGCTGGTCGTTAGTCACTGCCCTCCTGACCAGACCTGCTGCTGCTATGCCCAGCACCTTTTCTCCCAACCTCATCCTAATATGAAGGCTGAAGGCACATTTGGGCTGTGCCAGGAGCCAAGGTGATTGACAGCTGGAGCTCCTAGAGGGGCTCATTGTGTGAAGCTGGGTGGGGCCTAGGGGAGCTCACTTTCCCCTGCCAGTCCCAGACCCAGGAGATGAGCTGGGAGAGGGCAGGAGAAGGTGTCAGAGCAGCCAAGCTGGATGTCCTCTGCAGCCTGCCAGCTTGAGGCCCCAGCTGTGCCCACTGCCGAGGGCCAGCCTCTGCTCCTGAAGGCCCAACAGCCAGCCTGGAATATTCATAAGTGCCAGAGCCTCCCACCCCTGGGCCTGTGGGCCTCCTTAGAACCCCTGGAACATGCCCTTCATGGCCTTTCATTCTAGAGACACCACAAGTTACTATGCACCACTCCCGACACTTCCTCCTCCCTGTCCAAGTCCTTGCTTTCCATCATTTCCCAGTCTTGCAACACACTGGGCCTGCCTGTCATTCTGATTTGCGAGTTTAATCTCCCGAGAGCTAGTTATAATACGCAGCATTATAAACCAGAAGTAAACTTGTCTGTGTCTAATAAGGGCTACTGGAGAGACTTTTCTGTTTATACCCTTTTATCTTGTTTAAATATTTTTGTGTCTTTTTAGTTCCTTTCAAAATCGGGAAAAACAAGAGATATATCCTTTTAGAAGGGGAAAAAGCCCGTTACTTCCCCTCCTGGTGGTAAAGAGAAGGGCCCTGCAACCAGGCTGATTGTGTTTGAATCCCTATCCTGGGTGGCCTTGGGCAAGTCACTTAACCTCTCTGTGCCTTAGCGTTCCCATGTGTAAAATGGAGTTAGCAATTCCTTCCTCAGAGGGTTGTGAGGATTCAGTAGTATGTATAAAATGCTTACCGATACATAGCACATCTTTTTTTTTTTTTTTGAGATGGAGTCTTGCTTTGTCGCCCAGGCTGGAGTGCAGTGGCACAATCTTGGCTCACTGCAACCTCCATCTCCTGGGTTCAAGTGATTCTCCTGCCTCAGCCTCCCAAGTAGCTGGGATTACAGGCATGCACCACCATGCCTGGCTAATTTTTGTATTTTTAGTAGAGACGGGGTGTCACCATATTGGCCAGGCTGGTCTCCTGACCTCGTGATCTGCCCGCCTTGGCCTCCCAAAGTGCTGGGATTATACGCGTGAGCCACCGTGCCCGGCCAATGCAGAGTAAATCTTAAATAAATATTTGTTAAATAAAATTTAAAACTCAGCTGCCTGGGAAAGGAGGCCGGTGAGTCGTAAGGTCCAGCGGCTCCCATCTCAGCCCCTACCTCCATCTCTTCCTACCCATTTCCGACCTCAGGGTCCAGATGTGAGAATTTATGCTGGTTTCAGTTTCTACTCCAAGCTGTTGGCCCAGGACACTGCCCAACTCCAAGGCTCCTGCCAGGCCCTGTGCACTTTCAGTCACCTGTGTCCTCTACCTGTAAGTTCCATCCTGAGGACCAGCAGAGCCTGTGGAAAGGCCATGCACACCCCACCTGCCCTCCCATCTGACTTCCCAGTGTTACTGAATCCTTCCCTGGGCCACCTTAAGGCCCTAGGACCCTGACTGCAGACTACCTGGTCCTCCAACAGCACCACGCAGGCCTGCAGCTCCACCAGCTGTGCTGACCCCTTGCCATGGGCCATGGTCTAGGACCAAGTCCCAGGCTTCCCTCTCTGGGTGCAAAGTCCTCTCCCTGCCGGTGAAGTCTGCGGTCCCCTCCCAAGGACCCAAACTCTCATCATCCTTTCTCAGCCCTGCCCTGCTTCTCTTGGGACAGAGACAAACTTGAAGATACTTGAGGATTCAGTTGTCACTAGTGAAGAATCAGGCTGGGCTCAGGCTGTGCAAAGACTGCTTTCTGGTATGACCAGGGAGGGGGACTGCGGGCAGAGCCAGGGGCGGCGAAAGGGGATGTGTAATGGTAAGAGGTCTTCCTCATGGAAGAAGAGGCAGGGCTGGGGTCGCGTGAGGGCCAGAGTTTGGCAACAAGGCAGCCAAGAGAGAGAAGACTGCTAGCTAGATAGAGTACTTCCTTGTGATGCTTTCTGCCTGAGCATCAGGGCTGTTCTAGAGATGGTTTCCAAAAGGAGCATCTGTTTAACAAGTGTCCTGGGGCAGTGATCAACCTCTCTGACCTTTAGTCTCTTTATCTGTAGGATGGGATGATAATGCCTTTCTCTAAGACGTGTCAGGAAGATCCCATGAGATACTGTTGTGGTGACTGCAAAGTGTTTAGTACATTGCCTGGCATGATAAATCTTAAACATGAATGCTGGGGCTGGACTTGGTGACTCACGCCTGTAATCCCAGCATTTTGGGAGCACAGGTGGGAGAATTGCTTGAGACCAGGAGTTTGAGACCAGCCTGGGCAACATAGTGAGACCCTGTCTGTAATAAACAAACAAATAAATAAATAAAAATGCTGAAAAGCCTTCTTGACGGTTATTATCAAGGTCTGTCTTGGGAGGTGGGTCCTAGAATAAGAGACTGACTATGAGTGAGGCGTCGCAGGCCAGATCATAAAGTGACAGGAGGCATGAGGTGAGCCTGGCGATGATGGCAGCTATCTTCTCATGACATTAATTCCCGAAGAAGTTCTCTACTCCCAAATTCTATTTTCTCCCTTTTTTGATCACAACTTAAAGAAACCCTAAGCCTGAGATGGGAGCGGTGATAATAGGTTCCACAAGCCTGGTTTATACCTGGAGCTCACAACAGTGCTGTGGCAGGCTGTTCTGTCTGTGTGGAACAGCCCTGTCCCCCTCCCCAGGAAGCACCAGGGCATAGCTTCGGGTACCACTAAAAAGCAAATTCATAAAGACAAAGTATAATACAGGTTACCAGGGACTAAGGGGGGGGGGGGACAACAGGGAGTTATTTTTTAATGGGTACAGAGTTTCTGTTTGAGATGATGAAAAAGTTCTGGAAATGGATAGTGATGGTTGGATAACATTGTAATGCCACTAAATTGTACACTTAAAAATGGTTAAAATTGTCGGGCGCAGTGGCTCACACCTGTAATTCCAGCACTTTGGGAGGCCAAGGCAGGTGACTCACATGAGGTTGGGAGTTCAAGACCAGCCTGACCAACATGGTGAAACCCCGTCTCTACTAAATACAGAACATTAGCCGAGTGTGGTGGTGCACCCCTATAATCCCCGCTACTTGAGAGGCTGAGATAGGAGAATAGCTTGAACTCGGGAGGCAGAGCTTGCAGTGAGCCGAGATTGCACCACTGCACTCCAGCTTGGGCAGCAAGAGTGAAACTCTGTCTCAAAAAAAATAAAAATAAATAAATGGTTAAAATGGTCAATTTTATGTTATGTATAGAAACATATGTGTATGCATATACACATTTTTCTCAAGTGCATGTAGATCATTCTCCAGGGTAGACCATCTGTTAGGCCACAAAAGAAGTCTTAATACATTTTAAAAGACTGAATTATCATACAACACATCTTTTATGAGTACAATGGAATAAAAGTAAGAATGAATCACAGAAAGAAAACTGAAAAAGTCACAACTATGTGGAAATTAAACTTACTCTTTTTTTTTTTTTTTTTTTTTTTTTGAGATGGAGTTGCCCTCTTGTTGCCCAGGTTGGAGTGCAATGGCGTGATCTCCGCTCACTGCAACCTCTGCCTCCTGGGTTCAAGAAGCAATTCTCCTGCCTCAGCCTCCTGAGTAGCTGGGATTACAAGCATGCACCACCATGCTCAGCTAATTTTGTATTTTCAGTAGAGATGGGGTCCACGTTGGTCAGGCTGGTCTGCAACTCTCGACCTCAGGTGATCCGCCCGCCTCGGCCTCCCAAAGTGCTGCGATTACAGGCGTGAGTCACCGGACCCGGCATCTTACTCTTAACCAATGGTTATTTAAGAAGAAATCACTTGGGAGATGCTCTGAACCTGTTCTGGTTCAGGGGGTGCTCAGAAAAAAAAGAAGAAATCACAAAGGAAATTTAAAAATACTTAGAGATGAATGAAAAATATAAAAACAGGCTGGGTGCAGTGGCTCACACCTGGAATCCCAGCACTTTGGGAGGCTGAGGTGGTGGATTGCTTGAGCTCAGGAGTGCAAGACCAGCCTGGGCAACATGGTGAAACCCTGTCTCTACCAAAAATACAAAAAATCAGCCGGGCATGGTGGCACGTGCCTGTAGACCCAGCTACTGAGGAGACTGAGGTAGGAGGACTGCTTGAGCCTGGGAGGGGGAGTTTGCCGTGAGTCAAGATCTTGTCACTACACTCCAGCCTGGGTAACAGAATGAGACCCTGACTCCAAAAAAAAAATAAAAAAATAAAAAAAATATATAAACAACACATCAAAACTTATGAAATGCAGTGTTTTGAGGGAAATTGATAAGAGTGAATGACCTCATTAAAAAAGAAGAAAGATCTCAAATTAATAACCTAGCCCAACTTTTCACAGAACTGAGAAAAAGAAGAGAAAACTAAACCTAATGCTAGCATAAGAAATAAATCATTAAAAAAATGGAGATAAATGAAACGGAGAATGGAAAAACAATAGAGAGAATCACTAAAACCAAGACTGGTTCTTTAAAAGATCAACAAAACTGGCAAACCTTTAGCTATACCAACAAAGAAAAAAGATAGAGGATGCAAATAACTAAAATCAGGAACAAAAGTGTGGGTATTACTACTGACTTTACAAAACTAAAAAGGATTATAAGAGAATACCATGAATAATTGTACACCAATAAGTTAGATAACCTTGGTAAAATGGGCAAATTCTTTGAAAAACACAAGCCACCACACTTACTCAGAAGACGTAAGACATCTGAACAGACCTATAACAATGAAAGAGATTGAATTAATAATGAAAAACTTCCAAACAAAGAAAAGTCCAGGGCCAGATAACTTCACTGGTGAATTCTGCAAATACAGAAAAACTAATGCCAGCACCTCTCAAACTCTTCCAAAATGTAGAAGAGGGAACACTTTTTAAGTCATCTTATGAGGTCAGTGCTATCCTGATACCAAAGCAAGTCAAGGACACCACAAGAAAAGAACACTATAGAGGGTGGCCCTTACGAACATAGGTGCAGAAATCCTCAACAAAATACTAGCAGACTGAACCCAAGGCATATTAAAGCACCATGGCCAAGTCAGACTTATCCCAGGAATGAAAGGGTGGTTCAACCTAAAAAAAAAAAAAAAACAATCAGTGTAATATACCACATTAACAGAGCAAAAGAAGAAAATCATGAGATCATGATCAATGTTGCAAAAAAGCATTTCACAAAATCTAAGCGCCTTTCATGGTAAGAACACTCAGAAAAATAGGGATAGAAGGGAATTTCTCAATCTAATGAAAGGCATTTCTGAGAAACCCACAGCTAACCTCATAGTCAATGGTGAAAGACTGAAAGCTTTCCCCTAAGATCAAGAGCAAGACATGATGTCCATTTTCACCACGACTATTCAACATTGTGCTAGAAGTTCTAGTCAGGCAATTGGGCAAGAAAAGGTCATGAAAACCGTCCACATTGAAAAAGGAAGAAGTAAAACTACCTGTATTTGCAGATGACATGATCCTATATTTGGAAAATCCCAAATAAGTCACAAAAACTACTATTGCTAATAAACAATTTTAGCAACTTGCAGGGTGCAAAATCAACATACGACAATGAATTGTGTTTCTACACACTATTAATGGACAATTCAATTTATAATAGCATCTAAAAGAATAAAATATCTAGGAATAAATTTAACCAAGGAAGTGAAAGACTTGTATATTGCAAACCATAAAACGTTGCTGAAAGACCTTAAGGAAGACCTGAATAAATGGAAAGACAACCCATGTTCGTAAATCGGAAGACTTACCCTTAAGATGGCAGTACTACCCAAAGCTATCTAGAGATTCACTGTTAAATCTCTATTTTATCTCTATTAAAATTCTGCCTTTTTTTTTTTTTTTGGCAGAAATGGGAAAGCCAATTCTCAAATTCATGTGAAATTTTAAGAAACATTGAGTAGCCAGAACAATACTGAAAATGAAGAACAAAGTTAGAGGACTCACATTTTCTGATTTTAAGACTAACTATAAAGCTGCAGTAATCGGTTGGGTGCTGTGGCTTACGCCTGTAATCCCAGCACTTTGAGAGGCTGAGGCAGGGGGATCATGAGGTCAGGAGTTCGAGACTAGCCTAACCAACATGGTAGAACCCCGTCTCTGCTAAAAATATAAAAATTAGCTGGGCGTGGTGGTGCACACCTGTAATCCCAGCTACTCAGGAGGCTGAGGCAGGAGAATTGCTTGAAGCCGGGAGGCGGAGATGACAGTGAGCCAAGATCACGCCACTGCACTCCAGCCTGGGTGACAGAGCGAGATTCTGTCTCAAAAAAAAGCTACAGTAATCGAAACAGTGTAGTACTGCCACTGGGATAAATATGTAGAAAAATGGAATAAAATTGAGAGTCCAGAAATAAACCCATTCACTTAGGGTCAATTGATTTTTAACATGCGTATCAAGACCATTCAACTGAGGAAAGACTGTCTCCTTAACAAATATTGCTCAACAAATCCACATACAAAAGAATGAGTTTTTTCATTCTTATCTCACACAATATACAAAAATTAACTCAAATACTTGAGGGGATAGATACCCCATTGTCCATGATGTGATTATTATGCATTGCATGGCTGAATCAAAACATCTCATGTACCCCATAAATATATATATCTTCTATTGTACCCATGCAAATTAAAAAATTTTTAAATTGGGCTGGGTGTGGTGGCTCATGCGTGTAATCCCAGCACTTCGGGAGGCTGAGGCGGGCAGATTGCTAGAGCTCCCGAGTTTGAGATCAGCCTGGGCAACATGGTGAAACCCCATCTCTATAAAAAATACAAAAAGTAGCCAGGCATGGTGGCACAAGCCTGTGGTCCCAGCTACTTGGGAGGCTGAGGTTGGAAGATCGCTTAAGCCCAGGAGGCAGAGGTTTCAGTGAGTGGAGATTGTGCCACTGCACTTCAGCCTGGGAGCTGGAGAGAGACAAAAATAAAATCAAAAATAAAAAAAGTAAATATTTTTAACAATTTAAAAATTAACTCAAAATGGATCAACAACCTGACCATAAGGGATAACGCTATAAAACTCTCAGAAGTAAAGATATGGGAAATCTCCTGACCTTGGATTTGCCAATGGATTTTCAAATGTGACAACAAAAGCATGAGCAACACAGGAAAAAAAATAGATAAACTATGAAAACTGTAAGTTTCTGTGCATCAAAAGACATTATGAGGAAAGTAAAAAGACAACTTGCAGAATGGTAGAAAATATTTGCAAATCACAAAGAACTCTTACAACTCAAAAGCAAAAAGACAAACAACCAATTCAAAAATGAGCAAAACGACTTGGATAGGCATTTCTCCAAAGAAGTGATACAAATGGCCAAGAAGCACATCGAAAGATGCTCAACATCATTAGTCATTAGGAAAATGCAAACCAAAAACCACAGTGGGATACCACTGCATATTTACTAGTACGGCAATAATTTTTGAACACCAGAAAATAGCAAGTGTTGATGATAAACTTTTTCTGATTTAAAAACCTAAATTGGAATCCCTCCATATTGCTGGCATTAATGTAAAATGGTGCAGCCGCTGTGGAAAGCAGTTTGGCAGTTCCTCAAAAAGTTAAACATAGAATGATCATTTGACCCAGCAATTCCATTCCTGGGCATTTACCGGAAAGAACTGAAAACAGGTATTCAAACAAATATTTGTACGCATGTGTTCACAGTAGTATTATTCACAACAACAAAAGGTGAAAGCCACCCAAATGTCCCTCCGTGGATGAATGGAGAAACAAACTGAGGGACACACACGCCCTGGGATATTCAGCAGGAAAAAGGAACGAAGTACTGATACATGGTACACATGGATGAACCTTGAGAACATGCTAAGGAAAAGAACAGAGGGTCACATATTGTATGATTCCATTTATATGCAATGTCCAGAATAGGTAAATCTATAGAAACAAATCAGATTGGTGGTTGTCAGGGGTTGTGGGGAAGAGAGAATGGAGAGTAATCACTGAGTGGGTACAGGGTTCTCTGGAGTGATGAAAATGTTTTAGAAATAGAGGGGGTAGTTGCTTAACATTGTAAATGCACTAAATGCCACTGAATTGTTCACTTTAAAATGGCTAACTTGGCCGGGCACGGTGTTTCACACCTGTAATCCCAGCACTTTAAGAGGCCGAGGTTGGCCGGGCGCGGTGGCTCACGCCTGTAATCCCAGCACTTTGGGAGGCCGAGGAGGGCGGATCACAAGGTCAGGAGATCGGGACCATGGTGAAACCCCGTCTCTACTAAAAATACAAAAAATGAGCCGGGCGCGGTGGCGGGCGCCTGTAGTTCCAGCTACTCGGGAGGCTGAGGCAGGAGAATGGCGTGAACCCGGGAGGCGGAGCTTGCAGTGAGCCAGGATAGCGCCACTGCACTCCAGCTTGGGCGACAGAGCGAGACTCCGTCTCAAAAAAAAAAAAAAAAAAAAAAAAGAGGCCGAGGTGGGTGGATGACCTGAGGCCCAAAGTTCAAGATCAGCCTGGTCAAATGTTGAAACTCAGTCTCTACTAAAAATACAAAACATTAGCCGGGAGTGGTGGCGCCTGCCTGTAATCCCAGCTACTTGGGAGGCAGAGGCAGGAGAATCGCTTGAACCTGGGAGGCAGAGGTTGCAGTGAGCCAAGATGATGCCATTGCACTCCATCCTGGACAACAGGAGTGAAACTCTGTCTCAATATATAAATAAACAAACAAATAAATAAATGGTTACCTTTATGTTATGTGAATTTTAAACTCAGTAAAACTAAAATTGTGTAGTTATTGGATGATGTAATAGAATTTGGTGGTAAAATAAACTGGATTATAAATGTAAATGTATAAAATAAAATTACAAAACTTTTAGATGAAAACAAGAAAAAGTCATCATGACCCGGCATTAGGCAAATAATTCTTAGACATGACACTACAAGCATGATCCATAAAAGAAAAATTGGGTTTCACTAAAATTAAAAACTTCTTCTCTGTGAAGGATGCCATTAAGAAAATGAAAAGCGCTGGGTGCGGTGGCTCATGCCTGTAATCCCAGCACTTTGGGAGGCTGAGGCGGGTGGATCATTTGAGGTCAGGAGTTCAAGACCAGCCTGGTCAACACAGTGAAACCTCGTCTCTACTAAAAATACAAAAATTAGCCGGATGTGGTGGCACACACATGTAGTCCCAGCTACTTGGGAAGTTGAGGCATGAGAATCACTTGAACCCAGGAGGCAGAGGTTGCAGTGAGCTGAAATTCCACCACTGCACTCCAGCCTGGGTGACAGAGTGAGACCCTGTTTAAAAAAAAAAGAGAGAGAGACCGGGCGCGGTGGCTCATGCCTGTAATCCCAGCACTTAGGGAGGCTGAGGCTGGTGGATCACGAGGTCAGGAGATCGAGACCATCCTGGCTAACAAAGTGAAAACTCCTTCTTTAGTAAAAATACAAAAAATTAGCTGGGTGTGGTGGCATGTGCCTGTAGTCCCAGCTACTCGGGAGGTGAGGCAGGAGAACTGCTTAAACCCAGGAGGCAGAGGTTGCAGCGAGTTGAGATCTTGCCACTGTACTCCGGCCTGGGCAACAGAGAGAGACTCCATCAAAAAAAGAGAAAGAAGGGAAGGGAAGGGAAGGGGAGGGGAGGGGAGGGGAGGAGAGGGGAAGGGAAGGAAAGGGAAGAAAAGAAGGAAAGGTCACAGACTGGGAAAAATTATTTGCACAGTATATATGTGATAAGGACTTGTATCCAGAATATATAAAGAATTCAACTCTGACTGGTCACAGTGGCTTATGCCTGTAATCCCAGTACTTCAGGAGTCTGAGGCAGGAGGATCACTTGAGTCCAGGAGTTTGAGACCAGCCTGGGCAACATAGTGAGACCTTGTTTGTACAATAAATGAAGAAAATTAGGCCAGGCACGGAGGCTCACGCCTGTAATCCCAGCACTTTGGGAGGCCGAGGCCGGTGGATTATTTGAAGCATCAGTTTTAAGCTGACTTGCTACGCTTAACGGCAGCAATACCAAATGATTCCCTGCAATGCTCTGAGCCCTAGGATTTATTTTCCTTTTTACAGTAGGAGGCCTAGCCAGCATTGTACTAGCCAACTCATCATCAGACATTGTATTACATGACACTATGTTGTAGCCCACTTCCACTACGTCTTATCAGTAGGAGCCATATTCACTATTATTATAGGGGGCTTTAGAAATTCAAGACTAGCCTGGCAAACATGGTGAAACCCCGTCTCTACTAAAAATACCCAAAAAATTAGCCAGGCTTGGCGGTGCGCACCTGTAGTCCCAGCTACTCGGGAGGCTGAGGTATGAGGATCGCTTGAACCTGGGAGACAGAGGTTGCAGTGAGCTGAGATTGCCCCACTGCACTCCAGCCTGGGCAACAGAGCGAGACGGTGGTGTGTGCCTATAGTCCCATCTACTTGGGAGGCTGAGGTGGAGGGATACCTTGAGGCTGGGATGTCAAGGCTACAGTGAGCTGAAATCACGCCAGTGCACTCCAATCGGGGCAACAGAGTGAGACCTTGTCTCAAGGGGGAAAAAAAAAAAGAAATCAATTCAGTAATAAAGTAAAAAACCAACCCAATTAAAATATGTACAAAATAGACATTTCACCAAAGAAGATATACAAATAGCTATAAGCATATGAAAGGTTCTCAATATAGTCAATTTGGAAAAGCAAATTTAATCCACATTGAGAACCACTACACACCCATTCAAATTGCTATAATGAAAAGAACTGTTGAGATTAGGCCAACTACCAAGAATCTCTATTTGGGAACTGAGGAAATGCCCACTGCTCAATGGACCTATTCTGGGCTGGAGTTTAGCCAGAATTCCATTTATACCTAGTCACTATATGCTTTTATTCCTTTTTTTTTTTTTTTTTTTTTTTTTTTTGAGACAGCTGCTTGCTCTGTGGCCCAGGCTGCAGTGCCCTGGCATGATCATAGCTCACTGCAGCCTTGAACTCCTGGGTTTAAGTGGTCCTCCCGCCTCAGCCTCCTGAGTAGCTGGAACTACGGGCATGCACCACCACACCTGGCTAATTTTAAACTTCTTTGTAGAGATAGGTTCTTCCTATATTACCTGGGCTGGTCTCCAACTCTTGGTCTCAAGTGATCCTCCCCTCTTAACCTACCAAAGTGCTGAGATGACAGATATGAGCCACTGTGCCCAGCCTATATGTGCCTAATTCTAACAGGGGCCATGATTACACTTGGGATCTTAGGTTATTCGTATCTACTATGTCTGTGTCTAATTGTCCTCAAGATGTTTAGTATTTTCTTTCCCCAGTGCCCAATTACCCAAGTAAATAGTGTTATGTCCCTTTGAGGGAAGGCCTGAAGGAGTCACTACATATTCAATTGCCACGTGTTGCAGGAGTCTTCCTGCTGGAGTTGCAGGTGCTGCTTCAATCAGTGGGTTCTAGGTTCAAAAAATGACTCAGTGTAGAAACTGGGCAAGGGAGAGACTTTTTTTTCTTTCTTTCTTTCTTTTTTTTTTTTTTTTTTTTTTGAGACGGAGTCTCGCTTTGTCGCCCAGCCTGGAGTGCAGTGGCCGGATCTC